>NW_024609869.1:673571-1045541 GCF_016920785.2 Ixodes scapularis | reverse complement strand
AAATTAATTTGAATGGTAAGAGGAAAAACGGCCGAATTGCCCCAAGCTGCCTGTATGAGATGCATTGAACTACCCAAAATGTATATACACAGTGATAGTACCGTAATTTGGAATGTTAATACTTTTTCCTGACATTATTTCTTTATTCCTGCCTTGGGTATTCGGAACATACACCGTTTAGTTTGAATCGTCATCTCCAACTAAAAGATACACTGCAGCAGGTTCCAAACACTTTCTCAGCTTCCAAACTCCCTATTCGCAACTTTCAGCGATGGTGGTACCGCGGTGTGAGAGTCACGCTCCTTAGCTCCTGGATGATCGGCTTCAAAATAAAGGTGTTGCCTACACCTTCCTGACGACAAAAAAAAAAAACAAAAAAAAAAACAAAACAAAAAGAAAACTAAGGCTCCAATACTGCTCGCATAAAGCAAAACTAGGATTACTTACACGTTGCATACACCACCTTGTACTGCTGTTCTACGACGATCATCCAGATGACAGCCATCTTGATAGGCGCCGTCGCGCCCCCTATAGGTCGTGAAAGTTGCGAATAGCTGGACTCCCTGACAACGGAGGAAAACAGGAGGAACAGCAAGCATTCGAGCGGCGGTCCAGTGGTAGATGCTGCTCTAGTGGCACAAAATGAGGAACCTGTGAAGGGTGACAGTTTGCGAGAGAAAAGCTTCTGGTATTTTAGCTTCAGGAGAATTCGATTTATCTAAAATCTCAATTTTAGAGCCCAAGGGACTAATAAAGGGCTAGACACCTTCGCTTACGTTGGTTGTACATTACTTGAGGGATGATATAAACAGGTCCGTAGATGCCACGAGTGGAGTCTTTTGAAATACTATCCGAATCCAGCAAAAGTCAAATGCGAGCAATCTAAACACAAATAAATAAATAAGTGGTATATGCCTCTGTTCCTTCTTTACTTTTCCCCTGTACTTGGGCTGTCTCACCTGTGATTCTCTCTTTATGGCCCAGACTATATTTAACATGCTGCTCGAGCAGCATGCAGCTTTTCTGCTTCGGCGATCTTGTTTAAAAACAGTGATACAAAAAAAAAAGGAACTTTTAGCCTTTTTACTTTGGTGAAGAAGAAAGAGCAGGCGGAGCTGTAGCTTGTGTTCTCGCCGGTGGCTTTCTAGGCGAGCGATCTGCTCTTCTTTCGCAAGAAAATCTCAAGCGCTTGAAGCGGCGATTGCGGACCCATTCGCGTTGCTGCGTACGTCGCCGCTCCTTTCGCCACGCGGTCTCCTATCCCCGAAGAAAGGGCACGCGGCCGACCCATAGTAAGTACGTCCAGACCGAAAGTGATAAGAGCGTAGGAAACAGAGCGCAAAACAGACGAGGACGAAGAAGAAACACACGTGACGTGCGCTGTGCTCGTCCCGTGTGTTTCTTCTTCGTCTTTGTCTACCTTTCGCGCTGTTTCCTACGATAAATTCCCACCAACTCGCCCATCTATCCATTCGTCTATGATAGCTGGAAAGGTTGCCGCCATCTATGAGCGACGGCGGCAACCAGACTGATTGCCTGGTTGCCGCGTCGCTTATAGATGGGGGTAGCTGTCCAGAGGTTCGTGTAGGTTTCCGTCGACATTTCTTTGGTACCGGACACGATCCTAGGGAACCTTGCCCTTAACAGCTCCGCTGTAAAAAGCAAAATAGTATACATAACAAGCCAATTAATTCAGACCATCAATAGTATTTATTGTGTGCGATGTAAATCTATAGTGATGCTCCTGCAATTGTGGCCATATTTCCTTATTTTCATATACCAGCTGCGATTCATGCGTTGCCTGCCCTGTCAACCATGCCTGAAATGTTGGTTGAAGTTGCGCCTGCAGCTGCAGGCCATACCTCAATAAAACATATGAAAATTTACACTTCCTACGATAAACGCCCACGAAAAAAATTTAATATAAACGAGGGCGCCTACAGCTAACGTCGTCACAGCCTCCACAGGGCAAGCGGGGAGAGTTGGGGAAAAATTCTGTCCTTGCCGTGACGTCACCACGGTTCGCCGTAAGGGGGCGCCACGCGAACTCCTCGGGGCTAATAGTTCACAGTCTTGGGTAAGTTACTTTTAAAAAGCAGTTCGTTTCAGTTACAGTTACTTTCAGAAAAAAGTAGCGAAGTTACCGTTACAGTTACCGCAACAAAAGAGTAACTCGTTACCACTTATAGTTACTTTAAAAAAGTAACGACGTTACTTTTCAGTTACTTTTCTATAACACAAAAAATGAGGAAAAAACTAGAAAACGCCCCTCACCAAGTTTCTTTGCATAAGATCAAAAAGTGCGCTTTTTACTTAATATTGTGACTTAGTAGTAGTTGCTTCTCGAATTGGGTGTGTGACAGTGGCGGATCCAAGGGGGGGGGGGGGCGGTGGGGGCGATCGCCCCCCCCCCCCCAAACGCCTCGCCAGGCAACCCCCCCCCCCCCCCCCCCCGGGGGTTCTTCGTCAGCTCGAAGGAAAAACGTAAGCAATCGACGCGAGGGACAAAAGATTAAAACAGCGGTGGGTGAACGCGCCTGCTGGGCGCTTCCAACGTGGGGTTTATCTCCGTCAAGGTCACGGTACGTCTTCCCGGCAGGGACAGCGCCAGGAGTTTCGAAGTGGAGAGACAGTGGGGAGGCGCACCAAATATCAGGGTCCTCGACTGCAGGCACACTTCCAAACAAAGCCAGCACGTCGAGCACGGGGGGAAAATACCTTGAACACATCTAGTCCGCTTTATCTCTCTCTCTCTGTCTGTTCTCTCTCTTTGGAGGTTGTCTGCGAAATATTTGTACCCTGAAAGCTCCCAAACGCAGACGCCAAGCTGCCTTCCCCAAGGGTACGATCCTATACAGAGCGGATTATCCTTCCTCTCTAGCGGCCGCCTTTTCATCACTTTTCGTTTGATGGTTTCTTCGTGATCCTGGGCTTGTCTTTTGGCATGTATTTTTTGGCTTGCGTTGAGATGCTGTCGCCCACGGGCTCACTAAAGGTATCTTATTGGCACGGTGTGCTCATTGCCAAGGGAAGTGCGGAGGGGACGTACCAGGAGGAGACGTCCCAGGGGGGGATAAAGCTTGTACAACCAGGTGACATTGCTTTTCTTCTCAACTGAGAGAGGAAGCAAATGCTCTGGGTACAGTGTAGTCTGTGTCTGAGCTTCTCCTCAAAACGCTCCGGACTTCCCCACGACCTTGGTTTAAACATAAGCCGCTTTCGTCCTCGCCTCCATCCCTCACTGAGGATCAGCGCCGCAGCGCGGAATACAGAAAGAAGCCGACGAGCGCCAGAAGGGGGAGATGTTTCCTCTAATGGGCTTCATACTGCCAGCGGTACGACTTCTCGTGGCGGGAAGCTAATAAAAGAAAGATAAACGGTACGAGCACTCTAAAGGCCGGAGGCTGCTTACACGGGGTCCTCAAGCCGGCGCCGTAGGCATTTATTTGTATACAATCCCGTTTCAACTTAGGGTGGCGGGACATACACTCTAAAACCGGTCTCTCATAAAAAAACGCTGTCCCTCTGATTTTAGAGGGGACAACAATGCTTTCAGGGGGACAGCTCTTTTTAAGAGGGAAATTGAAAAAATAAAATAGCAACATCTATAGGGACACCAACATATTAAGAGAGACCAAGGAAACCGTTTCATTAGTCCCTCAGAACAGGAAAGACAGACAAAAAGATTCACGCGTGTCCCTTCATATTAAGAGGGGACTGGTCCCTCTTAACTGGACCAATGTAGTTCGGTCAGGAGGAAGCGGGCAGGCGCACTGATCCACGGCAAAGAGTTCGGACGGTGCTAAGGCTTCGCGCCAATTCACGGAGAGCTGGAAACGGTCGTTGCCGGAGAGCCGCAAGCGTCATGCTGCTCGTTTGACTTCCTTCGGGTGAGTAATCCTGTCATATTGGCGCTTTTGTTTTGGGTGCATTGCGGGTGGGAATAACGAGCCATCAATATTTTCACGCTGGCTGTGAGATGCACGAGCTTTGCATGTAGAGTGAGAGTGTTCAGCTGTAGTCCGCGGACGCGGTCGCTTCCTGGATCTGCTCGTTCAGCTAGGACAAAGCGTCGCTAATCGTTTGCCCTGCCGTGAGCCGCAGGGCTGTCTTTCGCACAAAACACTTTTAGCGGGTTAGGGTGTCCCAATGTGTACCCGTCTGTCTTAGGCTGGTGATATCAGACCATTTTCTGTCCGACGCTTTTGTCTACTTTTTAATTTCGAACGCGCGTTCGTTCTTTCCCCAGCTCGAGCTGCTAGCTTTGGCACTGCTACACCGGCATTTGAATACCGGCAATTTCCTTGTATTTTATCCGTGAGCGTACACTGTCGGCATCGAGTACTACAAAGGATGGCATCACCCTCCCTAAGGCAAAGCCAACATAAAGGCTCTTTAACGGGGGCAGTCAGTGTTTGTAAGCTCGGCTCGCCGATTTTTTTCTCGGTGTGCACTCTAAATGCTTCAGGTTGACCGCCCGAGAGCGTTGATTGACAGAAACAATGTTGGCGATTTTGCGTTTGTTTGCCTTCACAATTCATTACAGCAATTTACACTGCAACGTTATGTTGTAGTCATCGTTAGCGTTGCAGTGATTATGAACATTTTTTTCTCAAGTGGGCGGCGAGCAAGAACCCATAATGTGTGTATATGTTTGTGAAAAGGGCAGGGGGATTGGACGAGCACAAAACAAAAAGAAGAAATAAAGGTTTTTTTTTTTCTTCGCGTGTTCGCGTTGCGTCGGCGTCTGCGGAAAGGGGGGAAGGGTGTAGCGGTGGCCAGGGAGTACTTTTTTTTTTTTTATTTCTTTGGCGTACTGTTTTGTTCGTTATATTTTGACGGTCGTGCCGGCACAGCTACCGGCTTTCTTTTTTTTTTTTTGGCGCCGATTATGTTTTTGTTTTTGGAGATTTTATATATGATGTTTATTATGCTCTTTGTTTCCTGTAGCTGGCTGAATATTTTTTTTTTTTCTGTGTCGCACATCCGCGAAAAATATATAAACAGAAGTTTGCTTTTTTTTTTCTTTTTCTTTCTTATGCGCTTTAGGGCTAGGTTGACTATGGGCGTTAAATGACTGACAGCTATTAACAATCTTGTTTTCAGAGTGAGGCAATGGCAACGAACGTTGACATGAAGGGAATCAGGCGGGGGTTCCGCTCGGATTGCTCGTGTAAAGAGCTCTGCGCGGTGGAACGCACCACCCTGAGTGGTGAGCCTACTGCGGCCACCCGCACACGGTTCACAACGAACTCGGTAATTATTAACTTTTTGTATTCTGGTATGTAGGTAGGCTCTATTTACGTTCTGCTGGCATATGCACTGCTTCTGAAAAAGAAAAAAAAATGAATGGTTTGCGGCGAAATGTCTACAGAAATGTATTTTTTTATTTGATTATGTTGCTTTCTAAAACATGCGCTAGATCACTTCTGCAGCTTCGAGCCGCAAATGCAATCCATGCTTTCCAAAGCACATGGGGCTTCTAAAGTTCATCTACTACTAAATGCGTTTTCGTTTTGTCTTGGTAATACAGAAACGATTGATTGTCGTAAATAATTAAAACTGCAGTCTATTCTCGTACCAAAAATTAATAGTAGCAGAAGTTACGTCATAAGCTAATGTCACTCGCTATTTCATCGTATACAGATTGGGTTCCGAATCTTTGAACTGTTTGCACTTTATTTTTGCATTTGTTTCCTAGCGCCGGCTTGATAAGAGGTGAAAGCGCTTCATTACCTTTATTCTAATTCCCACTCTCTGTATCTAAAGGAAAACAATATGGTCTTTCATTCAGCTAAAGGTGGATGCACAACTTCGGTTCCATAACACGATCGTCACCATGCTGGGAAACCTGGAGGAGGTAAAAGGGGCCTTCTGCGGAGACAACCCAACAACATTCTTGAACAGTAAGACCATCCTCCGGTCTTGATTGGCCAGAAGTTCTTTCATCACCTATGGTATGTGAAAAGCGAATGCAAAAATAAAAATCTAAGTTTGACGCTGACGCAATTTTTTTTTTTTTTTTTTACAATTGTTGTTTGCAGGACGATTTTAACCCTGACGAAAAAGTTCCAAGACCCAAGACTTTCTTCGGTTCGGAGAAAGGGATCGTTTTTGGAAACTGGTCAGTGAAACTCACCGCTAGCACGACTATGGAGGGGGCACTGGTCATGTGCTTATGGGTGTATTACATAACGGGACTCTCCTACCCTGTGGCATGTGGACGAACCCTTGGACTCCTCTAGAGTCTGCTCGTTGAAAATGAAGTGTTTCGAATCAGTTTATGTCGGAGAAGCTCATTAAATCGCTTAAGGCCGTTCAAAAACAACAGAAATTCTGAGCTTCTGCTGATGGCAAGAGACGCCGAATAATTCGTTTTTAATGCTATGAAGTAGGTAACTACGCTCTAAAAAAAAGCACAGGAATCTACTTTCCCGAGCCAGCACTTGGAAAGTCAATCACCGTAACTCACGGAAGCAGCTCAGCGAATCACGATGCCGAAACATGAGATTAGACCAAAAAAGCCAGTCCGAGTTGTGACATTAACCAATGCAAAACATCACGCTTGTTGTGCTTAATGTCGCAACTCATTTTTTTGGTATAATCATATGTTTCGGCATCTACATTCGCTGAGCTGCCTCCGAGAGTTATGGTGATTGTCTTTCCAAGTGTTGTGCGGGAAAGTAGACGCACGGGCTTTTTTTTTTAGAATGTACTTTTCTTTTTGTGTTATCCGCTAAAAAAAGTTTTTTTTTTCTTTTTTTTCCAGCACGATTGTATTGTTATTGTTTATGATAGGCAAAATGAGTCACTTTGCAGCACGAAATTTTTTGTGTGATAGTTTCCAAGAAACGCCGATTTCTGGCGTCGTTCTAAGTATTTTTTATTCGTAAAAGCTACCAGAACATCGTTATGGAATTATTATTTTGATAAAGACATATCGAAATATTTTCTTCTGTCATGGCAAATAAAACAGTGTTTACTCTTAAAGATTGTTACTGTTTTCTTTAACACATTGATTCCGTTTATCAAACAAGATATACAGATCAAATTTCAGTTCTGCTACGCAGCACAGAATAACTTTGGTTAAACAATATCAGCGAAAGTGCGAGAAGTGCAGTGCAGCATGTCAGCTGACACTCAAAACACGAAGGAGCAGAAATTGTACGATACAATAACAGAGGTAACCTAAAGCCGGGGTCACGCTGCTTATGCATCATACAAAATACATTCTGCAGACATGTTCCAATGCGAGTCACCGCGACATCCGTGCTTTGTATGCCCAGTGACAGAGTAACCTCTTGATTGGTTACCTCTTGGCGTACGAAGCGCGGATGTCGAGGCGACTCGTTTCGGAACATGTCTGCAGAATGTATTTTGTATGAAGTATAAGCAGCGTGACCCTGACTTAAGGGTGACTATACCCCTGCATTTTAAGCGGGCCACCGTCCCTCCGAATTTAAGGAAGAAAATATCTAAAAACTGTCCCTCTTACTAAGGGACTCTGACCTCAAATTTAAGGGAGACGCCGCCTCACTTACTTTAAGAGGGGTGGTGTCTCACTTAATTAAGAGGGAGCATATCATGTAATATTAAGAGGTCTGTCGCCCCCCTTAAAGTTAAGTGGGAAAAAATCGAAGAAATGTCCCTCTTACTAAGTGGGACCGGGCTTATAGTGTATTTTAGGAAAGGTGCCCGCTACCCGTTTTCTCCCCTCGGCGCCGTCTTTGCTTTTCGAGTTAAACGCGGCTTCTGTGGATTGACGGCAGAGCTTTCGCGCGGCTTTGCAGGAGCGAATATGTGTGTGTCGGAACAGATGCGGGGCTTGCTGGTTTGCAACTGCGGCTTCGAATTCCCTACCTAGGGACTTGGGGAAAACGAGCCCTTTCAAAGATGCGACTATACATAAATTAAATAGACAGTGCCTGTGCCCGTTCGAGTGAACACCGACTCCCAAACATCCATGCTGCACTCGTGATCAGCCTTTAGCCCAGTTGAGATTCGCCGACCGGACAGCCGGTCTGCCCCATCATATCTCTGCACCTGTCCTCTCGACCCTGGCGAATGAGCTAACTACCCAGAAACAAGTAACTGTTCCTTTCATACAGAAAATATCCAGACGAAGTGCAGTTGAATATAATTTGGAAGGATCCATTGCTGGTTTAAGGTCTAGTCTAAGTTTAAAAGCTATAGTTGCCGAACTGCAACATGCTTTAAAAAATATTCAACAATTATTCGCTTTCGTTCTCTCGAGTTGCATCCAGAACACGTGAAAAAACGAGTTTGGGTTGGCAATGCCGCATGTGCTGCGCTCTGGACATTCCAAATATACGGCGAACAACCGACGAACTTGCCTGCAACAGTGTTTTGACGCCGCGAGCAGCGTCGAAGCCGTCGGGCCATTTTTGTCGCTTGTTTGCAACGTACTCGCTCCATTGAAGCAACCGGCGACAATGAAAAGTATGTTTTAAAACCAGGTTCTGCATTTTGGCACTGAATATAGGGTTTTAACTACTATGCCAAGCTTAATCTCAAAGAACAGCCGAGTTTTAGATTAAAACGTTTTTCGCATTGACATTAGCTGCATGAGCTTCCTCCGTATAGTTGGCAAAGCTTGGCTCTCCGTACATGCTCTGCGGGTGTAACGAGAATATATAAATATTCAAGCAAAAGGAGCCCAAAAGTTGTAGCCCCGCCGGGGATATCTGAGCCATCAAGTTACACTATCTGCCATTGTCACAGCCGCTATAGCACCAAACATTCATCCCCAGTAGATAAACTTCTTTTTTTCTATTTCTAGCGCGCTGCCACGCGAATGGAGTAATCCCGTTTCCTATGAACTACAAAATTCCTTGCGTTATGGTGTTCAGAAAGGATAGTGCCACCACAATTTTCTAGATACTTACCTCTAGCGGGGTCGTCCGAAAGATTTTAATTCAAAGAGTTCATCCCCGACAGGTAAACCGATACAAAAGCTCTCAAGATCTATATTATGTTATCAGAGTTTAGTAAAAACGATAACTCCACAAAAAATATAAACACTCCCCCCCCCCCCCCCCCCCCCGCCGTTTTACACTGAGGAACCGCCCCCCCTAAAATGGAGGTCTGGATCCGCCCCTGGTGTGTGAAAACTTCCTTCGTTTAACGGCGAACACGTGTCTGCCCTTGCTGAACAGGTGCCCAACTGCTAGTGCTACCAAGCATAGGGCAATACAAATGCCCTATGCTTGGTAGCACTAGCACATTGCTGGCTCGTTGACGGTGGCGCTGGGCTCATAGAGTCCCTGGACATATTTCAGTTCGTACCCGGCAAGTCAGAAGCGAACCTCGTGCAAACAGCAGTAAATTTTTCCCTCAACTGTTGACACCACGCCGGTGCAGTGGCGCAACATCAAAATACGAAACATGCATATTGCGGAGTAGTGGCGCTAATCAATATACCAAACATGCGCAGTGCCCTCCGCGTGTATAGTTGATTCACGGTTGATTTAGCCGAATAAAAAGCGTTTGTGCAGGAAAAAGAACACCGCAACATTGATAGGGTTTCAGATACTAAGATGAAAGTGTACAGTCTAAAAGTAAAAGCGCGTGCGTAAAGGTAACTACATTTCTTTTTCATCAAATCTACACGTGGCAATATTCAGCACGTGACTCGCGAGAAAGAACGCGTATTCACAAGTTTGTGCAAGGCCAACTTGACACTCGAAATATCGGAACAGACAATTTCGACAGTGCTATAAATATGTAGATTGTACTCATTCAATTATATATTATTCTTAAAAAAACTGGAAAGTAACGACCAAAGTAACGTCGTTACTTTCATCGTTACCTTAGATAAAGTAATAGAACTACAGTTACAAGTTACATTTTTTAAAGTAACTCGTAACAGTTACAAGTTACCAAAAAAGTAACGCGTTACTAGTAACGCGTTACTACCCAAGACGGATAGTACATCGGCGAACGCAGTGACCTTGAAAACTATAGATACAAAAGAAGGACCTTATCTCCGGGTCCACCCCAAGCGAGGCATATTTATGCTATAGAGTGAATAGACCATATGCGAAACAGCTTGGTGGTCTGCCAGCACTGTGCACATGGCCATCTTGGGTTGGTAACGTCAAGTATCTTGAGTTTCGGTTTCCCAGCCTTTCCAAAACATGGACGCTCTGCCACTAAGTGCGATATGGAAACTTCATTGTTTACTTATTTCCGATCAGCAAACGTGGACAAAGGACTACGCCGTCATGCCTTTCATCTTTGAGTACACTTTTAATTTTTTTTTTCGATGCGAATACGCATGACGTCGTGCTGTTTAGCGCTAGACTGCTCCATGCCAATACATGCTACTCAATGATAGCTTTTTTTCTCTTTTTGTTATTACTGGCGAAAAAGTTTTTTGGTTGAAAGCTCTGTGTTCTTTTAAAGGAAACTGTGCCCTGGGCAATATTTTTCAGGTGTTGCAAATACCTCGAATTGGTTTCAAATAGCATTGACCTCAAGAACAGTCTGTCTATGCTGGAAAAAGCGGTGGAGAAACTGCATCGTGACGTCGCCGGTGGGAGGAGCCTAATCTCCATTACCAAGAAACTACATCGGAAGAGAACTGCACCGTGACGTGTCCGGTGACGTCGCCGAACAGTGGCGATTGAGTTGAAACTACATCTGTCTTTTTTCCCCTACAGGGAATTTCGGAGAATCGCCGAGTAGGCTAGCGCACACCAGCTCGGAGCACGTGGAGCGAAAGCTCGCGCTGCAGAACCCAGGGATCGTGGGTTCAATTCCCGCTCCCGCCCATTTCGATCTGCTGGATGAGCATTGTACCGGCGTGCGATCGTGTACTGCGCAATGCACGTTAAAAGCCCCGGGCTAGCAGTAGTACTGCACTGGCTAAATCGTTCATCTACCGTGGGTAACAATGTCGCCATGTTCAGGCAGACTAACCACCAGCTGTATAAGCAACTAACGACAAATTTTACTTTTTGACTATATTTTAGTGCGCTAGTGCAACTTCTCTCGTGCTGCACGAGAAAGAAAGAATGTTCCTTCTGGGTTAAATTTGCGCTGAAGTAGCAAGCAAAAAAGAAGAAAAGAGAATATTTCCCTCAAGTTGGGTTCGTAGTAGAAGAGGGGGAAGAAGAAAATCAGTTGTTAGTCCCACGGTGTGTATGGTCTTTTCTTTATGTGTATGCTTATTGTAGTTCAGCTGGCATGATCTAAGTAGTTGTTTTAAAATAAAGCATATATATATATCTCTCTCTCTACCTGAAGTATGAACGAACTAGCTCAACATAAGCCTGTTACCGTTGCTTGCTTTTCGCTCAGCCAAATCGCTTATATGGGGTGCACTCAAATGAAAACACAATCGTGTTAAATCGTGCAAGAGTATTTAGAATATTTATCGATAACGCCGCTGAACTTACATCGCTCGAAGAACTTCCTTTTTGTGAGCGCCTTCTCTGCTTGAGTTTGTTCGAAACACAGCCACTTCGATCCGAGGCAATCGATGATAGCGTTGGTGCCATCACCAAGTACGGGACTCACAGAGCACTGCTGAACACCAATGTTTTTGTCGCTCCCGACGGTTCCCTGGAAGCCGCCAGCGGCGTTAAAGCGTAGAGCTGCGAGGACTTGCTGTTCGACCGTCAGCACACGGGGCCCTTCAAGACAACGCTGGAGCTTTCCGCGAAGCTGGTCACACAGCCAGCGAGTCACCCCTTTGGTCAACCGGTATTCGCCCATAAACCTCACATCGCTCGGCTCGAAAGCATCCCGGTGATCTCTAAAAACTCGATGCGCTGGCGAACCCAACAGTAGAGATGCAAATGTTAGGGTCGCCATGTTTTACGATGCAGATTGATCTTCGGCTTCGCATCGACCACTCAGTTAACTGCATCGTCAAAGTGCATCGTGACGACATTTTGACGTCACCGCCAACTGCATCATTTTACGAGCATAGCTCGAACTGCATAGGGAAAAACTAAATTTCAACTTCATGTCACGTGACCCGAGAGAAGAGCCAATCAGTGCCTGATGCAGTTATCTACATTATTCAGTTTGCGTTCCAGCATAGGTAGACAGTTGACGGATGTTGCGCTATTAATGAAGATTGGTTTAAGCCTGGCAGAATAATTGCATTGACTTTCTCAAAACTACACCCCCCAGCTTCTGAACTAAACAAAAGTTTTACCTTGGCTGCCGAAAAAAAAAAAAAGAAAAAAAAAAGTGAAAGCCTGTAACGCCGAATTGGAGCGCAGCTCTTGAGGAGGAGGAGGGAAGGGTACTGAGGGGAGGGTAGACCCCTCCTCCTCCTCTTCCTTTTCCTCCTCCTCCCCTCATTCTTTAATATGCTCCGGGGGGTCACCTGACCTCGGGGGGGGAGGGGGTCACGTGACCTCGGGGGGCGGGGGGGTTCGCGTCTTTGGGGGGGGGAGTGGGGTCACGTGACCTTGGGGGGTCATCTTGGGGTCATGTGACCTTGGGAGGGGTCACGTGACCATGGGAGGGTGACCTTAGGAGGGCTCAGGTGACCTCGGGGGTCACGTGACCTAGGGGGTCACATGACCTTTGGGTGACCTGTGGGGTCACTTGACCTTGGGGTGACCTTGGTTACGCCGACGGCGACGCCGCTCAAGCCGGAAACGGGCGCCTAAGAGCTGCGCTCTAAAAAGAAGGAGATTGTGAAATGAAGTTGGCACCGCTCGTGTTGCTCCACTCGACGTCCGCAACGCAAGTTTTCGCCGCCGCCGATATCGAAGTTTTGTCGAAGTGGCGTTCAACAAAAAATACAGAAAAATCCCGTCTCTGTGAGTGTTGAGCAAACACACGTCGTCCGTGTCTGTTGTATTATATATTTTAAATGACCGCGCTTTAGATATT
This sequence comes from Ixodes scapularis, assembly GCF_016920785.2. Lineage (NCBI taxonomy): Eukaryota > Metazoa > Arthropoda > Arachnida > Ixodida > Ixodidae > Ixodes > Ixodes scapularis. Next base: position 1,032,665 of record NW_024609869.1, on the reverse strand, counting down.
CAAGTATATTATACCAACAAACTCTCCTGTTCTGTTTTTAGAGATGTTTTACAAACCTCGTTTACCGACGCCGTACCAAGCGTATAAAAATCGTCGCAAAGCAATGAGACAGTTTTCTGGCTCTCCAAGGTAAATAATTATTTTTTTAATGTATGACATTAAAATGAGGGTTCTCTGGTGCTTCCAACTTTGGTTGCTTACTGTTAACCATACGAATCCTCAATTATTGTCCGTGGCGTAGATTAATAAAACTGTTATCTTTTTGCCTCACTTAACACTCTTGGTCTCGTCCGCATACACTCAACTGCCTGCGCTTCAAGGAAAATGCAGACCGAGTCTACAACGCGTATAAAAGAGAAAAAAAAAGTTCAGAAACAAATTTGGCACAATTTCGTGAAAGGTTAGGGACCAGTTCAATAGTTTTAAATGGCTTCATGCCGCGCAATAACGTCCAGATGTTTCTTGGCGTTGTCACCGATTGTTTGTCAAAAGACTCCATAACCAAATAAAAAAAAATAAAAAAAAATTGTGAACCCTCTTTACGTTTGCGTTCCCGTCCCACACGAATCGAAGGTTTATCGCTGCATGCATCGGAACGCAGCAACGCGTTGAACTCGCATCCCTCGCACGAAGCGCGGTCGCTTGTTTACATGGGGTTTCTGCCGGTCGGGTTACTGGTTTCGTTTCCTCGCCGCTACCAAGATGGCGGACGTAGTTCCCGGCGCGCTACTAGGTGGCGCTGTACATTTCACATATGGTCTATTGCCAGCGCTAGTTATGCGGATCGTCTCTTTTAACTCTCTTTTGAACGTGTATCTTTCTTCACCAAGAACTTCGGTTTTCATCCAGTCCGGGAAACAATTCGTACTCATCAAGGTTTTTAACAATTTCCGAATTGGTCGATTTTGACGCCACCGCCCCTTTGTGTTCTAGAATTTGTTCATTCAGACAGCTGCTAGTTTGACCAACGTACGTGAGACCACACGACATAGGAATACTATAACCCACAGCTTCTTCATACCCTATTGCCGCCTCCCTATGTTTTTTTTTTCGTTTTTTTTTTTCTGGCATTTTTGCTGGTTTCCCGGAAAGGCGTTAACCGACTCAGTATAAGGTCATTCTTTAACATAACACTCACTCGAAGTCTTGTCTCCAAGCCCTTTAGATTATGTGAAAAGGTGTGATAAAATGGGAAACAAACCCAATTGGCAGGCTTCTTACGCTCGAAGATGTCCTTAACCCTAGTTAATCAAAATCATTCTTTTAACACTCCGCACAACGTTCAGACGGTACCCCGACTGAACCAATCTCGACAATTGAGAAGGAACATTCTCATGTATTTGATGGCAACGTGATTTGGTTAAGGCATTTCTGAGGAGGGAATAAGCAACACCCCGCTTCACTGCCTTTGGGTGACAACTGTAGTAAGGCAAAATAGGCTTCGGTGCGTCTTTTCCATAACTTAAAAAAAAAAGCAGTTCAGAAAAAACCTTCAGATCAAGAAACTGTGGAAAGCCAGTTGTACAAATCTCAGTTGCGAACAATAATTCTGGAGCCTGTTGCTTTAGAAAATCAATCCACTCGTCAACATGAGGACATTCCATAACACAAATAAAAAAGCCCGCGGCATCGACTCTAGCTTGGCGTGTACTGCACGGTCCAACACACTGAAATAAATCCCGGACAGCATCGGCGCCAGAGAGGACCCGAGAGAGGGTGTTGTGTTTGTCCCCCTTTTTTCGTTCCTTGTCTCGAGGGTTTTTTTTTTTCATTATGATTATCTTTTTTTGTTTTTTGAGAGATTCTCTTATATTTTTGCTAGTTCTATATCGAAAAAGCTCCATCCTCGTATTCACGACATTTCGACCAAGGCACGACATGTGTTCAAAGCTAATCATAGATTGATATAAAAAAAAAAAATCTATAATTAAATTGTTAGATGTAATTACCGTGTTTTGCTATTTTCCTGTGCTACGATTTCGCGATATTTGCCATATAAAATATGTTTATATAATATATTCGCATACGTTGATTTTTTTCGAGGTTTAATTATTTGTATTACAATGTTTAGAGCTTTGCGGCTCTAACAGCGTCGAACTCGGGTTGTAACAACGAAGCTTTGAGTTTTCAGCAGGGCAGGGAGCTGTTCCATTTTTATCAAGAAGCCCACAACGCAGTGCGTCAGGCATTCGTGAGTACCTCAATTGAAAGGGTGTTCAGCGCGACGAACATCTTGAGTTAGAAAGGACGCAAGACGTCCAACGAGATTTTTGAGAGCCAGCTGTTGCTTAAGGTCACGGAAGAGTGCCTGGTGGCACCACTAAACGCTTCCAGAGCACTCTAGTGTTTTGTGTCTTATTCTATAGGACAGTAAGGTAGAAAGGAACGCCGCGAAAGTAACGGATCACTTTTTGTGGTAACGTTCACTTACTCTTATGGACGGGTAATTGTAACTGTAATTAGTTACAATTTAGCCTCGTATAATTGTAAATGTAATTACTTTTTTTTTTAGTAACCTGCACAAGTCGGCTTCAAGCTATGTGGCTCCGTCAACCAGATACATAGGCTCAGATTTTCTTCGCTTTGCTTTGAAGCAGATTCAGTGTTTCGGTGAAATGAGTTACAAGCAATATTCGTTGATGCACAGTGCTAAAAAAATGAGCATGTTGCTGTATCAATGTATCAGGGAATCAAATAATGTCGTACGCAGCTTCAGTTTTCCACGTGTTGTAAGCTACAGCTCTTGTACGTTACGTAATAGGTCGAAACGCCAATGAAAGTGCAACGATTAGGCTTGACCGGTGTGAACGAGATTAAAGAAAGTAAAAAATAAAGCAAGCAAGTATGTTTTTCCCCCATAAGTCAGAGAACAATTAAAGGCTAGAGGGCACACAAACACGGAAACAGATATTAGTTTTGTGTAGAGGCCTGCGCGGATAGCAGTTTGATTACCCGCACCCGATCCGCGTCCGCTGACTTTGTATCGGCATTCGTACCGCATCCGTAAAATTCAGAACCCTATACGACCCACAAATAAAGGAAGCTCCCCTTCTGTGTTCCTGAGTCTCGGGTTTTATTACCATGGATCTTAAAACAGTTTCTTATTCTTTTGTACAAATAACTCTTCAAGTTGGAATACGGTTAAAGTCATTTTATCGTATTAAAGGGATACTACAACGAAATTTCGGCGCTCATTTTTTGGTCTATATGTGTTCAAAAGAGCAGTATCACATGGAACATACCAATATCTTGCTAAAAAAGTCTTGAAAAGAAATTTTAAAACGAATTAAACAATTAGCAAAGAGCACCTGGTGGATGTCGCTAACGTCTCGTTTGTAATGCTCGTCTAGGAACCTTGACTGCTAGTGACGGAGGTTGTCTCGTCTCCGGCCACGACGAGAGAAGGGGGGAAGGAGGAACTCCCTTCTTCCCGAGAATCCCTTTTGTGTGTCGCAGAAGTCGCTATTGTCCCCCTAGAAGATTATAGAAGATTAACCCGTCACTCAATATTCGTACAAAAGCAGCCGCTTCGGTGGCTGGAACGACTAGGCCATCCTCTCGACGTCAGCCTCGCCGTAGCTTTGCTCGTCTTGAGACGACCTACGTCACGATTGCGTTGGATGTCACGTGCTCTAAGCTGGGCCTTTTCTGAGCGCTTGCCAGAGTGGGCCGTTTATAACGAAAAATACAGCCACCAGGATCAAAATACAAACGTGCGATAGTCATTTACGGATATTGTGGATCATATTCAACCTATTTTTGAACACGACGGGAATATTTCAAATTTCGTTGAAGTATCCCTTTAAGTTTTATCGACTTTATATTATCAGCGATCATTCTTCCAGAGACGTCGCTGAAAAGATGATCGCAGTTATGAGACCGTCCTGGAAGTCTGCGACACTCAACCCCCCGAAAAATGCAATAAAAAAGAAGCACTTTTTTTTTGCTTTGTAATACTTATTTTAGGCAGACACGTACTTTCTAAACATGAAAATTAACAAAGGACAGACTTATAACATTGTGTCATTTTATTTAGATCAAACGATAAAAAAAGCAGGAGGAAAAATGCAGTCATTCACCGCAGCAAATCACTCGCATACGTTGTAAGACACCAGTGCATCATTAGGAAGACATCACAATATTAAATAGTTGCTCCACCTATCGGTTTCAGCTTTAACCACGAACCAAGAACTTCGTGCTCCGAAGTATATACTTCGCAGCAGTTTGCTTTTTGCCAAGAAGAAAAAGAATAATTTATTTTATTTAGGTCAAACGATACAATAAGTGGGAGGAAATATGCAGTTACGATCGCCGCAGCAAGTTACTCGTTTAGGCTGTAAGACGCCAGTACACCACTAGGAAAATATCACAATATTCAACACTAGCACCACCTATCGGTCTCAGCATTAAACACGAACCGAGAACTGCGTGCTCCGAAGCATATACTTAAAAACAAAATGCCGTTTGTCAAAAATAAGAAAAAAAAAAAAAAAGAAAGAAAGAAACATAGCGCACACACGTGCACATTTCACTTGTCGAGAGGTCTGTGCAGAAACAGGATATCGTTAACAGGATATCGCATCTGCCAGTCGGCTGCGGGTGTCCGCAGATGATCCGCGGGTAATCCGGGGATGTGCGGGGGTCTAGTTTTGTTTAAGGTCACACCACATTCACTGCACTTGGTTTGTTTAGCTGATGACGCACATACATACTGTGAACTTTGTGATGTTGAGCGCTTGAAAGTTGCGTCGGCTGCGCTCTAACTTCGCAAATCTACTGAAGTGAGAAAAAAAAGCTGCTGACGTCAGTCTTTTTTATGCGTTCTCGTCTTTGGCCGTGGGACTTGGAAATCCGTTCAGCTGCAACCTCCGGTTGCTTCGATCTAGCTAGGCGAAGAAGAGAGAAACAACCTCGCGGATTCTTTTTTATTATACACCACTTGACGTGTCGTCCTTCTCCAAAGAAATATATTTTAATTAATTCAATTTTGAAATGGATACGGTCGTCTTTATTTCCGTTTGAGCAGTGGCAATCAAAGGCTATAAGGGGCTATAAGGGGAGGTGTGGCGATCGCTGGCTTCTCCTGACGGCCTAGAGCGGTCCCGCCTTTGTCTCATGTGTTACTCTCTCAGTGGTACCATCTGCATGTTGGCAGCAGCGCCGCAACTACAGAGACCAGTTATTTCGTTGGTATGTGAGTACTCGATAAAACGAAGCAGGGAACATATATAAAAATATATATTGTGGTTGTGTTTTTAATTACGGATAAAAATACCTCTGGGTGATTTCAGATAAGATCGACCAAAGGGTGACTGGTCGACATTTTTAAATCAACTGATGTTTTTATATGACATTGTCTAGTGTCTGGTATAAACGAATCCACACTTAGTTTTGACCAGAAAAAAATTTGGAGACAAGAAAAATCGTAAGGGTGGACAGTTGCAATAACGCGCACTGACGGAGGGGGCAAGTTTGAAAGTGAATAATTAAAACAATAAAATTAGGAGAATTTTAAACCTTTTTACAAACAAACTATGGGTACAACTTGCTTGTAATATAAAGTAATAATATTTATTAAACATTTATTTAGTTTTCTAAAAATTGCCAAACATGCCTGCTCGAACGACAAATGGCAAATTTTGGAAATCTGTATCTCATTAAATAATTTAATCATTATTACATAACTTGCAGACATTATTTTACTAATATATGGCTATTATTGAAAAAATAAATAAGGTATCTGAGTGACACAATAGTTACAATATATTTAGGCAAACATGGAAAAAAAATCAAACAAAGAAAAATTCCAATGCGAATAAAAAAAAAACACCACCTTCGATTTTTTTAAATTTGGGTACCCTGTTATACTCTATTTCGGCATTCATTTCTATTAAAACATGTTGCATCATTTTATTGAGAAAGAAGAAACAACTCCCCAAAGTAGGGTCCTTTTTCAAGGCCTACACTTAGCAGTGTCCTATACAAGAAGTGACTCTGAGTTCCAGTTTCATAAAACTTGCACAAATCTTTTATATACATTTATTCAGATGAGGTCATTGATAAAAAGAGTGATCGGTCACACAGTAAAAGGGAGGACAAACTATATGCAGCATTTTACATAAGCGTACAAAGTGGTATCATATTAGAGACTAATGATTTGAGAAAAGATGATGCAGTGTGAAGTTGTACCTTCCGGTATATTTTACATCTAGAGTAAAATAAATAACTTTACTTCCACACACAAAAACAAAGATATAATAGTAAGATATTTAGGTTGGCTGTGTATTTACGATTACAAACAATTTCAGGTGACGGATGCCATAGTGCCTAACTGGAGCAGCTTTGATGCTCTCGGTGTATGAATGAATCGTGGCAAGCCGATATATTTTATCCTGCTCGAGGAAAACATTTTGGGATTTTTTTTATAGTGATCAGATAAAAATTATTAGTAACCACCAACAAAAACAGTAGGTTAAATACCCCGTGAAGAAAAATGTGATAAATAAGATGTCCCTGCATTCAAAATGAGCAGTCCTTGGGAAATCAAATTCGGCACTTTACGCTAAGGTTTTCCTCGCTGTACCCATTTAATAAAGTTGCTTCCAAGCAGATCCGACTGTCCGTGCTACATATACGTCACAGGTCCCTTCTGTTGATGACTTGCTGAGCCGCCACGCGTGCCAAGACTGAATGCCAGGGAAGGCGCGCACCGTCAGCCACTCTTCTTTTTTTTGTTCACGATACCGAACAACCTCATTTTCGTCCAGATATACAAGATGCACGCCTTTCAGTTTCTTTGATAGAACGCTCACCATTGTCCTGGCCGTCTGAATTGCGCTTACTGAACGTTCTCTCAGGTTGTTCAGCGTGGCCTGGTGCTTCACGAGTCCGCCAACTCCGTCACATGCATTTTTCCCATGTCCAGATGCAGAAAATAACCACTGGGCTTGTGGGCAATCGTCCTTTGCAAATTGGTGAAGCTGGTAGTGATTCTTGAAATGACTGGCGGCGCCGTCACTTACGTACGTCACGTACGAGTATACCGCAACGTTGTCTTCAACCCACTCCTTCACTTTTTCTAGAGCCAAGCAAGCGTGAGCGGCGTCGTGACACAGGTCCTCACTGATGATGGCAAAGCTGTTTGTAGATTTTCTTGTCGTCACTACACATGTAAATATCGAAACTTGTTTTTTTTTTTCCAGTGATATGCTTGCACTTCGTCAGGAAGCACGATGGTCCAGTTTTCAGCAAAGTCAAAATGAAAGACAATGCTCCCGCGTTGCATGCACTGTTTTTCATCGTAGATCGCTTTACCTTGCGTTTGCCGGATATGGTTGTGAAGTACCCAACTTCCAACCGTCACTTGGATGACTTTTAGGAAAGTCTCAGGGTCCAAAGTTTTTTTCACAAGGTCGCCGGACTCCCATGTTGCAAGCACAATCTCTTCATCCTCCGGGATATCAAGTTCCTGGAGTGTAAGAAACTGGCCTTTTGGGCAGTGATCACAGTCTCCTTGAAGGCGCAGTTCTGTTGCTGGGTCGCACAGAAATGCCGAGTTCATTTCACCAGTGTTGAATGTTGAGCCTGTAACGTTCTCTAGAGCGGCAATACAAAGATAATAATTGGCGCAGCGCACACAAACGCACACTCCCTGGTGTGGAATACATTGGACCCATCTAGGGCGCAACGAATAAAATTTCGTTAGCCCAACGCCGGAATCGGGATGCTTGTCTTTGTATATACGGAAGGCCTCTCGTATTGAGCGTGTCATGAAGCGCTTTGGCACGAACGTTTTCTCTCCGTTGAGCATGACAGAGATGACGTCCTTCTGGTTGGGACTTAGGCGCGAACATTGTAGCTCGTCTTTCGTGAAGTACTCTAGGGCAGCAGACAGGTTCTCAGGGCTCACCTTGCACCTCGTGTAAGGATCCGGCTCATACCACACGCCATGCTTTTCCTTGAGTTTTCGGGATTTACTGATGAGGTACATTGAGGCCTGTGGAATCATCTTTTGAACCTCATTCTTCGTCAGTGTTGACGGCAGGAGTGTAAGCAGTTGACAACGTTCCCGGAGAGAGGTGGCGGTTTCAAAGGCCTGCCGAAAGTTGTCCACCCACTCAGTGCATGTGGAGCATGTTGGTTAGGACGACCCCGATGGTGCGTCCCTGTCGTACGCAATACGTAGCCTTGAGCGTATATTCTTGACAGCAACCTGCTCCAGTTTTGTCTGCTTTCTCTTGACATAGGCAGGCCTGTCCCGACTTCTTACGACGCTTGGTTGTCTCAGCGGCGACACATCTGTAGGTAGTATGCTGCGATTCAGATCTTCAATTGCTTCTTCATCTGGCACAAATATGTCAGGGCACTGCTCTGAGCTTCGCATCGAGATCTCCTTAGTGATGTGCATGAAGCAATGGTAGCACAGGTAGTCCGTCGCACTCACTTTGGTGGAACAGTCAGGCGGAAGAATTTGCTTCAACGAGTTTAGGTCCAACTCGCCAACACTTCGAAAATTCCGCTGCTTTGGTATAGTCTTTTTGTGTTTGCAAAAGTAATCTGCACAAAACACTCGTTCGGAGCTCCAGGAAGTCTTCATAATGTATACATAAATAATAGAAATTAAACCCCAACTGATGGCATATAATTGCCAAGTGAAAGAACTACTGGGTGCACAAGTGACAAGTCCGAGGCTGAGGAGCTCACTCACTGCAAACGTACATTTGAAAAGAGAGGTCACAACTGAGGCTGTCGGCAAAGCTTGATCCACGTCAAAGGAAGAAAGAGGGAAAGTCTCCAGACAAAAAATTGTGGTCAGCGGCCTTCGAAAAAGACTTTCCGGAATCGCACTGTCGTCCCTCCACGCGCTGATATGAAAGCACCCGAGCTTCTACCACGTGGTAGAAGTTCGCGAGGGGTTGGCGGTGGGGTTACGTTGATGGTCACTCGGATTAGCCCTTGCTGTACTGAGCTACCGCCTGCAGTGCCTTATCGCCGGCTGGTGTCAACGACGAGAACACACACACCCTGTCTAAACCAAAACTACAAGCGTTCACCGCACACGTGTCGCCGCCGCTTTTAAGCTTCTGTGAAATTGCTTTCTTTTGCCGCGGAGAACCGCCTTCTCTTAACTACGCGCCTGAAATCCTTCCAGGCGGGCGTACACAATATCAAGCGTTTCGAGAAATGCCCGTGGAGTAGAACCATGGGAAAATTCGGAGTCCGCGATGTCGATATCGTCGCCGTTGTGTTAGTACGCCGTCGCGTACTGCAGTCCCCCGTTGGGGGAGGGGGGGGGGGGGGCGGTCTTACTACGATAACATGGCGACAGCGTTTACACTCTATGTATTTACGCGAGGCTCGAGTATTTGGGGATAATGCTGCCGGTTGGTGTGCCCCTTTGTGCCTGATATTATCGCCCGTGACGCCAGCGAGTGAGATGGCGACAGGCATGACTGCTCAGTAAACAGGCGTCGGCGGCCATGTTTTGCTGGTTGAAGCGAACCCCCTTGTCCTTGACAGCGAGCGGGGAAATGCGAAAAAAAGATTGTATCGGCCGTTTTGCCAGAACTAGCGACGAGTGTCGTCTGCGGTTTCCGGCAACTATTTTACCATAATCGTGAGCTTAGCGAGGAAATGATTTTTGCTAGCCACAGAACACTACCACGCAGAAAGGGAATGCTTGAACATGTTTTTGTTCTGGATATATATCAGGGATATATATGAGAGAGAGAGAGAGAGAGAGAGAGATGAAGGTAGAGCGGAAGAGGGAATAGCATATAGTGTCGCAGGAGAATAAAGTGAACAAAGTTCCTAGTGGCCGATGGCTGCATGATCTTTTCTCGGATCACTAGTCCGTAATATGATACCTCTTTGTACACAGTAGTTTCTCCTTAATTTAAGTGTGTGAACGATTTCTTTAGTTATCATTGGCCTCATCTGAATAAAAATATATAAAAGATGTGTGTTGGTTTCATGAAACTGGAACTCAGAGTCAGTTCTTGTATAAAACACTGCTAAGTGTAGGCTTTGAAAAAGGACCCTACTTTGGGGAGTTGTATCTTCTTTCTCAATAAAATGATGCAACATGTTTTTAATGGAAATGAATGCCGAAATAGAGTATAACAGGTTACCTAAATTTAAAAAAAATCGAGGGTGGTGTTTTTTTTTATTCGCATCGGAATTTTTCTTTGCTTGATTTTTTTTCCATGTTTGACTAAATATATCCTAACTATTGTATCACACAGATACCTTAGTTATTTTTTAAATATTAGCTATATATTAGTAAAATAATATGTGCAATTTATATCATAATGATTAAATTATTTCATGAGATACAGACCTCCAAAGTTTGCCATTTGTCGTTCGAGCAGGCATGTTTGTCAATTTTTAGAAAAATAAATAAATTTTAAATAAATATGATTACTTTATATTACAAGCAAGCTATACCCATAGTTTGCGCCTAAAACGTATTAGAGTTCTCCTAATGTTATCGCTTTAGTTATTCACTCTCAAACTGGCCCCCTCCATCAGTGCGCGTTAATGCAACTGTCCACCACCTCATGCCTTACGATTTTTCCTGTCCCCAAGTATTTTCTCTAGTCAAAACTAAGTTTGGATTCGTTCATACCAGACACGAGACAATAACATATAAAAACATCAGTTGATTTGAAAATGTCGACTAGCCATCCTTTGGTCGATCTTATCTGAAATCACCCCTCTATAGAGTGGTATAGAATGCTCAGTGTGCCTATTTTTGTTAGCGTTTTTCATTTTGATAGCACTGGAATGCATGGTGGCGCTGCTCTTAGCTTACCGATTATGCTGCGCTTTAGGAGCATTGATCGCGAGACCACCCGGGCCCTCGCGATAATCACAGCTGCCCTTCTAACACGGCGTACCCAGAGCAAATAAACACCGAGGTAGTGTTCATGGTAAGTTCAACGAAGGGAAGGTGTTGGTACGCGCTGTGGTGGTGTGGTAGTCACAAATCACGCGCAGTTGCCTAAAAACCTTGTCTCTGCTTAAACAATCGTTGCTGAGGCAACTGATATCAAGATTATACTCATAAAAAACCTTTAAAAAGAAGATGGGGCAGCAATTGCTGTCTCTGCACAATCCGAGTTGCAGAAAAGAGCAAACGCACAGCTGTTGAAAGCAGCGTTGCGGAGTTGCCACTCTGGAGTTGGAATGATTCCGGAATCATTCCGTATTTTCTCGAGTCGACCATGGAATGGAATGGGAATGGAATGGCGGCAACGTTGAGGGAAATGGAATGGGAATGGAATTAGATGGCCTTTTGCCCGGAATAGAATGGGAATGGATTGGGCCAGTTTATTATTATTATTTTTTTAGGGTTTACGGTGAGCTAAACCGAGCCAGTCAGCGAGTCAGTTGCTCAGAAATAAAATGAGCGGGAAACTGCTGGCCCGTGTGGAGCCCTAACAGACTTATACGCAAAACATGCAATACAAGATACAATCGTCAAAGGAAAGGGCAAAGGGGGAAAAGGGGGGGGGGGGGGGGGTGGTAAAGGTGGCGCCTTTCACGGACGCGCAGGCGTCGAGCTTCAGTGGCGTTATACGAGAGCGAATCAAGAAACGAAGCACCATGCAAAAGAAAAGAAGGGAGCGGCAACGAAAGAAACCACCATGCAAGGCTCGTCATCGTCCTTGTTGCCATGCTTCTTTTTTTTTTTTTTTGCGACGGTTTTTTTAATGCACGCGCGCGTAGAGACTGAGATCTCGGAGCCGAAGCGACTCATAACTCGCAGAGCTCTGATAACTCGTTGACTCGGGCGCCGCCGAAAGATGATCAGTTATTGTTTTCTTATAGTTGGAGGAGTGTTGTTTAACAGGCGGCCAACCCTGCTGCCTTCCACGTTCATTCGTGCGCACTTTGAAGTGCGAAATGTGGGTTTTCTTCGGCATTAAAACAAAGCGAGATTCACTTCTCATTTCTCCTCTTGCGCTTTGCTCCGAGGCTTGTTTTTTTATACTGCATTTGTAGTGTAAATTCGCCTTTTACTTGGTCTTTGTTCTGATGCTTGTTTTCTGTGTTATTTGTTTTAGTGGGTTGGGGTCACAAGCAAGCTAGCGGATTCCCGCTCATTTCCTTTAACTTTAGTCTCTGCATACTTCGTTTCACTTTCCGGTGGACCGCTGCGGACGCTAGAGCCACCCTAGGCAATCCAGCACCGTGAGCGGGACTACAAGGTCACGCGACCGTCAGAAGGCACACATTTATAATTCTGGAGGGCATAATTTTTCCCTAGGCCTTTTGAAAAAAATAGGAAATATAGATATAGGGCGATTTCTCTCTCTCGGTTTGAAAACTGTGGTGACTGGCGATTTGCATTTCTTTTGGGGGGGAATACGCCAGATGAAAGAGCAAGATTGTAAATATGTGTTAGATAAGGCAAAATGAGGCCAGCAGAAAATTGAATTGAAGGAGCAGACTATCGACATCGGTACGAAAAATGTTTTGTAATTTTAATATGGTTGAGTATAGTTCACTTTCGTCTGTAGGATCAAAAAAAAAAATAGATTCGCAAACTCTTTGTACGTTTATAGCAGCATCACTACAATAAATTCCCGTGCCAGCGAGATCAAAATATTTATTGAATTCATCTGATAATGCAGAGTTACATAATTTCTTTTCAATTAATAATAAGCTTTTCTATTTTTTTTTTTGTTTGTAATTAGGCGTCCTGCTTGAAAAAGCAGGAAGTCTCTTCCAAAGCAAGTCGGAGCGCTTCATGTAATCATAGTCCAACTGATGCATATAGGTTTAAACATGGAAGTTTTGCACGCTTTAAATCAGCATTTTGACGGATCCTGAAGGATTTGAATTCTGCAACCTATCAAGGTTATATGTTCTTAGAAATGCTTTGTATAAGCTACTTTTCATACGCATTGATTTTAGGAGAGCCTCAATCACCCAAGGCTTACGGGCTCGTTTGTTGGTTCTCAATATTTTTTAACGGGAACGAAGATGTATGCAGATTTGACAAGTTTAATGAATATATCATAAGCTTCATAGACATCAGTTTTTTCTAGTATACTACTCCAGTCTGCGCCTTCGATATGTCTCCTAAATGTCTGCGAAGATTTTTCGTTTATGTTTGGGACATATTTAGATGACGAATTATCGCTGACCTTCGTATTTGAGGATGGAGGGTGAGCCAGCATAAAAATAGGCAAATGGTCATTCAAATCGGTACAGATAACCCCGCTAGTAATTTCCGAGATGTCACAATTCAGAATGAAAAGGTCGAGCAACGAAGAAGACGATACCGTAACCGTAACACGCGTGGGGTGAAGTATTACGTTATGAGGATTATATGAAGACAATAATACTAAAAGTTCCAACTGATGAAGAGACACGTGCCTAGATCATATCAATATTTAGATGTCCTCCGAGGATGTTCTTGTTTGGTTGATATGTGTACTGAAGCACTCCTATTTTTTATGTTTACTGTTCCTATACCTCTGCTGTTAAGCCTAAGCAGAGGATTGACGGCCTCGTCAAGTTGTATTTTTAAAGCTTTTGTTTCGTCGACCTCCACCATCGATACTGATGGGAATAAACGAATTAATAATATTATTATCAAGTGAAGACTGTGATGACGTCGTACTGTTCACGAGACTTCATCAGCGTGATTGTTGCCCCGTTGCGCCATGACGTTACTTGACCTCATGACGTTAGATGACAATGTGACATCATCTGACACCGTAATGTCCTACCAGGGTGAGGATTGATCCACTTAACTTTTTGCAAGAAAGCTAAATAAAACAGTAAATCACACTTATTCTTGGCGTCGTACGGCTTATACTCCGTTCACCCCACCACTAACAGTACGGTCATGGGCGTACCAACCGGGGGGCAAGGGGGGCACTTGCCCCCCCTCCCCAAGTTCTCAGAGGGGGGGGGGGGGCAAGGCATGTGTTTGCCCCCCCCCTCCCCCCCCCCCCCCCCCCCGAAACAGCCGCCACTGGGCAGTGCAAACACTGGCCGGCGGCGCCAAAGGGATACGACAGGCAACACCTCCTAGAAAAAAGGCCGTAGCGCTTCGAGTGGTTATGTCACAATGTCGGAGAAGGAAGTTCATGGAGCAACTACGTGACAAAATTTCTGGCATCGACGTGAAAAAACCGTTCCTTGTCAAGTGGTACGGTGGTGTTCGTGAGCGTTTATCCAACATTAATATATGTTTTAAAAGCGCAGTCTTGTAAAATTTATTATGCATATAATATAAACGTAATATAAAACGTGCTACCAAGGTTGAAAGTACCAATTTTATATTTCTGGTTATCCCCGTAACCGCAACACTACGCGTACTCCCGCAGCTCCCCACACTTTTCGAATGAACCGGTTCGCTCCGACGTTTCCTTCCCTCGTATGGGCTTCGATTCTGGTAAATTTACGTCGTGTGTGAGCTGCTAACTGTCTAAAAAGGAAGGCTGAGACTTGCAGAAGGGAAGGGAATAAAAAGAAAATCAAGTCATCGCCGCAGGGAGCGCACACGACCAAGAAATGGGTTGACAACGTTAAGGGGTTATGACACGAAAATTAAACGGATAGATTATTCTTGAAATGGAATGCTCATAGGCTACTTAGTATATACACCAAGTTACGCAATTTTTAGAGCTCTGATAATTGCAATATTCAATTTACGAATTTTTATCATTTTCATCTGGCGACCAGGCAACACTGCCCAAGTTAGTCACACCATGGTGTCCATAAACCACGTGACCATGAACACTCTCACATTCTAGGCGCCCCCATGATCGCCTAAGCTCTTCTCGTCGTGGTACGAACAAAACCGCTCAAACAGCTCGGTAAACTGAAAGCTATTTTCGCTCTCGCCCCCCTGCCAGTTGACCTTCCAGCCTGCATGCGCCTGCGAGACATTCCCGGACGACGGTGACCACGGCGAACTCGTCGTCGCTGGAGCTTGTCGCCAGCGGGTCGCAGTCAAAATGAACAGCTTCCAACATCTCTTGATAGCAATCACTCTCATCGCTGCTGCGATCAATGTCGAACACTTCGACAAGGCGAGCGATGCCGTAGACGTAATCGTCACAGACCGGATGCTGGAAACGTGGGAGGTAAACGAGGAAGCTGAGGCTCAATACGCCAAGAGAGCCAAGTCTGTGAGTGCGTGCAACTAGACACTAACCTGGAGGCTGGCTACGTCATCAGCCTCCAGGTCCGCCCGGATCTGCCCCTCCGAGGGGCCCGCGTATAAATCGATTTATCCACGAAATTATCGCGCCTTTTTCAAAACAAATTTAGCAGGATTATAGGAACATACAATGGGTCCTACACTGTTAGCGAAAATGTAATATTTCGCCTGTTTACACCCCATTTTCACTCGTTAGCATATTTTTACACGCTCTGCTAGTGATAAATCGTCAAAAAATTACTTGGGGTAGTAAAAATTGGTGTTTCGGTTTCGGTTTACACGACTAGGCGTGTAAGCAACACTGAAAACACCCCAGCCCAACACCCCAAAACGTCGAGCGCCATGTTGCTTCTGCCTTGAAGCGGTACGGCGGACGTAGCAGCCGAAGGTGAGTGTTTGATTTTTTTTATCAAGTTTGTATAGAATGTAGCACGTCTCAGATTTTTATTACATGACATTCAAGAACGTTAGATTCGCTTTGAGCAAGCCGGCTCAGGCGTTAAGCCCGATTCACACAACCGGCGTTTAGCCACCCCGTCGATTGGAAACGACTCGACTGCTCGCCGGTTCTTTTGCGCGAGCTTTCGCTCGGGCGCTGTGAACCCTATGAACTGTGGTGCTCAAAGCTAGCACAATTAGGCACGGCTAGCGTCCCGGTGGAAGCTGCAGAGAGCGGAAACCGAAGACACCGTCGCATAAGAGTGGCGAAGCCGCGATCCTGCGCTGATCGTTGTCCCGCCGCTCTCTCCGGCAATATCGACACTTCGCTGCTGGGTGTCTCGTATTTCGACGTTTTAGAGAAACTTGGCATTGGCAAGCGCGAGGAGTCTCTATATCGTTTTCTCCGTCGCCTGCGTGGAGGAAACACGGTGGCGATAGAAACATATGCTCATGCAGTCAGTCAACTTGGACAATCCCCCTGTTCCCTCAATCCTATCGCATTCTTTGACTGCGTTTGTGACTACAACGTTTCCCCAGTGTGAAAGCTTTCAGTCACAACGGGCTACAAACTGGTTTGTGCATTGCATGTAGCCCTGAGGGAATTCTTCGCCGGAGACACCAGCACATTAGTTTCATTGGTAAGGTGACCGGCCACTAACGTGTTTGGCAAATGAAGCGATCACGGGTAAGTAGAAATGCAAACAATGTTGAATGAATATTAAGGTGGTTGTAGCCAGAGTCTGCCAGTTGAAATCAACCTTTAACAATATAGTCTGCGGTAACTTCTTTTTGCACTTAGGATTGCAATTTTAAACACAAAGCCACTCCACATAGCTGTCGAAAATCGTGTAAACAACAGCAGTCATCGTCCCCGGTTCGGATGAGCGAAGCCTTAGCTTGATGAAAAGAATGGCGGTCTATACTTCTTGGTTGTTTCAATCACAACCTCGCACAGCTGAACAGACAAACAAATCAAGGAAATATATCCCGCGCTGGCTTGCAAATCACAGCACACAAGCAGGGTACATAGCAGAGCAGAAAACACTGGCAATGAGCACACGGAGGCATGCAGCTTCCTTTCTTTTTCCCTCGGCGAATGATTGGTTTGCTGCAGCATTTCGTAAGCACGTCGACATTCAAAAGTTGAGCCTGATCTGTCTTGCAGTGCCTTGCGGAACGGCAAGTATCGCCCACCATTCCACAAGGCACTGCAGGACTCGCAAATGTGTGAACAGTGCTTTGCAATAAAGGCCATGATCGGGCAGCAGGTGCCCATCTAAAGACATTTAATATTGATTGGCATTGAACTAACCTTTGGGCTTCATCACATAGCAAGCATGGGTGAGGTATAATTCAAGAACATTTAATGTTCGACGAGTTTAATACGTTGTGGTGCTTTCCCATCTGTTTCGGTGTCACGGAGTGGGGTTCAAATTAATAAAAATAATTCAATGATCCACTCTGAGAATAAACGAGAAATTACGGGAAAGAACAAGAGAGCTAAGTTCGACCATTGACTAGCGCTAGGTCCACGCCTGGTGTATAATCAGTAGAGAAAGATGATGACACAGGGAGGATAAGCAAACAAAAGATTAGATTTAATAAAGTGAAAAACTAAGCTGTACATGGCAATAGAGCACTCAACACAAACCACACTCCAGCTCAAAGCTATAGAGCCCTGCGAGCCAGAAACTAATACTAAAAAGACTCGACGCTCATAAAACCGGAATAAGCCAACAAAACAGTGACGAAAACCAGACACTAACAACGAGAGCAAACCGAGATGGAGCTCGAACGTTACCGCTACACACATGGGATAATCCCCCAAAACAGTCGCGACAGAAAGTAGCACTGTGTAAAAATCTTCCCAACATTCAACATTTCATACTTCAGAGCCAGAGAATGCAGTAGACAAGTCCTAGAAAACCAGGCTTAGCTTTCCGGTAGGTGCCGAGTCCAGAGCAGTCCGTAGTCTGGAGTTGTCGGCCGAAGAACGGCGTCTCGAAGTCCAGCGGTCCAATTAGAGGCTTGATGAGGTCGACACCGCGCACCACACAGCCACACACGCTTCAGCACAACAAACTCAAACACTTGTCCGACAGGCAGGGCAGAAGCCAAGAATTACACGTTCCAAGACTCATCTGCAGGGAGTAACCGCGTTGAGTAGCGACCCGGCCAGCTCTGGGGTTGGACTACCTTCTTTGTTCCCGAACCCCCTTTTATAGGCTCGTCTACCGACCAACCTCCCGTTTCCCCGCCTTTCGGGTCAGTCAACTTTCAAGAAAAACAAAGCTACACAGCAACGACCCAAATGGCAAAACCTATTACATTTTTCAGACAACCAAACATATGTGCCCATCCATTCCCCCGTACGAGTCCAAAAACATCAATTATCGCCGATACATAGAACACGACAGGCGGCAGACTGAGCAAAGCCGCCGCCTTCAAAAAGCGCGCTAGCCAGCGTAAACATCTTTGTATCCCGGCGGCGCCCCTGCATGTCAAATCGGCACCATACGCGAGCCAGCATACGCACCCCTCCGTCCGCGAGTCAAAGCCACAAACTGTGACCTGGGATGATCTACGTCGCCCGTTAACAAAAAACCATTCCGCAAACGAGCAAATTCGTTGGGGACTTAGAGAGGAACTACGACGGGACGAACTGAGATTAAAAGTGGCACCACACTCCCCCTTTTTGACCGTACCAACACTTAAAGTGGTCCAAAAAAAAGATCATAAAAGTATTTAAAAAAATGAAGAGAAGCCTGAATTTGTGACACCCGGTTTCTCCATCCTGTGTTTTTTTTGTGCTTTCTCTATCACGAAGCGAGACATTATTCCAGCCGTAGGCACCAGATGTAATTCCCGTCTGCGATCATAAGATTATAGGATCCTAACTGCCGGCAGCTAAGTGTCAATTACATCCGGCTTGTGTATACAGTGCAACACCTTTTGCTATTCAGCCGATCATCACTTTACAGCCTGGGTATCTGTTCTTGTAAACGACAGTAGTGCTACATGTTAAACGGCTCTAAAGCGATAGAGAAAACTCACATCTCATTATCTTTTAGCTGAATAAACTGTTTGTTTGGTTACGCTTGTTATCCAATTTTTGTTTTAAATTTAATTTTCTCATATAAACACCTTACGTTATAGAAAAAAATCTTTTTATAGTACGGAGGTGTCCATATTAAGAAGACATGACTGTATCATCTTTGAAACTAGTTTGCCACAGCCAGTGTTATAATATGTATTGATTTTTTATGCAGTGCCTGCCCTTCCTTGCCCCTTGTGAGGACGACTGAGAAAGCGACTTTGCGCCACAACGACGGATGGCAAGTGTCCCAAGTGTCGTCACCTATAGTGGTCATGTGCTATGTGTTCGCAGCATTGTAAGCCGACCGTGGAGCACTTTCAAAAGGGAACTTTCGCCATGTGCACAGTATGGCCGTGTACAATACGGGGCACGTACAGTCAGAAGAATTATGAGAGGGAACATGCGGGCGCGTGTCACTTGGTACAGGCAGAGCAGCCTAGCAAGTGTCATGCTTGTGCACTGAGGGGCCCTGGTTTGAAGAGCCGAGGCAGAAGTTTCAGCGGCGGTGTCACCGCCCTGGCGGCTTGTCGCCGAAGCAGAAACTGGGTTAGCTAGCTTTGCTCGTGGCTGGCTTTGTGTAGTGTGTGTAGACCGGGAACGTAGGCTTATGAACTTCGGCAGCAAGAATACTATACGGCTTTGGTGTTTTGGTACGAGCAACAAACGTGACACTATCTGCTACGACTAGCTACGACCACCCACCGCAGCGGTGAAGGCATCCAAGAAGCAGAACCTGTGTATTACGCCGTTGCCGTAACCCAACAGTGCTCATTTGTCATGGAGGGCTTTCCGCCCAGAGACTTTGCTCGTCACTGAGTGTTATTTCCCGTGTTTCTCTTTGTGTGCGCAGTGGCTGGACGGGCCACAGCAGTTCTTCAGTCTCAAAGGTTACTAAAAGTTGAGGGTGGATGGACTTGCACCAATCCCCTCGGTTGGTGCGTGTGACAGAACCTTTGTACGGCATCATCGGGAGGATGCTGTTGTCAGTTAGCAAGTTGTCCAATTGTATGTTCATTATGCTAATATTTGAAAAAGCTTGTTTAAAAGGATGCTGGACCAAAATTTGGATTTCATAAAATAAGGCCGCGGAAGCTTTGAATGGGAGCTCTACAAACTCCGAAAGATCACTCATACATTAATATCTCAAACGAATGGCCGTATTCTTGGAAAGGAAAGGGCACAATCAAACAAGAAATGTGACATCATACTTCTCCTGGTACACTTTAGAATGAGGGGAAGCGGCCTCGCTTCTCTCATTCCCGCTTCGGTTCACCTGCTTAAGGGGATGAAGCCTAGAGGAGAGGGAATGAGAATCGCGACATAACA
Organism: Ixodes scapularis; assembly: GCF_016920785.2. Lineage (NCBI taxonomy): Eukaryota > Metazoa > Arthropoda > Arachnida > Ixodida > Ixodidae > Ixodes > Ixodes scapularis. The sequence goes on along the minus strand of NW_024609869.1, from coordinate 1,012,617 downwards.
TGTCTCGTCGGCCTTGTTGAATCCCACATGTTTCCAAAAATATGGCCGTCCGTTAGAAATAATGCTCTATGTGTGATGTTTTGGGGGTTTTGCAGCGTCCCGCCTACCGCCCAGTGTTGTTTTGCAAGCTTCGAATTTCGGTTAAGCATACCTTTTAATATGAATAATTGTGTCATCAGAATGTTAGAACATGTCAGTTCTACACAGCTACTCTCAAACATTTTCGAGTGGTCTTGCCTGCCAGATTCAAAGGGGGGGCAACATGTACATGTTTTTATGTCTACAGCACAAATAATTCCTATCATGCACTCTAAATAGCTGTCAATCGACAGACTGGGTGGGTAAAAGAGTGAGCACAAACAAGTCCAACTACCAACAATGCTGTCCATGGCGAATCTTGGACACCATGTCTTACGTTATGTGGCCTCTGCGGTCTTTCTATAGTTCTTTTCATTGTTGCCGGTAGAGCAGCTACCGATAGGGGGGGTTGCGAGGACGTCAACTTTGAAATGCAGTTTCTTCACATAATGTTTGCACTTTGGGAAGTTTCTACACATATACCTTGAAGTCGCTATTGTACGGATGAAACAACTTTGTAAGAGTGTCTATGAAAACTTGGGCAGGGTTCTCTTTAACGTGCCTGACTTACAACAAGGCTGTCCAACTTGAGAAATTTCACTGGTGGGAAGCTTATTTTCATATAAGAATGGTGTACTTCTTCACAGCGCTGTATGTATCCAACAGAAACTCCAGATGTGTTCAATAAAAGTAGCATTTGCTAATATTGTGTTATCTGTGTATCTGATGCACTAGGTTGTATTTGTTTTGAACGCTTGCTACGTTTAGGCTATAAAAAATAGTCTAAATTTTATACCGACAAGCTTATTGAAAAAGAAGTGTTCGGTCTGAATAAAAGATTCCAGAAATTACACTAAAATAAATTGCTACTTGGGGTAGCAAAAATGGTGTCTTACAGTCGACTCTCATTATTTCAAACTCCAGGGCCCGTTTGCTCGAAGCGCTAACCGCGGCTGAAGTTAGCCGCAGTACCTAGGAGAGGGATTTTCAAATCACGTGACTGGCTCGGTAGGGATGCGGGGAAGCGTGACGGTGCCCCGGTGAGTGAGCGCCGCACGCTTTGGAACTAATATGTCGTTGTAGCTGCAATACCGGGCGCGTTAGTCAGCAACGAATGGTGCAGGAGGCTTTCGCTTTGCCTTACCTCACTTCATCACAAAGCATGAGCAAGGCTCTTGCCGCCTTTTTTAGATAGTCTTTCGACTCAGGCCATTCCTAAGCCTAAATGAATGTGGTAATTATCGGCTTAGCAACATCTTTGGAAAGCGGATTGTCTTGACTCTATCGGTCGGGTATTGATTGCACACAAAAGCAAACAGCATCCCTATAGACCTTTTTCTAAATTACCCAAGCATCGAAAAGAACGCTGGAAGTATAATTCTGCGGTCCGCGCGCACTGGCCTTCCTCTTATAAAAGATTAGAAGTAAATAATCATAATAAATATTTGACCAACGCACGTGCAAGACAAAATTTGTTTTAGACTTTTTGCTTTAGAACAGTTACTACTTCAGACGCCAGCACGTGCAACGCGTGTAACTACACTTGTAGCATGCACCTCGGTGCTTGGGAAATTTAGAGAAAGGTCTAATATGGTCTATTGGGACGCTGTCTGCTTTTGTGTGCTATTAATACCCGGCCGATTGAGTCAAGGCAATCCACTTTCCAAAGACATTGCCATGCTAACATTTATCGCGTTCATTTAGGCTTAGGAATGGCCAGAATCGAAAGACTATCTAAATAATGCGGCGAGGTCATATGCTCATGCTTTGCGATTTAAATGAGGTAAGGCAAAGTGAAAGCCTCTGGCACCATTCATTGCTGACTAACGCGCCCAATATTGCAGCTACAACGACATATTAGTTTCAAAGCGAGTGGCGCTCACTCACCGGGGCACCGCCATGTTTCCCTGCATTCCTGCCGAGCCAGTCACGTGATTTCAAAATCCCTCTCCTAGGTACTGCGGTTAACTTTAGCCGCGGTTAGCGCTTGAGCAAACGGGCCCTGGAAGCCACACACTTTAGTTTGAAATATCAGAAGATTGAATTATCAAAATTCATCTAAATATTGTCACGAATAAAAACATACTTCTTTATTAAACTTAAAATCAGTGTGTAATGCGCCAAACTTGTGCTGAGAAACATAAATTAACAAAGACTTTTGATGGTGTCGAAAGGACAACTGCCTCAAGCAGCCAAGCGAAGGTACTTTTGTAAGCGCGTGGGTATCTAGAAGTTTCTGAGCTCGAACAAAAAAAATTTAGAGTCGTCTCATCATTCCAGTCACGCAAACAAAAGAAAGAAGGACATGCGCTGGCGGGGTCAGCGGCATGTGAGTCGATCACGTTGCTGACTCAGCTATTTGGACGTGGCATTACTCCCCTCTTGTGAAAGACTCATCGTCTTTATGCAACACAAAATTAAATTAACAGCTTAAACAAGACTAGGTCAAAATACAGTCTCGTAAATAGCAGATTTTCACAGTCCTACCGAGCATACCTAGTTCAGTTGAGTCGGAAGACGTGAATCGCCTACGGGTCGCAGAGGGCAGCGTGACAATGTTAATGTGCCATTGGCCAACGACTTACAACTTAGGTCTCATGTAGCGAATAACCTTGAGGTCGAAGCACCACTTTAACAGTTCCTTGCGGCGACGATGAATTGGTGTTTAGATTCACAGTGGGTAGCCAGGCTGAAACTGGGCGTTGTGGTGACAAAGATTGTAGCAGTCATCGTCAGGAAGTTGTGGCTTGCATCAAAATGCGACCAAGCTGGCAAACTTCCTCCGTTCGTTGAGTGACATACCAGGCGCCGTCGTCCTGTTCGTCTTCATGAAAGATACCACACTTGCCGTAGGTATTGTCATCGGGTTCATCATCAAGGTCGCCGTCAAGTTTGTAGTCGTGGTTGTCGTTAAAGGGCAACTCCGGACCATACTTTCAATTTTGGGATTATGACTGTTTTTAGTGCAGTCAGCGTCCCTGAATTGCAAGGTGTAATTTTTTCCTCGTTATTGTGGATAGTTTTAAAGATATGGACGCCTCAAAGTTTTGTTTGGGGCACGGCCAACAAAACCGAAACTAGCCGCTCGAGGCCCTGGCAGCACTAGAAATCAGCCGCTATGTGAATGTGACGTCGGGATCGTTCTCGTTCAACGAGTACGCAGGTTGATCAGCAGCTACTTCTGTTGCGCTAGCCGTCTAAAGGTAGGAGGTAAGCTGATTTTATTTTAATTCTGTATATGTGGTAGTTATCCAGCACATGTAGGAAGAGTTAGTGCGTATACCCAAAAGCTAGTGACTGGAAAACCCGTAAACTCGTATAGTGCCGTACTCGGCGGCCGCTGCCGCCGTGCGTGTGCCATGCCGTACTTGTCGCTAGTATACCCAAAAGGTAGCGACTGGAAAACGAGTGAACTCGTTCAGTACCGTACTCTGCGGCTGTCGCCGTGTGTGCAGTCTTCCGTACTCTGTCGCTAGGCCTAAATTGTCATAGGGGCACCGTGGATGGTGCGGCGTTGCTCTACGATGCGCTGCCAGTGAAGTACAGTGCTGGGGGCCCTCTCGCTTTCGCGCTGCCGGTCAGTAACAGACACGAAGCTTTGAGGCTTTCCGGCACGGGCTGCTGCGTTAGGGCTGTACATGTCTGTTTTTGCATTCTTTTTTCCTTGGGCGCGTAAAAGCCAAAGTCCACTCGTCGAACAGCGTTTACCCACACCTTCTTCAATTTCTGGTACGTTGGAAACTTGTGAAAAAGCACCTCCGGGTTGTGCAGCGGGTTGTTTGAGCAGCCCACAGCACTACAAGTTCTACTCGGCATCCTTCAAGGAACAGCTGGGCAGTCTTGGGCGCTACGAGTTGCTCGCTAAAACCAGTCTTTGAGTCCTCACAAGCAAATAAACAAAAGGCTATACCGAAGCTACACGGGCTACAGATAAAAGCAGTGGCTAAACATAACAATCACAAGTCCAAGTAGCGGTGGTAGCGGCTCAAAGAAGCGCACTCCGCGTAACGCTTGGAGGAAAAAAAGAACGATACTGACGTCACGGCCCAATGTTGCTTTAGTGATCGGCAACCCGCTAGCCGATCGCTAAGGTGCAGCGGCTCGCGGCGGGTCACATTTTTATTATCGGCATTAGTTGAGAATGCGGCATCCCACGGACGTAATATTTTGGCTGGGGTCGTATTTTGTGTCACTACAGCGATACCAGTAATTTCTTTAATTTCGAGTTTTGGCCGGAGTTGCCCTTTAAAGTCATCGTCCGGATTGTCCTTGGAAAACTGGATCGCCTTCCATGAAATTGTTTGAGTCTTCGCCTGGGTCATCATCAGTGTCGTCATCAGTCTCGTCACCACGGTTGAAGACTGTTTGTCATCGAGGCCGTTGTCAGGTTGGTTGTTGACATTGTAGCCGGGTTTGGTCTTTGGAGTTGTCGTCCGTTTCATCATCAGCGTAGAAGTCGTCATGATGTTTTCGTCTAAGTGTGGTAGCCAGGGGCTTTGTCAAGTTCATTGTCCGGGTCGCATCCGAGGCCATAGTTGAGGTCGTCGTTGATGTCAGAGTTGGAGTCGTCCTCGGATGATTTCAAGGACGTCGCCTTCACGATCGTCGTCTTCAGAGTTATCGTGTTCACAGATGGCACGCTTTATGGGCATAGACTGCGTTACCCTGCACATCCACCAATATGTCATGAACAAAAACAAACTTGATTAATAAAACTTCAGATCAATGTTAAATGCAGCGAACTTGTGCCGAGAAACATAAAGTAACAAAGACCGCACATACTTTGACAGCGACAAAAGGACGACTGACTCGAGCAGCCATGCGAAGCTCTTTTTGTAAGCCCGTAGGTATCTAGAAGGTTCCGAGCTCGAACAAACAAGATTCTCGAGTCATCTCAAACATTCTAGGCGTGCAAACAAACAAAAGATTCCCCATTCCACCCAACTCCATTGCAGAGAATTGGAATTTTCTAATACTAATTCCATTCCTTTGAACTCCTGGAAAGGAAAAACTGGGCCCATTCCCACTCCTGGAATGGCTGAACTGCTGCATTCCATCCCTCTCAATCCCTCCCAATTGTGAAAATGGCACTTGACAGCTAGTACTAATGTTAACGGAAAATAACGTCGGCGTAAAGCTGGCGTTGTAAAATGCGTAGACAACTGCAAAATTCAAAACCTTACTTGCAATCATTAATTTTACTAAGTTGAGCTTTGGTCGCACATAGCACTAGTGGCAATTGGTATGGGGGCACTGCAGATATTGATCGCACCACCAGGTGTAAAAGCCTTGTAACAGAGAGGAAAAGTAAGTCGCCCATCCTTTCCACAAAAGAACCGTATATGTCCTCCACTTTTACGAGATACATAATAAGTGAGGAGTCACGTGTATTAACGAAGTGCGGGCGGTGTGACATTGTCCCTGCCTGGTGGCCTGCAACTGGTGCTGTAATCACACATGGTCCCAACAGCCTTATGGTTACATCTCGCAGCACCAGGAACGACACTTTGGCTGTGTTCCAAATCTTACCCAAATAGATCCGAGTTACTCCGGTGGGTCATGTCATGTGACAACACAGATTGAAAAGTGCTGGGCACAAGTAGTTTTTGGAACGCTGAGGTACAAAACCCTTACCCCGGATTAAGATCGAGTAAATTGCCCTTGTCAGCCTACAACTCTACAGTTTGGGTTGCTTCACTGGGGTTGCCACTTTCATCCTCGAAAGGAACATAAGCAGTCAGATAACCAAACCGTCCGTTACCTAAGTGCAATAATGCCGTTTCGAAAGCCCCTTTGACGGCATCTAAGCAGCTCGCATTAGAACAAAGCCTATTCCATTCCTACTCTATTCTGGGCAAAATGTAACTACTAATTTTATTCCCATTCCATTCCAGTGCTGCCACCATTTTATTTGCATTCGATTCCAGGGTTGTGGAAGTGCGGAATCGTTCCAACTCTGGAGTGGCAACTCCTCAACACTGGTGATAGTCACCAAAGCACCCAGTTCAGTGTGAATGCTGTCCTCACAGCCCATCCAAAGCTGTTATTACTGTAACAAACTCCAGTACGACGAAGTAGTTGAATTCGGAAGCCTGTTGTGCAGATTTGTACCTTGCATTGTTTCCGGTATTTTTTATTTCTTTTGTATTTTATAATGGACAACAACCGTTGTAATCTCGGTATTGTTGCCAAACCTGAAGGTTTTATCATCGGTGCACTTTTAAATAAATACATATATGCCACAGCCGCAGCTCAGCGATGAGCACTTACACTGCGACTTAGGTGTTTCGTAAGTATTCATTTTGATTGCGCGATAATGATGTTTGTCTTCTGTTAGAATTAAAAAAACCAAAACAATATTCAACATGATGGATAATTTTGGACACCCGCGGCATGTGTGATCTGAGCATTTGTTCTTTTCATCTGAAGTGTGTCTCTTGCTTACTACCTATAGAGTATACAATGTTGTGGACGGAAAAGATGCTGCGACCGACTCCGAGCAATAAAAACATTCTGTTTATTCTCATGTCGTTGAGCTCGTGGTGACGAGTATGAGTAGCACTGCCATCTTTGGCGATGCCAAGGCTGAACCGATAGACTGCCGCAGAGCTATCGCCCTCAGCTCTGCACTGTGAGGAATGGCACGATTTTGTTAAAGTGATTGCGGCTCCAGAGAGGTGTCGTTGCTGTTGACATATACCGCAAGCAGGATGACATACTAGAGAGCAGGAAAGAGAGCGTTTGGAAGCCGTGCATGGTAGTTGACGCCGAGGTCAGGAAATGAGGCAGCAGACGGGGGAAATCGACCCTGTCGTGCTTTCAGTCCGGCTCGATCAGTTTGGAGTGTACAGCCTCGGACTGAAAGGGGGATGCCGGCCGACCGCGGGGCCGATGCAACGTCCCCTAAGATGAGGAACCAAACTGAGAGCGAATGCCTGACATGGCAACGATGAGGAGACCCTGGTCGGCTAGCAACATGCCTTGTGAACAGTGTGAAGATGTCGATGAATATTCACTTGCCAAGCCGGTGGGGCAAGCAAGGTGGTCGCAGCCCATTGCTGGGAGATGCCGGTGCTAGATGCGACAGAGCAGAGGTGGTTACGGAGGCGCTGCAGATGTGGAGGCTGAGAAAGTTGAATATGTGCTTACTGCATTTTCGTCCGAAAAGGCAGAGCCATTTCCGTGCCCTTGGCCACGAAGAACATTCCCCTGGATAGCAGGTGCTCGGAGTCAATCATCATGTCCAGGTCACCAATCTGTAGCACTTTCGATCTTGAGGACGGAAGAGACGGTGCAACAGACTCTGAGTTTAACTGTGAAAACATTCTCTTTATTCTCGTACCGTCAAGCTCGTTCCGACGAGTAGCTTGCTTTTATACACTGCAGTCATTAGCATTATAGTTGATCTAAGTATTTTGCAACACTATTAATACGGCAGATTGGGCGAGTTGGTACGGCATAATTACGAACCAGCGCACAGGTAGACCAGTTACTCAAAATCCAAATACACAAAAATATACACTCGCACAGCGCTGATATGAGTTTTTTGTGTTTGGATTTTTGGTAACTGTCTACCTGTGCGTTGGTTCGTAATATTGCAACACTGCCGTTTTTAGGCGGTGTGGAGGCTGAACCGATGGACCGCCAGAGGCCCATATCTGTATCTGTTTCATATACTGAATGCCTTTTTGCACGGCTCTGTGTTTACTTTTGTCTTCCAGATTTTTACTGCTCACTTGTTTTTTTTAATTTTATTTAGAGGATACTACTGGCCATTGAAGGCCCAAGTAGGAGTGGGGTACAACATATGCATTCACACACCTACAACAACAAACAAATAACACGACATTAAGAGGTTTACAACAACTAACCAGCAAATATACAGGATATATATATTTAAAGGGGGGGGGGGGGCAGCACAGCATGCATCAAGCAGCATGTAATTCAATCATTTGTAATAATAGATGTGAAATTTAAAACTCATATTTAAGATTGAACATTATCAAACAAATCTGAATTTAATTAAGCTATAAATTTTATATAGACTGTTACTTTTTATACAATTTTGTCTAGATTTGTCAGGATACAATCTGCAAGTATGCATAAAGTAACTGGAAAGTTGAAAGAAGCAACTTAGAGATTGCAAAACCTACTTCTCAATAGATATTTTTTTCCCAAAGTATTTACGTGATAGTGCAGCTGAAATAAGGCTCCTTTTTCAGTTTTTTTTATTTGAAACACCTTAAAAATACATTGTTTTCTAAGATTTTTTTTTTATTATTATGCTTGGAAAATTAAGTTACCGATTGTGTTCAGTTTATTCTAAACTATTTATATAAAATTCCAGAGTGCTTTTGTGCATAACAGTGGCTAGATAAGGTTTTTATAATTTCTGATAAAACAAACTGACTAGTTTCTCTTTAGTGACCGTTTCGCCAAGGTGACAGCAGAACAAGTAACGGATCCCGACGTCAAACTGCAGGAATTTGAGATATATGTTTTCTTAGCGAATGCACGCCACTGTTGTGACATATTTGAATATCCTTATCGCTTGCTTGGGCTCAGCGGGTAATGCAGGTCGGCACTAGCGTGAGTATAAAGGCTGAACTGCATAAAGCGATTTAGCGAGCGACGGCGACAGCGACGAGTCAGCGACGTATTACGAAGATTTCTTACTATCGCTCGTCGCGTCACTCGGTTTTTGGATTTCTAGAAAACATCGTTCCGCTTTCATGCGGCTTGCGTCGTCGCGCGAGTGACCGAGCGTCAGCGAAGCGGGTCTCCGTCGCTGTTCTCGTCGCTCGCAAAATCGTTTACATTCGGTTTATACCTCACGCTGTCAATAATATCGACTCGAGCGCGCATAATTTCATTTCCACGGGAGCGCGTGTAAATCAAACCCTAAACCAAGACGGGGGCTGCAGCCAGCAGCTTTGAGAGCGTCATACAATGGATTATAGTTTGACAGAAGCAAGCACACACTTCGCTAGCGCATTGCAGCCTTGAGCGCTCGAACTTCCGAAAACGAAACCAGATTTTGCTACATTTTGGCTAGCTCGAAACATTTTTTTTTAAATTATAGGGTGTCTTTTAGCTATAATCTAGACTAAGAGAAATGTGTATCTTCCCAAATTATATTTATGTCGCCGTACTATATAAGTAATAATTGTGTAATATCGTTACGTTCATATAAAATACGGGGGGTGTCACCGGACCTTCGTCTGAAACAAAAAGTCTGCTATATATACCGAGCGGGTTTCTATTACAATTGAGTAGGAGTGTCGGGTTGTCAGTGCCTCTGTTCGTTGTTTGTGTATGTGGATGCTTGTATGTTGATCTTGTGGTATGTGCTGTGATGTATGTTCTGTGATGTATGTGTTGGTATGCTGCCGTCCGTGTTCGAGCGTGTCACTTTCACAAATGTCGAAATGTTCTTCATTTTTGTAGTTTTCCGCATACTCACTAGGTGGCGCAAGCAGCGGCCCAATTTTATTTTAGCTTTGTTTGTACGTAGTCCATTTATGTGTAAGGAACCACACCACATAGCTACAGTCTAGTAGAAAAGTAACCGCGTGTTTAAATGGCGCCGGCGTTCAGTTCGTCTTCGTTCGCTGGCCGTTTCGGTAGCCGATTCGTACCCGGAAAGCCGCAAAATTTGCGTACACACGAGATATGAGTGGATATTCGAAACGTCGCGTACAACTCTGCTCGCGGTAAAGAGGTGAGCGGGACGTCGGTAACGCCGGTCGGGTAGGGTCGGGTCGGGTCGGTGTCGGAGCTATTCGTCGTCGCTCACGGCAAACGGGCTTTTTCAATAAAGTTCATGTCTGTGGTCGCGAAAAGATAACTGCTGTGGAAATTACCCGGCGTCGGTGACAATGCAACCGGCTTGAGGCCTCGGCGATCGGCTGAACCGCCACGCGAACGAGACCTGCTCGATGGGGAAGCACGCTGCTGGATGCAGTCGATGGTCGCTCCCACTGTCGCGTAATCGCCGTAATGGATACGGCGTCGGCGCTTGGGGGGGAATGCTTGCGGTAGTTCAGCACGTATGGACGATTACGAACGAACACGTGCAAACTACGCTTTCGCTGCGGCGAAAAGCCGTGTAAAGCGCTGGGCCTCGCTCGTAGAACCCGTCTTGCGTCAAACGGCCGCCATTGTAAAAAAACACCCCTAGACGTGTGATCGCAGAACGAAGTACACGTTCAAAGATGTTCATTTTACACGAGACCTCGGGTGCAAACGAAATACACCGAGCCTCGCGTGTAAAACGAACACCATTTGGGGAGTCCGCCCTGGGACAACGGTTTACACGTCCAGGGGTGTACTTTTTCGCTGTGCACAGCGAAAAAATACACCCCTGGACAAAATATTGCATAACTATACTGCTACACACATGTGTGTAGCAGTATAGTTATGCAATATTTTTATTTTTGGCGTCTCATAACCCCTTTAAGACTCTTGTCCGAGACCCCTGCCGGTGCGGTTGTGTGTGCACTCTAAAAAAAAAGGGAGTAGTACTTCCTCCCTTAAAGGAGGAACTCGCGTGTCCCTTATATTGCTCTATAAAGGGAGGAAATTTCCTCCTACAAAACGGGGAGGAAATTTGCTCCCCTAAGAAGGGAGGAAAATTGCCACCTTGTTTTCTCTCAATGGAGGAAACTTCCTCCCCTCGTGTAAGTGATATAGCTTTCAACAGATGGCGCTCAAAATGGCAAAAAAAAAAAAAGTCAGAGGCGTTTTATATTTTTTTTTCTTTAGGCTCTGCCGACTTTTGAACACTACATGGTAGAGATGCAATGCACATACATCACTGAAGATACAGAATACACGGAACACACGCAGATCAATCACGCACACAACAGCAACAACGCAGCAAAACCTGGCCCCCTCGTCTCTATACGTACGCCAAGTTCCCACTAGCTCTATATATGGCAGTCTTATTCTTGAATCCGACTTTTTCGGTGACTGCTATCATTGGGCACATAAACACGGAAAGGTGGAGTAAATATTACTCTTACTTAATACATTATTTGAATTGTCTTGTGGAATAGCCCCCATCTCTTAAAGGACACATGCAAAGGAAAAAAAAATGTTTTTAGACAGCTTAGATGGAAAAAGGATGTCATAAAACGATTTTACAACGAAGAAACAAAATTTTTAGAGCTATATTTACGGCGCTATACGAATTTGTAGTTGGCGCTCGCGGGAGCCGCCGCTGGTCACGTGGTAGGCCCGCGCGCCGCCGCGCTGCGTCGCCGCCGCACGCTGAGCGTTGTGCGAACGCCGCTTCAACGCGTTTCTCCACGCCGCCGTCGCCGCCGCCGCACAAGTTCGTCTGCTTCCGGGCGCCGCCGCCGTCGTCTGACCGGCGCACAGGTATGGTGTACTAGAAGACTGGGCAGTGTAGCGAGCGCCGGCGGAGGGGGGGCTCTTTCAGCGATGACCGGATCGGTGGCCGCGAGAGGGCGCAACGTGTAGTAGGCGTGCTGCCGGAGTGCGGAGCGCAGGCAGCGGTAGCGCTTGGCTGGCTTGGCGTTCCGCACATGTTCGATTTTTTCGCATTGTTTGGCTAACTCTTTACGGTATTCTTTATTTCTGCTGTTTCACATATTATTTATCACACTAATTCGTTGCCAAATGCTTTGCCCGAGACGTGCATCTTCGGGCTGGACGCCACAGTACACACCGCGACACTGCTAGCGCGAACAAGACATTGGCGCTTTCTCGGATTTACTTCGAAAGAGTATTAGTGAGGACGAACTTTTATCACCTGCATTATAGACCCGAATGAGCTTTTCCCTCAGCAATTCGAACTTTGCTGAGATCCTTTGGTTTCTCATAGAAAAACCGGCGATCGCTTGTTCGCGCTGACAATGTTGCGTACTGAATAGCTGCGGGAAATCCATCCCCCAGGGAAACGTTGGGGAAGTCTCTTGAAAGAGACGTCCCAAACGTGTGTAATCCCCTGGATAACGTAGGATAAGCATGCTGATGGCGTGATACCTAAACAAATGTGTGCTTTTGTGACCCTATAATTTCGCTGTCACTGTAGTTGTGATCAATGAATTCCGTGGTTGAAGCTCACTACCCTAATGAATTGTTTCAATGTTTGGGAAAACAAAGTGGGGCTTACAAAACGGGCTATATCGTCTACTTCCGTAGGCTGCATGGAGGTACGCCACTGCCGACTCACGCAACTACTTCCACGGGCTTTCGAAGGAATTTCCAGTACTAGCCTTTATCGTATTTGCTGTTACTACGTGGGGTCTTCAAACAGGATTGTGCGAATAGTTAGAAAAATGTATCCACTCACCAGCTCTGGTAGTAACCACAGTGTATATATTCTTATTTATCCACTGAGCACCAGCTATATTGATATGTGTGGGCACCAGGGCACACAGATACATTTTTAATTATACACTGGGCGCCAGCGCACAGATGAGATTAATGAGGTGCACCCAAGGATTCCGGAGGCGATGGTACTTGCTTTTCCCAAGAGCTCGGGAGAGGGGGGCTCCCGAGCTCCCCCGTAGTCGGCGCCTATGGCGTTTTGTACCTCTACATTCTCCAACGTGAGGTCATGATCTTGATGAGCTTCGACATCTTCAGGATAAATGACTCTGTATCTTCCGCTGGGCCATAAGACCCTTCAAGTTTCTTGCGGTAAAAAAAAAAAAAAAAAAGAGGCCTCTTAGCACCTCCTCATTGAAGAGACGGAGTGCTGGGCCAAAAAAATAATTTGCTCATGTGAGGCCATAACCTTTAACGTCATATTTTCACAGTCACTTCTCCAAAATTATAATGCAATTAAATGTCATTCGTCGTCTTTCGTCGGCACTTCTCCAAGCCTTTCTAATGCAGTCAGCGTGCACAGGACCCTTCGGTGTGCCCAAACCAGTGTCTATAAAACCGATTTAGCAGATACTTTAGAGTGCAAAAAGTCCGGAAAAAAAAATGTAGAGGACGACTGTCATGACAGCCTGCATTACATGAAGCAGAGTCTCCCTGTCGCTCCTTTTAATGTTGCGGGACGACGACTGACGCCGATTGAACTCGAGAGGGGCACGAAAAAGGGAACGGGCTTCTTTGCAGGACCGGTAGCCACTGTTGCAACCCGGCACGGGCCCCAGGAATTGAGGTTAGGGAGGGTGTTCGGGGGGGCATTGAGAATATAAGAGTCGTTGCAAATTAAAGGGGTGCTTTCGGAAAAACAAGGGGGGAGTACACCCCCGCTGAGGGGTGTAGGGAAATCACTGCCCCGACACAAAACACGTCCCGTCTCTCTTGCCCCGCTGTTTTTCTGTCATTGCACGCGTTGTCTACACCCTACTGAACGGCACCGATCACAATCCATTTCACTGAACCATTAAAAAAAAAAAAAAACTGCAGCAAAACAAGGCGACGACGCGAACCACGCGATCACAAGCAGTACGACCACACGGCAATCCGAGCGGGAAGGAGCACGCCTGTTACCCGCAGCGCCCCCTGGCCTCCTCGCGCGCCGTCATCGCTGCGCCGACCTCCTCCCTCCGTTGCTTCTCGGCGCGGACGGCACACTGCCCAGTTCTAGTACACCATAGCACAGGTCTATCACGTCTGCTTGCGCTTTTTCAGGAGTTTCCTTTTGGCTCTAAAAGTTACTTATTCGTCTTGGTTTTTTGTTATACTTCAAACAAAGATGAATAAGTTACTTTTAGAGGCCATAGGAAGCTTCCGAAAGAGCGCAAGCACCACGTGATAAATAAAGACCAGTCACGTGATAAATACAGACCACTTTTCCGCGGTGCCCGCGGGCGCCAACTACAAATTCGTTTTGCGCCGTAAATATAGCTCTAAAATTTTTTTTTCTTCGTTGTAAAATCGTTTTATGGCGTCCTTTTTCCATCTAAGCCGTTTAAAAAAAAATGTTTTTTTCCTTTGCATGTGTCCTTTAATTCAACACCCCGAGCAAAGCAAATGTAGATCATTAGGCTAATTAACTAAAACTAAATAATTTCCTTCTGAATAAGTTCGATGAATATCTTGACAATGCAGTGCTGAAATGCAGTACACTGTGCTAAACATTGCAATCAAGCTATTGCTTGATTGCGGTGTTCAGTGCCAGTGTAATTATTTTCAGTTTTGGTGGGGTAATTAATCATTTTAATTGTTGCACAAGTTCAACGGATTTTCAAACTAACAAGATTACTGATTTTAACAAGACTTCTTGAAACAGCAGAGGAGATATCTTTGTTCACGCTTTGTCACCGGTGTTACAGAAATTTAGAATTGTTTTAATTTACTAATCTGGGGCGTTTTTCCTATAAAAAGTAAGTGCCGGGCGTGATAAAGGCCCACGAACCATGACTTTGGTATCCTCAGCAGACAACTAAAATACTAAAATATCACTTTGGTGATATAATGCAACCGCTTGAAAACATCACATTACCCGAGTCAGAAAGTTAAAAAGCCCGTATTGAGAGTTTTAATAGATCGTTTAGTCACTCCCGCAACTCCATACGCAATCCGTTATGGCTTCCGCTATATATACCGTAGCGGAGCCGCGTTTTCGTGTTCTAGTAGAACGTTTGCAGCCCGGTGCAGAATATAGCGTTCCGAGAGCTAACGCAACGGAACTCTTTCGGACACTAAAGCTAAAATAGAGGTTCGTAAAGCAATTGTTAGTAATCTTCTATTCATGTCTCTATCTAAATAGTATTTAAATTTATTATCGAGTGCTTATGTTCATGTTTGCTTCCTTTATAAGTACGTCGAGTACGTTTGCGACGAGTTTGAGATCCAGGTTGTTGACGCCGGGTTAGCTGCATGCGCTCGTTTTGCGACACAAAAGGGGTCGCGTGATAATAGACTTAGTCAGCCGAATAAAAAAAAAAAAAAACGTAAAAAAACTGAGTTTTTCTTTTCTTTTTTTTTAGTGCGAGTTTTGGCATGTAGCAGGAGATGGGGCGCAGCGCAAACTAAAAAGAAGCAGCGGTGAACCGTTGGCTCTGTCGAATCATGCGTTTCTTCAAGCCCGCGGATCTGCCCTCCGCCCCCACTTTGCCCCGCAACGAGAATGAAATGTCTGAACTACACTTTCTTCCAAGTGGACTCTTCCCGAATGCATAGTTGACCTTGCTTTCCGGATCCGTTGCCTCGTCCCTTCCCCGAATCGTCATTGCAGTGTCGTTTCTTGTGCGGGGATATGGTTTTTGAAAAACGCGTGTTCCCGCAAGCCGGTCGTTTTTCCGATGTGGACGGACTACAGCGTGTGTCGGACGGAGTCGCTCGCCGCAACGCAGTGCTCGTTCCTATCGACTGGATATGTTGTTCTGTTTTATACAGAACTGAAATAAACACCTCACGGATTACCTTTCGCTGTATGGTACGTACGCTTTATTTCAAAAGTATACGTTTCTCGCGGAGGTGACGGCAACCAAGCTACCAAGCGCTCAAGTGGCCGTCACCGCCATTAAACATGTTTGCGGTGGCAGCGGCGGTTCGACCGCCGCTGCCGCCACGAATATAGAGGAGGAATTTTCGTCCCTTCTTCAAGCGCCACTGCATGTAGATCGGTGAAAGGGAGGAACAAGGGCCATTTCCTCCCTTCCGCTGGCGACAGGGAGGAACATCGTTTTTTTCCTCCCTTTCTCCTCCCCTTTTTTTTTAGAGTGTGGTTCTGTTGAGACTTATTCCCGTCGTTTCTCTGTCGTCACCGCAGTCTCAGGTAGTTTTTTTTTTTTTTTTTTTGTGTTCGCTTGATACTAGAGCATTTACGTGGATTCGCGGAACAAGTCCTGCTACGGTCTGAGAGACATGTGTGCCAACTAGTTCACGATAATACTGGTCGATTATCTATAGACCTCTCTCTCGACAGAGAGGTACTTCTTAGAGTTCGTGTTTAAACGTTTTCGTGGCGGATATCGCGGGACGTAGGGATACGATCAATAGGTGACAAACAACTTATTTACGGGCTTTCTTAGTCATGTAGGACTCGAAAAAAGTGCTGCAGTCGATTTTTTTTTTAAATCTTATGATAGAATGGAATTTTGTTCTTCGTCTTTATCCGTGTACAGTTGCGTTCGCCTTATAAATATGCGTGGTAATCTAGTTTTACTGAAATGTAAATGACAAGTTTGTGTGATTGTTGAAAGTGCGTTCTTCGTGCTTATGTGTTTATTTATACTAATTTTGTTTTATTGCCTTTACCGCGTTTATACTAGAATCTTAACTGTATTAAGGTTATAGTATTTTTGTATACAAAATACGTTATATTTTGTTCTAAAACAGCTCGAGCTCACAGGGGGAAGAAAATTAGTTAACTGTAAATGGTAAGTTTAATACCTTCACCACAGGGAAAAGTTAATATATTTTCATTTAATGAGATAGGATTTATTCAGCTCGTGGTCTCGAGTGATTATACAAGCGTCGCAAGCTGATTTGTCGGCCCTATAATGTAACTCGATCGAAATTACATTAATTGTGCCATGTAAACGGGGTATAATGCAAGAATTCAATGACTGCACACGATAATATCGATTACATGCTCGTAAGTGACACTCGTCTCGCCGTGTGTGCGTTGACTCCGCCTACCTGATTTACAACTGTGATTTGTTTTGCTGTGTCCAATCACTGCCTATCTTGCGTTTTGTCGAAGTATTTCTGTATAAAATATGCATTCCTGCAGCAATCATTGCGTGACTCGGCGTTTCCGACTTAACACAATTACATTTTTCTATAGACGTCTTATGCGCATACCTCGCGCCATTTCCTACCGATTATTTAGCGGTGTAATGTTTTGCTCGTGTAATAAAATGCTTTCTAGACCCGTTGGTATGTGCAGCTTTCATTTTAGCTAATAAGACACGCGTATGTGACTAAAAGTGATTTACGACGGTCAATCCACGCGCGTTGCATTCGCTTCGACGCGCGCCTCCATGGCCTTCCTTTGCGACGTCACGAGAAGAGCGCTACGACCTTAGTTTCTATGTGGTGTTGCCAAAGGAACCGTCCCGGGGGGGGGAAGGAGGAGGAAGAGGAGGAGGGAAGGGGTCTGGTTTGCCTCCCCCTTCCCCCCCCCCCCCCCCCCCCCGCCCCTCAAAAACAAGTTCGTGCGCCAGTGAGTCGTCTATCGTCGACTTTCGTCATATGATCACGCTCCCTCCCGTGGCCACGCGCCGACAGCTCAGTGAGGTGATGAGAGTGAGGCGGTTGATTGTTTCGGCGAGCTTTAGCTCTTACCGCTAGGTTAGCTTAGGGGTCAACTTAGTATAGAAAGACGCATCGATCGATGGTACGTCAGCTTTTTGACATCGCATATACAATTTTCTGCCAAAAAAAAAGACTTCAAAGACGCACTGTTGTTTCTTACTCAGTGAAACATACGCAGAACGCGGGCCAGGCGGAAACGGTTTCGGGTTCACGAAGCTCCGCCATTGCTTGTTTATGTTAGCCTAGAAATACCAAGAGCCGTATATTACTCTTTATAAGTCGCACCTTTGTGTAATTCACGAACCCCAATAAACGGCGGTTTTCACACAAAAAAAAGTGATATAAATGTCGTACCTTTGCAAAAGTCGAACCTACATATTTGCATGGTACCCGCGGCGAAACTACATTGAAAATCCCGCATATCTGTACTGTGATGGCACAATATGCGCAAGCAAGAGCAAGTTTCAATACTCTTACCAACGAATCGGAAGAGAAAAATAACCCCAGCGGTAAATTTCTGCAGGTAAGGTTCATACTTAAAGAAATAAAATGCGTACAAGTCGCGCCGTTGTATACAACGCAGCGACGTAATTTATATAAAAGAATGATGCACAACAAATATAACTATATCTTAAACAGGCAAAACGATAAGTGGGGTGGGCAGGGTCACATAATCTTAAAAAAAGCACCTAATAAATATCTTAGCCTTACACTAAAACATTTTTCTGCCAATTATGGCGGACCATTCGGCGCCCTCAGCGACATTTCTAGACAATGTTAAAACGTTTTTAGTGAACTCGACTATAGATACGTGCTGATGCTAAGATAACGTTTAAGTAATAATAATAATAAAAAAACTAGACATCCCAAGCAGCACGTTGTGAATGGGCCATCGCTGGCAAGTGTACTATGTCCAACCAAATTTTCGATGGCCCAAGCTTGGCCAAAGTGCTCGGCAATAGCAGTGTTTTCGTCCTCGTCTGGTGACTTGCCATTCACTTTATGCCAGTCGCTGGCCATTCACTTTAGGCCAGTGACTGGCCAATCACTTTAGGTCAGTGACTGGCCATTCACCTTTGTCCAGTGGCTGGCCATTCACTTTAGGCCAGAGAATGGCCATTCACCTTTGGCCAGTCACTTTCGGCCAGCCACTGGCCATTCACGTTTGGCCAGCCACTAGCCATTGACTTCCGGCCAGTCACTGGCCGAAAGTGGCTGTAGTTATACACCAACTCAACTCTCCTACGTCACGCCGCGGTGGTGGCGCGCCGGACGCACTTCCGGTCTCGGGCGGTGGGCAGAAGTCGCCGTGCCAGACATGCATTCTTGTGTTCCTTTGGAAGAAACGAGACAAAAAACCTGCCTTCTCGTCAAAATGCTGCGATGGGGGCTTTACCAAGAGAGTCTGGGAAGGTTTGAAGATCAGTTTTCATGTGTTTTTGCACCCTCCGTTCGTCCGAGAACGTGGATAGCAGCCGTGAAAAGGGCAAACCTGACGCTGTCGAACTACGATTGCGTGTGCGGGCCACAATTTGTAGTCGCCAGATGTATTTGCTTTGTTCCAACATGACCGAGAGAAAACCCCCAAGTTGTCCGGACCACCCACGGATTCAGTGCGTCTTCAAATTCACACGGCCGCCTGATCGTTCGAACTTTCGTCTGCTCTTTCAAAGTTGTCTGCTTTTTGTCGTCTGCTCGTTCAAACAAAAGCGGCCCGTAGACCAAAGTTTGACCCGGTGATTGCAATAAGAAGTAATTGCAGGCCTCAAAAGACTTAAGTAGGCTCGGTGTAAACAGTAGATACATGTTAATTATTGGTACCGGTGGCCATCACCTACTTGTTACGCTTTGTCTGTTCCCGCTTCCGATTTTCAGTATCCACGTCGATCATCGTCGCTACCTTTTACACTTTTGCAGCACGAGCGACGTCGCGACCGAAAATAGCTACAAGAATCTCATCATGGTTTTGGCGTCCATTCTGCAGCGTTCATGCGAATGAATCGCCGCACGTCAGATTACTTACGGAAAGTTTAGCGGCGTAACGAACCTCGATAATTTCGCTCAGGCGATTGAAGTGGTAAGACATTGCGACGAGGACGTAGAATCGACAACTCCAACGCGAAAAAGAGTATGCAGACTCACACAGACGCCGACAACGTGACATTCGAATGGTTTGTTGACGCGGGACGCGGTGCTTCCTGCCCGTACTCCATTGCGCGTGCGTTCGAACTGTCGTCTGCTGTTTCAAACTTGGCTGCTTTTTGTCGTTAGTTCGTTCAAACGACAGCGGCTCGTAAACCAAACGTTGACCCGGTAATAGCGATAAGAACTAAGGGCAGGCCTCAAAACATTTTTGAAGGTTGGTTGGGGTAAGTCGGCTAAGTGTAAACCGATACAAGAAGTTGTTGATCATTGTTACCAGTGGCCATCACCGACTTGTATTGCCCGATTCTACTTGAGGTTTTCAGTATCGATGTCCACCATCTCAGCTACGGTCCACGCTTTTGCAGTCCGAGCGACGTCGCGACTGAAAATAGCGAGCAGAATCTCGACGTGGGAGTCAGGCTTTAGCGCCCATTCTGCGGCGTCCACGTGAAATGAATCGCCGCACGTCACATTATCCACGCAAAGTTTTGCTTCGATAGTTTTGCTGAAGCCGCTCAAGTAGTCAGACATTGTTAGGAGGACGTAGAATCAACAATTCCAACGCGAAAAAGAGCACGCCGACGCCGACAACAACGCAATTCAATGGTCTGTTTATGGGCGACGGCGGACTTCTTGCCCACCATCCACGGCGCATGCGCGGCGCCGGTGACGTCCGCTAGGGGCGCTCCGGTTTGTTTGTAAACATGAGTTGGTGTATACACTTAATACATAATTTATCACAGACTGCCAGAAAATTTGGGTGTTCCTCAGAAGACTGTCAAGGGTTTCGGGAGGTCAAGTTTGAGAACTCAACCCCAGAAACTCTTACATAGTAATGACACACGAAGCTGCTGCAACTCTGCTCAATATTTATTGGACCTTTTTGAGTACTAAGTCTTACGACGCTGGTTGCGACCACCATTCCAGTCGTCGTGGGTTCAGGGATGGTATGTTGTCCCACCATTAAGAGCCCCCGGTAGTGCAGCAGTAAAGAAAAAATAAAAAGAAGTAACTTTAGGTGAAGTGACAGTGCAACAATAGAGAGTTTTAGTAGATCGTTCCGATACCTCGATAGCCCCGATAACGATACTATGCATGCGCAAGGGAGGTGGTGGCGGAGTATCGGGTATCGTTATCGGAGTCATGGGAGCGATCTACTAAAACTCTCTACTCTTCAGTTACAATATTTTTCAGTTTACACAAGCTTACTGGCACTAATGGGAAAGAGAAGCCTTGAGTACACAGTAAAAGTTTTTACACACTTAAAGGGCAACTCCGCTTCATTTTCGATGCTGAAAAAACAACGCAGTTCTCTTTAGTATCACCCAGAAAGACTACACGTCAAGTTTTACGACGTAATTAAGCCTAAAAGTTTGTTAAACTGGTAAACAAAGTTTGAGATGCCTCAAGTCTCCGAAATCTGCTAATTCTAGCGGCCGATGTGCGGCGCAGAGAACAGCGCAGTCAGTACCGCGTGTTGGCGCAGCCAACACTGCGCCGCACGTCATAGTCTGGGACCGCTTTTTTTCTTGTTTTTTACTTTATTGAGGCGCAGCCTACAGGCGGCGCCAGCAGCGTGCATACCGATGTCCACGTGATCCAAAGCGCGCATGCGCTGATGAGCGTCTGAGCGAGCGCTCCGCGCTGTTGGGAAGACCGAACCTGCTGCGTCTCGGAGCAACGTTTTGTGCTGCGATGCCTGGCATATTACTAGTGGTTTACTTAACTTCAACTACTAATGGTTCCAAAACATAACTTTAAAACAACTTGCCTTTTTCTGCGTCAAAACACTCTGCGGTCGCGGTAGTGCACACGTCGCTGGATAGCAGAGACCGTGGAGCAGACGACACGGCGCGACGAAGCTTGCTCCGCCGATCCGTCCGTCCGCGCGGTCGGCGAGGTCGTGCGGTGACGTTCGTACCACGTGGGTTGTCCCAGACTATGACGACGCGGGACCAATGTTGCCAGGCGCGGGCGCAGTTTCGGTTTCGGTTCGTGATCAGGAGTAAAGAAGGATTACGAGAATTATATTTCCTTTTTTGAGAAACAAACCACGTTGAGCCGTTTATTAGTATACTTTAATGTATAATCACCAAAAACCCCGAAATTCCTGGAATTGAGCGGAGTTGTCCTTTAAGGGTGTAAATCAGTTTGTTCCTGGGCTAACACCCTTATGGCGTTCAGGCAAGCACCCTTCATAAAGGGTGCTTGCTAACACCCTTGGTAAAGGGTGCTTGGCATGAAATGGGCACCTGCTGGGGTGGCCCAGTGGATGCTGGGCCACCCCAGCCAATCTGGCGACGGGAGAGTATCATGCGACGTTTTGGTTATGTGGAGTACAAGGTCACATGACGCTCTCTCGGCGCTGGATTGGCTGGTAGCGTCCGCCGCGCTCGGACGAAGGGTGAAATGAAGTATTGACCCCAGTGAACATTTCATTGGAATGTGTCCAATACATATATCAGAACTTGTAAATTGTACAAAAATCATATATGGTATTGCATATTCTTATATTATTATTACATGATTTACAGCTTATCATGTTTACTGAACACATTTACACTTTTTTCACTTAGAGGGATTGCCACATCACCAGATACGAGGCATGTGATACAGAAATAATGAGTCACACTCAACACAACTCACTTCATGAAGTAATACAAAAGAGCTCCTTGCAAGCGATTCCGAGTCAAGAGGTCCTACGCGCCAAGAGGTCCAACGCGTCAATAGGTCCAATATTGAACCTCTTGACTCGTTGGACCTCCTGACGCGTTGGACCTCTTGACTCGCCGTGGATCTCTCGACTCGTTGGACCTCCTGACGCGTTGGACCTCTTGACCCATATTGGATCTCTTGACTCGTGCCTCGATGTGTCAAGAGGTCCAACACGTCAAGAGGTTCAATATCGGATAGCTTGACGATCGTTGCGTCTCTTGGTGTAAGATATGTACAGGCAAGGGGTGTGAAATAAGTACAGGCAAAAAATGAGAAACAAAAATTTTGAGGGCACCTAAGCTTTCTCTTACGATGTGAGAATGCGCGAGCACTAGGTTTTCCCGAGTTGTGCTGCCGCAACGGATAGCGCGCTAGTTGCGCGACCAAGAGGGTTTGGGTTCGAATGCACACACTTAACTTTTTTACACCCTTTAAGGGTGCTACAGCACCCTTTAGGGGTGCTGCAGGGGGTTTGCACCCTTCACTTAGCCGTCTAGCACCCTTTTTCTTGCAGGGTTAGCACCCCTCACGACGAGCGCGAGGGTGCTTTTGCGCGAGCACCCTTCCGATTCATTGTGAGGGGTGCTGAGAGCTGGAAGGGTGTTGGAACGGTGCTCAGTAATTGGGTCAAGGGTGTTCTTTATTTTTAACAGCATAATTTAGAAAAAAAAGGAAGCGATAGATATCTGTATGTCGTCTTCAGTTTATATAACTAGGCTCAGCGTACATTAAATGAATTGATGAACCACAGTATATTTTTTTATTCATTTTATTTTTATTTATGGCTAATCAACCAAAATCTGTATACTCCGAAAATCCGATCGGCATCTATTTCAAATTACGACCAGCAAAAATAAAGCTCAATCAATCAATCAATCAACTAGTATTTACTGCAGAGTTAAGAATCACTGGATTTCACGCTGGCATAGTTCAGTAATAACAATAAAAATAAAATCATTGTTTTTTGCAGTGCCCAGGGACATTCAATAGACCGATCCCACAGCTAGTTTGAGTACGCCACCGCTGCCGACATGCATCGTGGGAGCTGCAGTCTTTCTGCACACGTGACAACCCTGCTAGAGGTCTGCGCGAGCAGAGCACGAGGCGGCATGAGCTATCTCGTGAATTGGCGTCTGCCTCCTACAAACTACAGCTATGGCGGCGTCACGCATGCGTGGAACGCTTGGTGAGATCGGTCTATTGGCCTTCTTGCTAGCGTAGTTCAATAGAATGCATAAACAGATATGCTTGCGCGCGCGCACACATAAATACACGCGCGCACGCGCGTACGCAAGCATGTACACGCGCAAACGCACGCAGACGCAGACGCACGCACAAACAACCACGCGGACGTATCCACACGCGCACACGAGCACGGGAGCATGCACGCACACACGCACGCACGCACGGAAATGAATACGACGAACGAAACGTGCTTGAGCTATAGTTTCGGTTTCGTGTTTGAAAAGAAAACCTAAAACTTAGATAAAACCTAAGATAGGCTAAATTTTTGTTAACTTTATACAACATTATAGTGACACTATTAATAGTAATATAATACTTATTTGCTTAGTTTTGTTTAAAAAAAAAAAAAAAAGAAGAGCCTTTTGAAGACTGCGCAAGGCCCATCGCTATTGCACTCAGCTACCGTTGGCAGCCGTTGGAAGTTAGGCAGGCTTCGAGGATCGCTTCCTTTTTACGTTTTAGCCGATATTTTAGATATCTTCCTTACGAATAACGTGTTCAAGCGTAGCAAGGGATGACTGAGAGCTGGGAGGCGCTGCGTCTTACCAACGCAAGTTGCGGACAGTCCATCAACACTGCTGCAAACGCCGGTGAGCACTTCTGTTTTTGCGAACTGCGTCGCTGTTTTGAAACTTTGTCGTGTACCATGTGCTTGCTAAGCTATGCTTGATTCTAACGATGCTTCTGGCCGGTGTTATTTCGTTAATTAAAAAGAGCGTACGTTGTTCAAAACCTATGGCTTGCTCCGCAGGGTGAGAAAAATTCGTGTGCGGCGGAGCCGAGAGGCTGTTCTGGGCGCCGTTCTACGACGTTCGTCCGATGACGCATTTTGCGGAGCGTTCAAGTGCAGTCTGACGGCAGTTCAAGCAATCACAGGTCATGCTAATTCTGCCGTGTGGTCTCGACAGCCGCTCGCCACCGATTCGTTTCGTAAAGCGGGAGCGAGAAAAAACGTTACAAGAGCGAGCAGCATGATTTCTTGCCTATGCCTATGCCTGTGCCGCAGAGACGCGCTGTCTCTTCGCGTATGCCGAAGCGGCACGCTTTCGAAGTTTACGATTATGCGATGTAAATAAAGTGAGTTTGGACGTCGCGTTTTTACGGGGCAGCGAAAGCCGCTACAAAAAGCAAAAGTATGAAAAAATGCGAAAAGGTCCTGAATATTCGATGGTGTTGAAAGACTACCAACGTACCGACTCGCCCAGTTATTCTTTCTGTAAAAAAATGATAGCCAATAGTAATAAATTAAATAAATACCAACTTTTAATTGGTTATAAATCATGTGTAATTCATGCAGTACAGTCTTCCCTGCTCTGTTGCTTTCATGATATCAGGTAATGTGTAAATGTATAGGATAGTTCACAGGAACAATTTATGTCCGACCCATTATATTGTATGTTTTCTCTAAATGCTTGAAGTTATATAAAAAAATGCTCATCGTAAATTAAGCCGCACCACTGAATGTACAATAGCTTGTGACTTTTATGTACGTTCCGAGCGAAAGAAAAAGATGCATTCAAAAAGGGCTAATTATTTTGTTTCCTCTCTATTAAAGCTTTTTTTCAGGTACACTCAAAACGTGGGTGTCTACGTCTAAAAGAGTGGAATTGACATTTCCCGCAGGCCTGACTCGGTTTGGCTGGCAGCTTGCAACCTATGGGAACCTGGAGAACTGCACCAGAAGGGTGAGAGTGACGCCCACCCTGCACTTCCTCTACGATGGCACCATAAGGAAGAGGGAGCTGCCCCCAAAGTGAATGCAATGGCAGGTGGGTCGTTACAGTGAACCCCCATACAGATGATACCAAACAGAAAATCATTAAAAATGAATTATTATTAGAAACAAAGAATGGGAGTCGCACAGACAAGGAGGAGGAGATGAACATAGTGCTGTGCCATGTCCGTATGCTCTGTTCCCATATTCTTCACAATTTATTTTTAATAATTGTCTACCAACTGGCCCAATCATCAGCACTAGCCAACAAGAGTATGCTGCTATTTTTAACTCTGCATTAACACTGTGCTTACAGTTAAATCCTACAGTAATGAACAAACAAAAAAATGGGAGCAAGCTAGGCACGTAACCAAAATCTTGGTTCGGCGGCACCCATGACAAAATGCTGTATGAGGGGGATGGGGGAGAAGAGTCCCCAGCAAAATGGAAGACTTTGGGGAGGGGGGGGGGAAGCGGAGAGGGGATGGGCTTTCGTTATCTTTTGAGTAGGACAGGCTCTGGCAATGCCTCTGTGCCACTGGGAAAGCTGGAGTTCATATCCTTCAAATTAATTGGATCCAAAAATCTATAATATGTATTAGTGGCCGAGAAATTGCCCTGGAGGAATGCAGGCAGAGGATAACAAAATTGAATGCACACATGACAGAACAATAATACAGAAAAACAAGACGGAAAGAATAATCCACTACCGATGGAGTTGCCATGCAGTTGCTTTCCTTTTGTGCGTTGTGACGTCGTTGGGCTCCCTGAAGCAATTAGCTGGACATGTCAGTTTGTACTGGGCAAAAGACGATGAAGGAGCATTTTTTTTGTCGCTATTTATGACCTTCCATTTCAGCTTCTTCAGATAAAAAGAATCCTTAGAATCCCTGTATTGGTGGTTTAGGCAACCTAGGCAATAAGGAGAGAATTATGTTACTAGTGCATTATGTTTTAATTGAACAAGGCAGAACCAGCTTGTGCTGCACTGGCATCACATAATGCCGAATGCACGTGACTTGCGACGCATTAGCGATGCCTCATGAAGCAACTATGATGGGTCAGACCCGCTATGTCTTTTTTAAAGCAAAATGAATATTATAATCAGGGAGCTGCTCCAGTTATTTATTAAGGTACTTTTTATTTAATATTGCAGATAAACAAGGAACATCTGAAAGCAACGAAAACATCAAATCATCAACACACCCGCCATGAAGCGGTGGAACAGGGGGTGCACCACAGTAGCTCTCAGCAGTAAAGGCGCACTTGAGCAGTTGTCACAGCTGTGCAGTGGCTGCGATTACACCTGTGTGATCGCAGGAAACTTCGCTTAGAACCAAGCTCCTTAATTTTGTGCAACAGGTGGTTATGGGACTAATGCAACAAATGTTCGCCAATCTGTGCCTTCGACTCGCCGGGCGCTGTAAGTAGGCATGCTCGGAACATTAGTGTAATCTTGGTCGTCTTCTGCTGCCCCTGATATCGGCTAGAGCCAAGAGTCTTCGCTAGTGCGCTTTAGACGCTTACAAGAAGTATGCTTGTACAGCACTGCATCCAGCTCCACACTCCTTTTAGTGCCCGAAGCTCCAACTTCGATGGACCTTGCAAATCATGTAGGCAAGCGCCGTGGAAGGCGAGCCCTCCACGGCGCCAAGGGCATAAAAACTGTAGAGAATTTCTACTAACCTTATACTGGAACGGTGCTACTATTTTTCAGACATCTTGGCAGTAGCGGCTACGATGATCGTGGTTTACAATGTCAAGGAAACCATGGCACTGTCACATCTGTTTGTTGGAGAGGAGGTAAGCTCTCAACTATCCTTTCTAGCATAAGTTGCAAAATGTAACCTAGCGCTTTTATGAACTCCCTTGCGCACAATCTTTCTAAGCAAATGTTTAGGCAACATTGGGGCACATATGGATGATTCCACGTCAGTTCATGCAATGATGGTCGGGGTCATAATTTTGATATTTTTGTTAAAAATATATATGAAAGCTATGTTCTTGGGAGGAACATTAAGCTATATATGAATGCCGTAACAGATTTTTTCGCTGAGATATAAAATAGAGAAACTCGTGGCGTGGAAATCGAGAAGATTTCACTATGCTACTTTGCGCAGTCGTCATTTTCTCATCAAAGCTTTTACGTCACCATAACTTTTTTAATGCATTTTACAAAAGATATACAACACATACACAAAAAGGTAAAAATATCAATAAATTATTTCTATGCAAACAAAACTATCAAACATGGCATAAAAATGCGTTTCAGAGACATATTCACAATTTTCTTTGCAAATAAACCATTTCTCATAATACTTCACAAAACATATCAAAATGCGCGCTTATAAATATTCTTTACGAATGTATAGAGATAGTATGTCTACCCTTAATTGTCTTCTTGTTATTAATGCGGAAATGCAGCTGATTTCTCGAAATGTGGCAAGATTGGGCGTCAATATTTCAAAGACTCCATCTTTTATTTTTTTTTTTTACTTTCCTTGGCACTTTGCAGTGACTTGAACTAACTTGTGATGGCAAAACATTGAGTAACATTTGACCTCCAAACGGGAAAAGCTACGACACAGCTTCACTCGGAGCGAGCCGACGTCTTCGTCATAGCGGCTTTGCCGCACAGCGCCATATATTTTGAGCGTTAGTTATGGCATGCATTTTATATTTTTCAAATTCTTTTTTTCAGAAGGGGTTAGTATAACTGACTCGAAAATGTACTTTAGGCTGGAATACCATTACTTAGTTTACAATTCACAAAAACAAAATGGCCCCACTCTGCAAATTCGCTAACTATGCATACCTAAGCTTAAAACTCTCAGTTGCGCAAGTGGCCATGTATACATCCGGCCTCTCGGCATATGATGACTTCCACAGATGAGATGCCTGGATTCCTCTCACAGGTTTTACGGTGGCCCACTCTACTTGCTTCACCACACGAAACTCTCGAACCCGTTCCGCAGACAGGTGGAACATTCAGACATTTGTTACTTTTTCACGCAGCACTTCCACAAAGTCTTTAGCGGTGACAATCGTTGAGTTGAGCGAAGATCTCAAGTTGGTGAGCGTTGCGTGGTGTTTAAGAACACCACCTACTCCATCACAAGCGCTTTTTCCATGTCCAGTGGCTGAAAAGATCCACCTTGCCAAAGAGTACGGCTTCCGAGATAATTCGTGCAATTGGAAACGATTTTTGAAATGCGCCGCCGCTCCGTCTGATACAAAAATTATTTCAGAAAAGAGCGGGTAATGTTCATCAACATACTCTTCTATGGCTTTTGTGGCTAGAAGAGCGTGAGCTGTGTCATGTATCGTGTCATCGCTGACAACGGCAAAGCTTTCCGTGCCTTGCGTGGACGTAACCACACATGTGAGGAGAGACACTTCAGTTTTTTTCCAATGAAAACTCTGCACTTCGGTTGGGAAGATGACTGTCCAATTTTCCGCAAAATCGAAGTGGAACATCACTGCCTTGGGTGGTAAGGCGGTTCTTGTGTCACGTATCAGGCTTCGTTGAAGGTCACGGATGTAAGAATGCCTCATATACTTTTCGCTCCATGACTCCAGTTCCTTTAGGAAAGCGGAACTGTCCATAACCTTTTTGACGAGTTCGCCGGCGTCCCATAACGCGTAACAGATCTCTTCGTCTTCGTCGAGATGGAGCGACTGCAGCGAGATGCTCTGCATTTTTTGGCACTTTTCGCAACGGCGCAGGAAGCAATCGTTTTGTGGAGGGCTGCAGAGGTAGATGCGCTTGAAGTCGTCTTCAGTAAATGTCTCCTGTGAGGCATTTGTTATTGCCGTTAAAAGCAACTGAAAATTGACGCAACATATGCAAGCGCACACCTCATGCTCGGGACTCTTTTTTACCCATTTTGGTCGTAGGGAATAGAACTTAGAGATGCCTAGTTCTCGATGGGGATGGTCCTTCCCAAACAGCTGGTAAGTTTCCTTAACAGAGCGGGTCATAAACCTTTTTACGACTTTGGTCTTGTTGTCGTTGATCATGGCTTTGACGACGTCCTTTTTGTTGGGGCTTTGAACAGAGCATGCGAGGTCGTCGCGTGTGTAGTACTCAAGTGCAACTCTCACGTCTTCGGCATTCGCCTTTTTCCCCATGTAGGGATCAGGCGTTGCCCATACACCACCTTTACGCTTCAGTTTTTACGTTTGATCAATCATGTAGGCAGTCGCTTCTGGCACCAGACGCAATATTTCTTTTTTCGAGATGCTTGGTGGCAGAAGCGTGTACAATAGCTTGCGTTCCTGGTGGGAACTGCATGCCTTCAGCGCTTCGCGGAACGCATCAAACCACTCCGCGCAGTGCTCACAACTGTCTTCGCCGGTTTTCATGCCATAAACGCCTGACAGCTTTCTTCTAATGAAAGAACTCACTTGAGCTTGTTTTTTCTTCAAATACGCTTCGCGCCTTTTTTTCTTAATGGTTTTACGTGGTTTCAATGGAGTTACCGACGGACTTGCAGCACACAATTCTTGACTCACTTCAGCCAGAACTTCATCAGAGTCCCGGAAAGAAGAGTCTGATGTACTCACGTTGTGAAGAGAAGCAATCTCATTCTGGAGGTATTTGTAGCAATGTTGGCATAAAAGGTCAGATTCGTTCACTGTCCGTGGAGCCAGTAGCTTTTCCAACCGCACTTTGTTGAGTCTCCCTACCGATACGAGGTGCTTATCGCTATACACTTTCTTCTTGTGTCTCCGTAGATAGTCCACACAGAACAATCGCACGGTTCTGAATCGTTGGGCCATGGCTGTTCGATTTGACACGAGACTCTTACTCGCTTCGTAAATGACAGAACTTCAAACGTCCTCGCAAACGCCTATTTGAGGGGTTCTGAATTCCTCTCTCCCGGCTCCGAATATCCGGTCAGAGTTCGGAAAGAATATGTCCTTGTGGTTATCAACTTCTGTCTTCCATTGTAGATAGAATCGGTGCGTCGCGCATGGTTAAGCTGGTGTTCATAGTCAGCCGTCTTTTTTTCTTTTTTTTTTTCTTTTCTAAAAGTTTTTTATATTGTAATGTTTTTGGGGTTTTCGGTGTTGGAGTGTAGTTTGTGTAGTGTGTGTGTGTGTGTGTGTGTGAGTGTGCGCGCTTGCGTGCGTGCGTGCGTGCGTGCGTGCTGGGGAAGGGGGTGACGGCAGCAAAATAGAAGAGAGGGTTAGGGGTTCGGTCTTGGTCGGTTCGCATAGCATGGTGCAACCCATCTGTTCAGGTCCTTGGGAGAGGTGCCCGTTCCCGTTGCTGTCCTTAACCTTGGAGTGATTTAGTTTGTCTGGTTAGGTTCGGTCAAGTCTTTGCGGTCGCATGTCTTGATCTTCCCTATTTTATTTCTTTCCGCGTGGACATGCATTTATTGTCGTTCTTGTTGTGAATAAGTTCAGCTGCGTTTGAGAGTTCGTTTCGCACTGTCCGTTATTTTTGTTTTTCCTCGTCTCTGGGTTTAGATTGAAATGTTTCCTGACCAACTGACATGCATATTTTTCCTTACAACTACTCTCGCCTTATTTTGCCGTAACTGACTCTTCACAGCTTTGGGTTTCAAGGCAATGTGATGTGCTTACGATTACTAACTACCGCAAGCAGTGACGTTCGCAGGCGTTTCTTGCTCATGTTAAGGGGCGGGAAGAAGAGGGCAGGGCGGGGGAAGGGGGGGGGGGTATAGTCACACAACGATAAAGCAATGCTCGGAACAGCACGACTTTCCGCTCTCTACGACAGAGTCCCGCTTTCCAGCTTTTGACGCTTCCATCAAGAGGACGTTATGCGGCAAAGCCGCTATAACGAGACGTCGGCTCGTTCCGAGTGAAGGTTTGTCGCAGCTTTTCCCGTTCGGAGGTCATATGTTACTCAATGTTTTGCCATCACAGGTTAGTTCATGTCACTGCAAACTGCCAAGGGGAGTTTAAAAAAAATAAAAGATGGAGTTTTTTTAAATATAGACGCCCAATCTTGACACATTTTGTGAAATCAGCCGCATTTCCGCGTTAATAACAAGAAGACAATTAAGGATGGGCCCATATTATCTTTATACATTCGTAAGGATAATTCAAAGGCGCGCATTTTGATATGTTTCGTGAAGTATTATAGAGGATAGTTTATTTGCAAAAAAAATTGTGAATATGTCTCTAAAACGTGTTTTTATGCCATGTTTGACTTTTTTGTTTGCATAGAAATATGTTATTGATATTTTTACTTTTTTGGGTATGTGTTGTATATCTCTCGTGAAATTTATTAAAAAAGTTATGGTAATGTGAAAGCTTCGATGAGAAAATGACGACTGTGCAAAGTAGCATAGTGAAATCTTCTCGATTTCCACGCCTCGAGCTTCTCTATTTTATATCTCAGCGAAACAAAACGTTACGGCGTTCATATATAGCGGAATGTTCCTCCCAAGAACATGGCTTTCATATATATTTTTAACAAAAATATCAAAATTATGACCCGGACCACCATTGCATGAACTGACGTGGAATCACCCATATGCAATTGTGAATGTATCCATCTTATTAAAGTTTTCCATTTTCTTTTTTTTTAATGGCAGCCAAGCATGCAGTACATTACAAACTAGCACCTTTCTTGCACAACAGATAGAGCCATGTTCCATGCTTGTATCTAGTTTAGCCTTCATCTAGATCATAGTTTAGCAAAGTTATGCAGTTGGAGGTGATGTTTAGAAGTCGCATGGTCTCAGGGGAGCCAATATGATGCTGATGGCACTGCTTCACATGTTTGACTACAACTTCGACAAACAAGCTTTCTAATCACTGCACGGCACACTCTTCTAGAAAGGTACAAAAGATCCAGTGGCTGTCTTTCCTGACACACTGATGGTTGGAAATATCATGGCCAAAAGTAGTTTCCACAAGATTTCTAACCATCTAAAGCAAAATCTTTTGGCCAAAATGTACATGGGAGGTGAAGTAATTGCAGATCAGGAGATCACACAAGGAGAATGTGGGCTCCTGTTGACTGATTCTGGCTTTTTTGCAATGAGCAAGCCAAAGCAACGTTTACGTCGCTATGTGGAACCAGACTTCTGGCTAGCATTGCCGAAATTTTACTAATCGCAGAGATAATGCAGGTGTCCCTGTTGCACTGACGATCTTGCATATTTTGCAGTGCTGGGAAAGCATGATTTACTGCCACTTGTCTAAGTTGCATTCTGTACAAGTGTAATCAGGCCTGCAGGGGGTGGGGGTATTACATATTTAACATAGATCAAGTGACTATAGCAAATAACAGTGGACTAGCTCGCTGGTAGATAGTAATGTATTAACTGTGATGATTTAGAGAAGACTATCACGCATGGTGCCTGCCTTACATTGCATTGATTTTGTTTGCTAACACAGGAGCAAGACATCCCGGCAATGCCGTGCGTCGTGTACTCTGGCAATGACGCCGAGGGGGCTGACTTTTTGTACCTCGCTGTCGATAAGCAGCGGTTTTTGTCCGTGAAGAATGCAGAGGACGACATCACTGCCTTCATGGTGGCTTACTGGCTTTTTAATATAAGTACTTGAAAAAGGCAGCAAACACAGTTGCTCTTCTAGAACGGTTGTTTGTCGGCCCCAGCAGCACTACTCGAAGGCCAGTTGTGATGAAATTCCTGAACAAGGTTGCAAGAGCGTAAAATCAATGAGGCCGACAAACAACCGTTCTAGTACCAAAGGGATGCTGAACCGAGATTTGGATGGCACGAAACCAGGCAGGAGCACTAGGTGGGATGCTGCAAACTTTAGAACATAACTCATATGACGGTATCTCTAATGGATGGCAGTACTTTTTGGAAAATATGAGCATGATTGAACAAAGCTTGCGACATCTGTATTCTCCTCTTCTCTTTTTCGAAAATATGCCCATCCAGTTGAGATACTGCTGCATGAGTGGTGTTTTGGGGTCTGTAGCATCCCACTGTGTGCTTCTGGTGCCTTGTTTTGTGAAGTCAAATTTCAGTACCAGCACCCATTTAACTTTTAACTTTCTAACTCTAAACTAAAATAAATGTACCATACTTTCCAGACTATAGTGCACAAACTATACATGTCTAAAAGTTTATATTTTACACCGTACAGTCTATCTACAGGTGTGGACTCTACAATTTTTGTTTCAAGATTGTTCATTATTACAAAACTGGTTAGACCAGATTGCCGTGTTTTAGATATTTTACGCTGGGATAAAGTAATCAAGACAAGCTCCTACTGTCAGTCTGTTTCCCAGGCTTTCGACACCTCGCATCTGACATGTTTGCTTGGGAGCCTGCAAGCAACCAACTCAGGTCAAGCTTAATCTTGAGGAGCTCTGCGATTGGCTGACGAGCGGATCACAGAAAGCCCCCTGACATTCATTCGCAGATATCCCTTTTGTGGAGTTCTCCAGCCTGAAGTTTCCCCCGAGGACTATACACCGAGTGCAGACTATCTAAGAAAATACTTTTTCTTTTTAGCCGAAATTTACCCTTGCGCATTATACAACGGATTTTGTACTATAGTCTGGAAAATATGGTAGCTTGTTTTAATGTTTTAAGTCCTAAACTAAAAGAAGTGTAGCTTGATTTTTATGCAACTTTTGGGTCCTGAATGAAAGTCGCATGTGCAATGGAACAAAAAGTATACACTCGAAACGGAAGGCATCTAGATTGTTCTTCTGTTATAGTCATTTTTATCAAGAACCATTGTGATGTACTGAGGTAATCTGTATTGATTTTTGTTTTTTTTCTTATTTTTACTAGCATCTTAAGCCTATGCTGTGATATTTAAAGAAAATATATTTGGTTATTTGTATGGAGGACATAGGTGGTTATTTTGTTGAGCTCACATAATAGTTCAATAAATGAGTATTCATTTAATTTGGCTTTTATTGACTCAAACCCCCCAATTGTTTCTCGATTTTTACTAGCATCTAGGCCTATATATGCTGTGATATTTGACGGAATGCCTCAAGTATTGTATTTTGATGTGTGTGGAGGACATACCTCATTATTTGTTTGTGGTCGCATAATAGCTCAATAAATAGTTATTAATATAGTTTTCCTTTCAGTGTTTTGTTTCTCATTTTATAACAACTTTTATTTACTTGCAGCCTAATCACATGCTGTTTGTGTGCAGCTGATGCTACTCGCCATGCCTTGGGCGAAAGTGTAACGGTACTACGGCATACCAAGTATGACAACTCGTAACCACCTCATATGCAAGGCAAATGACCGACGAGCCAGAGCGGGATGCAAGGACCAAGTATCGGGATTGAACAAGCTAAGCTCCTTGTTGTTTATGTTTGTACCATACACTTTCTCACATTGCATAGTTTGCATGAGCAAGTGCTGATCATGCATGTGATGCATATCACACTTCTGTGTTGGCAGTTTGACAATTGGACACTTTTAATGACACATTGAGATTGGTGGCAGACTCCTTCTTTAATATGATGTTTGAGAATATCTCCCACTGATCTTTTCTAGTATACGAGTATTAAGACCATCGAGAAATTAATAAATTCAGAAGCTTTAGCCATGAAACAAATTCTGGGATATTTTTTTATTTTCCTTCCAAATTTTGTGGGAACTAAAACTTAAATCACGCAAGATTTTCCTGTAACTTCCGTTTGCACATAAGTTAAGCTTCACATTGAAATATTACCTTTTCTGCCATGCACATCTTGCCTTCATTATCGGACAGTGCATCTAGGCACAGCTGCTTCAAGTAGCATGTGTGCCGATGCATTGCACACATATCAAATAATGAATCCAGTTTCTGTAACGAGGTCCTATGCTGGCACTGTACTTTTGCATCTCCTTATTTCATCACCTATCTGGTCTGCATACTTCGTGGTTTTCTGGTTGCCATACCTGGTATACTGAACCCAGTTTGACAGGTGCTGAGATACAGGGTGATTCATTCTCATTGGAACAGATTCTTGTAAAATAAAACTTCAGTTTTATGCAAATTATCTTTTTACAGTTGAGTTATAGTGGTCCTGGCAGACACTTTATAGAGGCAAGATAACAGCTAAAAGTGGACTTATTGCATAAAATCCATGGATTAGCTTTTTAGTGACTGGTTTGATGACACCAGCACATATTGTGAAAATGGGGCAGTCACTTTAGACCAGCTTATTTTTCGTGAAATGAGCAGTAACCTTAGAAAAACGATTGAGAAAGATTCTTGCACACAAAACGGGTTGTGAGATACAGTACTTTCTGGACCGCTACATTACCGCTGCCTTTGGTGAAATTATATTTTCTCTTTTTTTTTGGCCTGTGTGCTCATTTCAGGATTTATAAAAAATTGACTGGTTTAAGGAGGTGATTGTCTTCAAGTTCGAAACAGCTGTCGAACCAGTAATTGAAAAAGTTAATCAACTAATTTTAGATAATAGTCCACTTTTAGTGCCAGCCTGCCTGTACAAAGTGTTGGCTTGGCTAAGTGCTCATCTGTAATGAGATCATCTGTGTAAATAAGATAAGTTTTGTTTTGCAAAAGTCTATTTCGATTAGAATGAATCATCCTCGAGCACCCATTAAAATCAGCATCAGCACCCTTGGATTGGGGTGCATTGCACCTAGCACCCTATACACTTCACACCCCTATAGGGTGCTTTGGTACAGGGGTGCTCGTTTGCACCCTCAAAGGGTGCTCGTCCTGGGACAAGTGCTTTACACCCCTAAGGGGTGTAAAAAAGTTTAGTGTGCAGGCAAGGAATGGTTTCGTACTCACGTAACCAGGGAGGTCACGTGACCCGAGTTTTTTTTTTTGGTTAAAGTAATTACAGATTTCTTTTTTTATTTGGTCACATGACCAAATAGGTCACGTGATCAGAGAAATCACGTGACCAGGGAGATCACGTGACCAAAGATATCACGCAACCAGAGTTTTTTCTAAGTTGGATTGTGTTGGACAAGTCACGGATTTGGACGACGGATTTTGCCGACGGCTTTTTCGCTGACTGAGCCAGGTAATGCTCACGCATTAAAAAAGCAGACAACAGAGATGCTGACAATAAAGGCGGAGAAGAAAAATGTCGGAAAAAGAGCAAAAAGGTGAGCTGTGAAGACTTCCACACGGCAGGGTTGGATGTCACGAACACGGCTTTGATGAATCGTTTCTGGCCGGTGATGTAATCAGTGCTCGTGCGTATAACCCGTGATTTGATTGGTTTCTAAAGCGACAGATACGCGCGCGCTGGGCTGTGGGGATCGCATGCTGGGCACTGGATTTGTAAACACCAGAAATCATTGTTGTTATAAACTGTCAAGCTTATAGCAACATCCGTTTGTCGGGGACCTGTGTGACTTTGCTCTTCTACCCCTGACCACAAAGTCGTAAATCTGCATCTCCCGTGTTGCTCTCCCCCTCGAATATTGAACACGCAACCGGAAAGGTCTTAACATTTCACGATTTGAGAAGCCTTTTTTTTTTTTAAAAGTGACTACTTCGACATCCGGGTTTGAAGTAATTGTAAAACCATTTTGTACACATCTTCCGTCACATACGAAAAATATGTCCATAGTTATTTGCTATTTCGACGTCTACCATCACATTAAAGCACTATTACGGCGTTTGACGTAAGGATAAATAAACATTTTTTTTCTTAATTTCTGTGTCATCATTTTTAAAATTTGTAGTAATTAATATAATTTGTTCACGTCCCGTCAACATAGCTTCATTGATATTTTGAAGTCCTTGGTCTTCGAGGAGACAGTTTGGCCTGGCGCAGATGGCGTGTAAAGTTACTAATTTTTTCCATTCGCTGTGGCCTATTTTAACTATAGCGCTGGACACACTAAATCTATCGGCTTCAAAGATCGACGTGCTTTCCGACAAGAACAATTCTTCAATCGACTTCAGTCTTTATAATCCAATTTTCTAAATATTATTGAGCAACTAACCCACCATCTTACAATTTCAACCGACTAACACATCCCGTAATTTTAACTAAAAATAAATGATATTGACAGACAAGTGTTCGGTAATTCGTGTCAAGAATGCTTAATCATGAAACTTTCAGTTTCATGATTTATTTCACTGCATTCTCAAAAATAAAGAGCAGTAAAGGAGTTACATATAGCTAGCATAAATCTTTGTGGCTGCTCCGTGCTTTTGAGTAAGCCAACGGCCCAAATTAACCCGCTATAGCTTGCACCGGTCACAACGTTTCAAGAAGGCAATACTCGCATTCATTTGCAACACAGTATTGGACGCCAAGTGGCATAATCTGGGCTCGTTTAAAGAGGCCCTCCAATGATATTTGAACTTCTTTCTATGTTGTGTTATTTACCTCTTTAGTGATTCGGTGAACACAGTGAATAAAAACTAAAGCATAAAATAGTAGTGCATAATATTTTTAATAGAACATACGAGAACCCGGGACTGGACAAAGTTAACCAAGGAAGTATTTGCGATTACAAACACTGAGATACATGAAAGGGAAGGCTAAACGCGAGATGGGGGCTGAGGTGCATTTGTAGTTTATATCTCGGGAATTTAAGAGACACTTCCGTAGAAATGGCATAACTGAGTCCTAGAACAGAGATACTGGAACAGAGATATTAAGTTCTACTTGTTCAAAATATGTCACCAGGCACTATCCATTATTTAACACTGAAATACATATACCTTGTGGCAAATAGTATCTGTCTACTCGTCTCCAATGGCTATGTAGTACTTGTATTGTCAAGAAATAATTGAAATAGTTCAAACAGTCAGAAACCGTCACAAGGAGTCCATTAATAACAATATCATTATAAACAAAGAAGATAAAAATAAGGCTCGATAGACCACTTGACGCGTTGGACCTCTTGACTCGTTGGACCTCTTGACTAGTTGGACCTTTTGACGCGTTGGACCTCTTGACACAAATTGGACCTTCTGACGGGTTGGACCTCTTGACTCGAATTGGACCTTTTGACTCGTTGGACCTCTTGACTCGGCTGTCACGTGGCTATTGGACCTCTTGACTCGTTGGACCTTTTGACTTGTTGGACCTCTTGACCATAAGCGCTTGCAAGCCACATCATAACCCCGTGGGCAATTGGGAAGTGCTACGGCACCCCCCTTTCTCAAACTCTAAGTGAACAAGCAGTGGCCCCAAGCATCGCACTGCACGGCTAAACCATTGTGAACATTTTGGTCTGCCACAAACGAAGCATGTAAAGCTTTCCTGTTTGGAGATCAAGTGACATGTTTTGTTTGTCTCAGAGGATTGCAGGCAACCCACGCTTCGCTTATCACTTGTCTCCTACGCGCATCTGGCTCAACTCACAAATCGCGCATTATACCAAACGGTCCAAGAAGACGAAAAGGATGGACTCCCCTCATTCTCGGACCCCCGTTCGCGCAACCGGACACAGCCATTCTCCCCCTAGAAGATTAGCCCGTCGCTTAAAACTCGAACAAAAGTTGCTTTCCCCACCCCGTTCAGCCCTAAGCTGACAGTGTTGTGGAAGCTACGTGCTCCTTGGGCCAGCCCACGTGGGCCACCCACACGCTCGTCACGCCACGGGTACTTCGAACGGCTCGGTTGTAACGCGCTGACGCTATTGACACCACCACAACGCTGCCAGCGCCACCAAGGGCAAAGCTGATAACCACTCCTGCCTTGCTACTCCACGAACGCGGGGAATCTTTTCTTTCTGCTTTTGTTTGCGCCGGATATCCCATGACGCATCGCGCTCTCCGTACGCTTCTCTTCGAGCGCTTGCTCGAGTGCACCGTTTGGAACGCAAAATATGGCCAGTCGTTCAAAATACAAACGTGCGATTATCATTTACGGTTATTATCCCTCATACTTGATTCACTTCCGAACGAAACTTGAATATTTAAATTGTTGTTTCCGTACCCCTTTAAAGAACACAACCGTGATGATGATTTAATGAATTTAATGATGAAACAATTTTGACTAAAGAGAGTGATCACAAGGGTATACTGAAAGAATCACTAACAATGATGAAACCTAGGAATCTATTAGTGCCTTCCCTGTGTTTTGCCATTGAGTGGGAGAAGTTTCTTGGCCTATATTTTTGTTAGAAACAGGTGTGATGCGTCCGTCTGTTTTTTTTTTAATCTTGATGTTGTGCATATTTTTTATTTCCTAGGTTGAAAGCTCAAGGCATTCCCTGTTGTTTGTTCAACCATATTTACCCAAATGTTAGTAGGTTGCTTTTTATGTTTACTGTCCTTGGGTATGTCAGGGGTTGTGAACAGTAAAACGCTGTAAGGCCCAGGAAGGAATTCCCTTTGTAAAGTGGTGGCAAGCAGAAGAGGAATTGTAAAGACTGACTTCATGTCTTCTCCTGCGTTTTCTTTTTTGGGTCGCCTATTCATTTTTTCCCATTAATACTCAGCTGTGTTTGATACTTCTCTGCGTTTGTGTCGTCCTTCAGAGAACCCGTCTTTAATAAATTATGTGTTTAGCCTGTTTAGCTAGCTTGCACCCCCCTTTTTGTTTTTGACCATTAATAAATGACCGTAGGATTCAACTGCAAGCACGGTGTTAATGCATACTAATAAAGAGCAGCATACTTTTATTGACTAGTGGTGATGACTGGACTAGTTAGTAGCCAATTATTGAAAAGAAATCATGAAGAATATGGGAACAGAGGATATGAACACAACACAGCGCTGTGTTGATCTCCTCCTTCTTGTCCGTGCCATTCACATTCCATGTTTTTAATAACACATTTATTAATTATTTTCTGCTTGGTATTATCTGTATAGGGGTTCACTGGAACGACCCATCTGCTATTGCATTCACTTTAGGGAAGCACCCCCTTCCTCATGGTGCTATCGTTCAGGAAGTGCAAGGCGGGTGTCACTCTCACTCTTGTGGTTCAGTTCCCCAGGTTCCCATAGGTTTCAAGCTGCTAGCCAAACTCAGTCAGGCCTTCCAGCCCTGCAGGAAATGTCAATTCCACTCTTTTAGACGTAGGCACCCACATTTTGCGTGTACGTGAAAGAAGCTCTAACAGAGAGGAAACAAAATGATTGGCCTTTTTTTAATGCATCCTTTTTTTTTGCTGAGAACATACATAAACGTTACACGCTATTGTACATTCAGTGGTGCGGCTTAATTTAGTAAGAGCACTTTTTTTCATATAACTTTTATATAAAGAAAAAACTCAATATAATGGGTCGGGCATAAATGGTTGCTATGAACTGCCCTATACATTTACACATTACCTGATATCATTAAAAGAGTAGAGTAGCGTAGGGCTGCACTGCCCCAATTACGTCTTTGTAACCAATTAATAGTTCGCATTTATTTGTTTATTACTATTGGCTATTATTCTTTGACAGAAAGAATAACCGGGCGAGTTGGTACGGTGGTAGTATTTGAACTCCATCAAATATTCAGGTTTGACATTAGTTAAAGGGGCCCTCCGGATCGTTCTGCGATGATCTATTTATGGCGGTAACTCAATCTACATGCCCTAAGGATCCTAAAAATCATAAAATTACGGTCATGCGCGGCAGATTTCCCTACTAAAATTGCTATCAAAGTCCCCGGCACGCCCCCTTTCTGAGATGAGCCCGGAAAAAGGGAGGGGCATCTCTTTACGCGTCAGCCAATAGCAAGCGAAGGATTCCGGCGTCACTGCGCGTCACCAACGCGGCCGACCGCCGACCCGCGGAGGAATCTCTCGAACACGCGCGGACCGTCGTCAAGGAACCCGGACTTTGTGCTCGGCAGTCGTCGTTCGTCGCACCGCACCGTCGCGCTGCTACTGCAATACGCAGTCGCATTCCACAGATGACAAGGAAAAGTTTGACTCGTTGACGTGGAAGGATCGCAAAGCTGGCTTCGGAGTCGGGATCCACGGGAAGGAGGAACATGTGTCCCGGAAACGCACGCCTGCAGACGCCCCGGGAAGCAGACGAGCCGACGCGCCGACGCATCGCCCACTAGCAACAAGCTTGCGGGGAGAAAACATAGTTCGCTGGTATTGGAGCGATAATTGCGGACTATGTTTCCCGCACCACAATCAGTTTACGTTTTTCTCAAACTCTAATTTACAACAAGCTTAAAAAGTGTTGCAATAATAACGTTCGCATTCACCGCGAGATGCAGCATTTCCATTGGTCAAGTTTTAGCGATGGGCAGGGAATGGGGGATCGTCTTCCAAAAGAAAATAGTCCCGATATATTTCTTCTGCCATCTCCTTAATAAACGGTTTTGTAATCTAAAACTTTGTATACATATTAACTTGCACCTACTATGCAATATAACAACAGACGATCGCAGAAAGCTCCGGAGGGCCCCTTTAATTTTTTCCGCCTTTTTTAATGTTTTTGTTTTTTCTAGCTGCTCTGATTTTTGTAAGGGCTTTCGCCACTACTAAAAAACATGACATCTAAACTCCTTTTATTTTTTGCATCACACAATCGTAAACTTAAAAAGTGTGCCGGTTCGGTAAACGCGAAGAGACCTAATTTCCGAGGGTGAAACCTCTAAAAACAACAGACAAGTAAAAGAAACAAACACAGGGCATTGTTTGTCCGTTGTTTTTAGCGCTTTTACCCTCGGAAATATGACGAAGAGACCGCGCGTCTCTACGCACAAGCATTAGCTTATGCAAAAACTCATGCTGCATGCTCGCTCTTCTAACGTTTTTCTCGCTCCCGCTTTATGAAACAAATCGGTGGCGAGCGGCTGTTAGGACAAGATGTCAGAACTAGCATGACCTGTGATTAACACTTTGGGACGGCGACTGAATGCTTGAACTGCCGTCAGACGGCACTTGAACACTCCGCACAAGCGTCGTCGGACGAGCGCCGCACAACGGCGCAAAGAACATGCCCAAGGTTCCGCCGCGCGGGAATCTTTCTCACACTGCGGAGC
This sequence comes from Ixodes scapularis, assembly GCF_016920785.2. Taxonomy (NCBI): domain Eukaryota; kingdom Metazoa; phylum Arthropoda; class Arachnida; order Ixodida; family Ixodidae; genus Ixodes; species Ixodes scapularis. The sequence continues at coordinate 970,660 of NW_024609869.1, read as the reverse complement.
GAGCCACAGGTTTTGAAGAAGATACGCTCTTTTCAAATAGCGAAATAACACAGGGCAGAAGCATAGTTAGAATCAAGCATAGCTTAGCAAGCATACGGTACACGACAAAGTTTGAAACAGCAGCCCACTTCGCAGAAACAAAAGAAAGTTGCTAACCGTCGTTTGCACGAGTCGTGCATGGGCGGTTCTAATAATAATAATAATAATAATATTTATTCAACTCGGAAAGAGTTGCGACACCACAAAAGGCGAGGAGCCCATACCAGGAGGTCTGTGGTGCCGCAGTTACATGAGCGACAAAAAAAAAAAAAAAACAGCAAACAAAACAACACTCGGCTGCGTGCTGCTTAGGACCGCAAGTGCGGTATTGCCCCCCTGCAGATGGGTCTTATATCTTCTTTCTCGATCAGGCCCGCTGTCAGCTCTGATGGCAGGGACCGCCACAGATTTACTGCCCTGATGACGAAGGTATTCCGGTGCCGGTCAGTGCGGGCAAAGAGTGGTTGAAGGCCACCGTTCCGGTTCAGCCGCAGCTGCCGAGCAAGAGGAACCTCGGGAGCCTCTGGCAGGAGGCAGGTTGCCAAAAGCCGGACCGAGGAGATTTTCCTGCGCAGGGCCAGAGAGTTCCAACCCACACGTGCCAGCAGATCATCCGTAGCTATGTCCCGGTACCGGGGGACATGAGGGGTCTGCCACCGCAAGATAGTGTACGCGGCACGTCTTTGCACACTTTCAAGAGAAGCGGATAAGGTGGCCTGAGGGGGGTCCCAGACTGCGGCACAGTACTCAAGGTGCGGCAGCACCAGTGCGGTGTAGAGGTGCCTCAGTGTTCTTGACCCGGCCCCTCTTGAGACACAGGTAACAAAACCCAGCATCCTTCGAGCTCGGGAGATCACTTCGGCAATGTGAGTGCCGAAACTGAGTCGACAGTCCAGTTTGACACCTAACAACTTGGTGCTGGTCGTTCTGGAAATGTTCACTCCGTCGAGGTTGTAGCAGGGGAGTGCGGAACGCTGCTGCCTGGATGAGGATATCTGCATCACAGTGCACTTGGCAAAGTTCAGTGGAAGTCTGTTTTTTCTCGACCAGGCGACAACATTGTCCAGGTCCGCTTGGAGTAGTTGGTGATCGAGGGGGCGACGGATTGGCTGCATGAGGGTGAGGTCGTCGGCATAAAGAAGGGGCGTACAACCTAAGACCCGGGTGATGTCATCAATAAAGATGTTAAAGAGGGTAGGGCCTAGGACGCTACCCTGAGGAATCCCTGACACGACCTCTGCGGTGTTAGACCTCTGCCCGCCGAAGACTACGTGCTGGGTACGACCGAGCAGGAAGGACGTTACCCAGTCCAACAGGTTGCCGGATAATCCAATGTCGGAGAGTCTCTGCAATAGGATGGAGTGGTCAACTTTATCGAAGGCCTGCTTGAAGTCGAGTTGGACGAGCTCGCATGGTGTACGTCCATCTAAGGAACTACTGATGGTGTGAACCGCGGTGGCGAGAGCTAGCTCACAGCTCCGGCCGGGGCGGAAACCATGTTGGTGCGAGGAAAGCAGCTGGTGTCGCTCAATGTGTTCCAGTAAATGTCGGTTAACTATTCTCTCCATTGTTCTGCATACGATGGATGTAGTTGATATTGGCCGGTACGAGGACACGAGTGACTTGGACAGCCCGCTTCCCTTGTGTATCGGGGTGACTTGTGCAGTCTTCCATTGTCGGGGGACAGAGCCGGCACGAAGAGAGTTTGTGAAAAGTTTTGCCAGGATCGGGCTGAGTTTGTTGGAGCACATCCTCAGGAAAGCTGGGTGCACGCCATCAGGTCCAGCCTTCTGAGATGGGTTTATACGCTGCAGTGCTTCTGCAACGTCTTCTTCCCGCACATCGAACGATGCAAGTGGTGAACTACAACGAGGCGTGTTGGAGGGTAGAAGTGAGGGGTTGCCAGGGTCGGTCCAAGCCGATGAGAAGTGGTCACTGAAAAGTTCCGCTATAGCCCCGGGTTTTATTACCTGGCTTCCGTTAACTAAGAATTCAGGACGGGAGGATGATTTTCTTTGATTGTTTACATGGGCCCAAAAAAGCTTTGGGAAATGGATGGCTTTCTCTGCAATCGACTCCATATAGGCCCTGTGTGCAGAGTAGATTAGTTTTTTCAGACTTTTCTGTGCTTGCTGCGCTGTGCTGAGGTGGAGTGGATTTTTTGTCCTACGTGCTTTCTTGAATAACTGGCGTTTCTTACGGGAGAGCCGAATGATATCTTGAGTGATCCATGGTCGCTGCCGGCCAGTCGTCATCCTTGTGGGAACACATTCTGCTTCTATGGCCGAAAAGAGATCTAACCAGAGGTCGTAGGCATCGTGAATACAAGGTTCATCAGTCACCAGGGACCAGGGTGCAAGGTGCAGCAGGTTTTGAAGGTGCGTTCCGTCAGTCTTCAAGAAGTGCTGGATTCGCTTCGCGTGCGGACCAGATTTTGGCGGCTTGAGTAGGCTCTCGAGATAAATTGCGTGGTGGTCGGAGCCAGGGAGACTGGACTCAAGGGAACAGCTCGATACAAGTGCTGGATTGGTAATGAAGGCCAGGTCTAGGAAGGACGTTTTCCCAGAGTGTGAAATATAGGAGGGCTCCGAACAAACTTGAAGGAACCCGCCGGTCTCCATGATATCAAGTAGCATATCATCACTGGGGGCCGATGGGATGGGTGCAGATGGATCCGTCCAGTCGATATGCGCGTTGAAATCTCCCAGCACACAAATGTTCAGGTAATTGCCCATTCCAGCCCGCCTGAGGGAGTTGCCGAGGAGATCGTAGGATGTAGACTGTGAGGTTGGGGAGCAGTAAACACAGCAGATCAGCACTTTTCCTTGGTGGTGATTCACCTCGACGAATACAGCCTCAAGGTGCTCATGCTCCAGGTCCTGGCGTTTCCGGCAGGTCATGTGGCAGGGTACACTCTAAAAAAAAAGCGTGCCAACTAGCACCTTTTAGGGTTCTTTCGCTTGTCCAATGGGCGGCACCCTTAAAGGTGCAGAAAAGAACCCACAAAAAGGGTTCTTTCTAATGAACCCTATTTCGGGGTTCTTTTCGGATCGTTTATTGGTTCTTCTTAATGAACCCTATTTTTGGTTCTTTTCAGAACGCTTCTGGGTTCTATTTAACGAACCCTATTTAGGGGTTCTTCTAGGATCCTTTTTTGGTTCTTCCTAATCAACCCTATTTCGGGTTCTTTCCCGAACCCTTTTTGGTGCTCTTGATGAACCCCATTTCGGGTTCTTTCTAGAACCCTTTCTGGTGCTCTTAATGAACCCTATTTCAGGTTCTTTCTAGAACCGTTTCTGGTGCTCTAAATAAACCCTATTTCAGGGTTCTTTTCGTATCCTTTATTGGTTCTTCTTAATGAACCCCATTTGGGTTCTTTCCAGAACCCTTTTTCGTGCTCTTAATGAACCTTATTTCGAGGTTCTTTACGGATCCTTCTTTGGTTTTTCTTTATGAACCCTATTTCATGTTCTATTTGGAACCCTCCTTGGTTCTTTCAATAAATCCCAAGTTCTTTAGATTATGTTGGCGTTATTTTAGTAAACCATATTTTGTACTTCTAACCCTCTTTTATGAGAAATGAATTTTTTACATTCCTAGTTAGTTTTTAGTAAATCGTATTTTGTATTTCTTGCTCCACAAGGTGCATTTTTTCTACCAACCAAAGTGTCTTAAGATTGTTCATTAATCGCTAGCACTGGGCCTTTTCGACAGGTTGACAAACATCAGTCTGGCCAGAGTCAACACACTTCATTCCTGTACGTAATTAACTAGGTGACAGGCAGAACAGTAAACATCATGTCCAATCATATACTTTATTGGAGTAGCAAAAATTGATTCTTCTGTTCGCAGTAAAAAAGCTAACAAAATTCGAAACAGCTGCAAGACGAGACGGGTATCACTGCCAGCAATGTGCACACAGCTTCTACTGTCGTTCTGATGTCGCTCACTGTCAGGATACCGTCCAAAAAGATGTCAAATTCATTTTCCTGGAGATGGATGAGTGGCATCAGTGTCCGGACTTCCTACTACAAGAAAGCAAGAATATGAACACATGTATTTTCCTCTGTATTATTATGCTGCGAGTTGCTCATTCGCCGCGCTTTCAGATCAATTATAATTGTATAGGTTTCACTAAGCATTTTATTTCTCGTTTAGCCTTACGCTCTAAAACATACCCGCAGATATGATTTCCCTCAAAACATTTAGTGGGTCAATCAGTGCGATCTAGAGAGCGCGACCAGCGGATGACGAAGCGTCCCCTTCGAAGCCCCCTTCGCTACAACAATGTGTAAAAGCGAAAAATGGTACGCAGCATCAAGCGTTCCCTTTCCATCCAAGAAGTAGTAAAGGAAGAAGATCGGAAGTCAATGAATTACAATATATGTGCAGTACACACGTAAAACAATGCCCAACGTGCCACCGAATTTTCTCTGCTTTTAAAAATGCCCGTGCGTCCACTCGAGGGGCCGATCAATGCAATCTACGAAGAAAACTCGGCCAATGGAGAAGCTGAAAATATGTTTGACTTAAAAATGAAGTCTGTAACGTGACACTGAGCATGAAGTCAGTACGTGAACCGCCATGCTCAGTGACATCTCTCGCTTCATTCATATGTCTAAACATGCTTTGGCCTTTTTATTCGCCGAGCTCTCTTCGTGGATTGGTGTGATTGGCTTCTCGAGTGTTCTGCGGGAAGTAGATGCACAGGAATTTTAAGCATGTTTCAAGAAACGTTGGTTCTACCCATATTTAATCCTTCTTGCCCTACAGTCAGTAACAGGTTAAGAAAAAATCTACGAGCTGGAGAGGAGGAAGCGGACAGAAGCTTGTAGGGGAGAGGAGAAACCTTCTCTCCATTTCAAGCGTCCATCGGCTTTCTTCTTTTAGATTTTTCTTAACCTGTCATTGACTTTAGTCGCTTATATTTCCTCTATATTATTTTTAGAAAATAAAGCAATGATATGTTTTATATTACTAGCTCGTATATTGAAGATATAACCCTGACAAGTTTGCATTACCATCTGTGACAATGCACTATACTCGGGGGTGACTTGGGCAACTTTTTTGGCAATGTTGTCGAAGTTAAAAACGCCCGCGCATCTTAAGCGCCAATGAAGGCTATGCACACGCACTCTTCACTTCAGAAACGCCACAGAAAGTTGTTTCTGAGTATAAGTTAACCCTGTCTTAAACGAATGGCCCCGATAAGCGGTCATCATTTCGTAATGAGGTAGTAAGTTAACACAGCATATTTATGGTGGACGAAGGTAAACCTCTGCGTCGTCGCAGTCTGAAACTTGTGATAGATTACAAAAACACCAACTAAAGTATACCTTCAAGCAGCTCATCGAGGTTCAGAGTGACGTTCTTTTCCTTTGAGGAGCACCTGTGTAGAAGCTGTAAATGCCTCAATCTTGGCTCCCATGTCCTCCGGATGTCTTTGCCGAACGGCAGTTTAACGTCTTGTAGTAACTGAAAAATAAACAACGAATGGACAGTGTTGTTGGTTTACAAAAGTACATTTATGCGCTATGAATTTGTACACACGGATTGTTTACACACACACACACACACACACACACACACACACACACACACACACACACACACACACACACACACACACACACACATATATATATATATATATATATATATTATATATATATATATAAACTAAATGACCACTTACTGTCACTATAGTGGAGTAGGGCCTGGCGTCAATTAAAATAATTTCGATTTACGTTTTCTTTTATATTGACTAGTTAATCAATTTATAGGTCGCGCTGATCTCGAGGAAAGATATTGTGTCCAGAAAAGGCCTAGAACAACCGATTTTTTCTTTGACAAGTTTTTACTACGTCTTATAAGGCTTAGTACATAACAAATTGTCATTGTGCCTCATACAGAAGTAAGGCATGGCTAACATTTAAAATAAAATATATGTACATATTTGTACAATAACAAGTTCAAATATCAACTTGCCGTTGTGCTCATACACAAGAAAAGCATGAAAAACATTTAAAATAAAATATTTGTACGTTATTATTTAAACTTCAAAACCACTCTAGATAATAATCATATAAAACACTTAAGTAGCCATGAGAGACAATTGTGTTATAAACACAAAAAAAGAATTAAATGAATATTCTTTTTACTTTTTTGTTTATAAGACTTTTCGTAACTCTAAATCCAACCAATATGCCTGTTAAACTCACTTGATTCAGAGTAAAACAATAGTTAATTAATCGGAATGTTAACTAATTGATTGCCTAGCCTTATTACGAGGTAAAATTATTTAATTTAGCACGTATCAAAAGCCCTTATCTCATTCACAGGCGATAAAACGGGTAGTAAGAAACTTTTGAAGTCCTGATGACCTGTAAAAATCTCGAAACTTTAAGACTAAATATAAAGAAGATAATATTGAGTTACCATTCCGGGAATCGTCATTGCCGGAAATTCCTCAAGGACTGTGAGGGCTCCAGCATCGCTGAGGATCCATTCTTGGCAAGACTGAAACGTCCGCATCATGCGGTCTTGTATCAAGTCGACGTTCAGGGGCGCTTTAGTTATCTCTTCGTTCATGAGCAAAACATGACGGCGAGCACTCACGGCGTCTTCACATTTGTGAGTATCAACGAATCCCTAAAACAAAAACAATTTGTTACGTTGATGCGCCGTTTACGCATGTAAGCTATTTACATAATAGTTGCAGCACTGAATATAGGGCCAAGTATAACAGTTATTTTTATCAAACATACATCCACATTTGTGCAAACACAAAATGCACAAAAAGTTCGCGCCTGTCGATTTCCGCACAACACTCCGAGAGCCAATCGTTGCAACCTGCGAAGTCCTCTCAGCGAATGACGACGCGGAACATACGTTTAGACCAAGAAATGCAATCTGCGCTGTTACATTAAGCAAAGCAAGCGGGACGTTTTGCATTCCCTGATGTCGCAGACAGCATCTTTGGGTCTAACCAAATGTTCGGCATCCTCATTAGTTGAGCGGTGCCGTAAATTGCAGTGATTGGCTCTCAGAGTGCCATGTCCCTGGCCGGTCAAAAAACAAAAACGTTTACAGCAGCTATTCGCTCACGTTTATTGGGGCCATAAATATGGATACATTAGCTAATTAAAGCCCGGTAACATACGTTTTTACATTTACGAAGAGATATCATTGCTCATTTCATTCGCGCTGTAAATTCGAAGTTCTGTTCTTGAGATCTTTCTGGCGGAAAGCTTGAACTCAGCATTTTGTCATATTATATATAGTCAGTATTGTAGTAATGAAATCAGTGTTCGCTTAAAAAACGTTTTTTTTCTTGTGTAGTTCAACATACAAGACTGTAAAATAATGTTGTTTTTTTTTGCAACGTGCTTGTTTGGACAACTCCAAGTTAAAATAGCATAAAAACAAATTTCAAACGACAAGTAGCTTAATTAATAAGAAGCCGCCCCCTGTCCTACTTATTCTGCCTATGCATCAAACAATTTCCGGCCATTTTGAGCACTACTGTACTTATAGCAATTTTCAAGATAAATTATAAATATTGCCTGATTAGAAGAAGTTTTACCTTGAAATGATGAACAGGCCGATTGCAGTTCGTTTTCAAAAAGCCACCAGCAGACGTCTCCAATCGTCCATGTGCTCACGTCCGCTGACATGTTGCAAGTGATGGCTAAGAGGAAAGGGAGGAAGGTACTTTCTTCTAGAGCTTCAAACCCAAAGGGAGAGGAGGTCAAACATTGTTCCGATCCGCCACTCGTACGAGCGAGTGTGGCACTCCCTCGAGCAACGAAACTAGATCCTGTTGGCTCTAGTGACCTTCAGCGACCCATTCCTGTTCACCGCTAAGCTGACAGCGCGGTGGAAGCTACGTGCTTGCCGGACCAATCGCCTGGTTTTTATCACCTGACACCTTTCTCTGGGGTTGTGATCACATGGTGCAAGGCAGAAGGTTCACTGGTCAAACGAGCATGACGTTCCCAACGAACTGTCAGCCTAGTGGTGAGCAGATTAGCCCCCGAAACGTCGCTTTTGAACACATTACGGCTTATCTTCTGGGGTGCCGTTGAGCTGCCTGAACCATGGTTCGCTGGCGAAGATAATATGCAAATGTCATCGCTTTTCCGTCCTTGTCTGCCAGGAAACACGGCGATCACGTCACCAAGCATGTCCGTCAGCCGCCGGTAAAATTGTTGGCAGTTCACTCTCTTGCCAAAAATAAACACAAAATAAACAAGAGCGAAATTCTCGATTCGGCGTGACACCTTCCGGCAACGGAAACAATCAACACACTGTGTTGAGCAACGCGTGTTGGCCTATTTGGTGGCTGAGCGACTTTTGTGCCGGCAGTACGACAACGCACCTAGATTCGGTGATTCAGTGTCCGGTCAGTGACGTGTTTTTTTATAGGAATTTATCAAAATAGAGGGCCTGGAAACAAGATTGAATGATAATCGAGCCTATTTTGGAACTCGAAGGAGAAGTGATAATAAATCAATCAGAGAGAGCGAATTGATGTTGCTGACAAAGAATTTTTCTTCCAATCGGAGCCACCTCCGAACCGTCGATTGCCATTTCTGAACAAATATTAGCTCAGTTAAGCGCCACGTCACGCAAATGCTGGGCGTGCAGGCGGCGCTTATCTCTTTTACACTAGAAATGGGAATCGAAAACATAGAACCAGCCCAAAAACCGGAAAAATGGCCCCGGACAAAATTGTTCGAATAGAAAACTCGGACAAAATGGTTCAAATAAATTTTTTTCGTATTTTTTCTTGCTCCTTATTTTTATTAGCTTTAATTGGTACAATCCCAACATATAAAAAGATAAATATTCGTATAATGCAATACATTTTTTTGTGAAATAAACATTTCATTACACAAAGAAACTAGTTGTAAATGTGTGTAACGTTTGGCTTCACTCAAAACGTCTTCTTGTAGCTCTTTTCAACAGAGCTAGAAGAGGGAACTCCTTTAAAGTAAAACATTAAGTTCACAAAATGTAACTGTACGGCATCATTTTAAAGCTTCGAGCGGGAGATCGGAAAGAGTTGTATCAAGCAGTAAAATAGATTGTTGGGCTAGTTGGTTGATCGGCATAATGAAAAAGAATGCAAAATAAACGGTACAAAGTCGAAGAAAAACACACACGAGACAGGTGCCTGCCCTGTGTGTGTGTTTCTCCAACATTGTCGCGTCTATATTGAGCTTCTTTTTTTTTTTATAGTCTCTACAAAAGTTGCATTATAAGAGCATTGAATGTACTTAACAGAACTTCAGAGTAGCACCTTATTAACAGATGAGTGTCTAAAAATCACTTGGGACCATTCTCTCCGGGATTGCACTTGGGACCATTTTGTCCGGGGCCGTTTCGTCCAGGGCCATTTCGTCCGAGGCCATTTGTTCTGCATCCTATCATGCCATATTGCTCGCGAAAACTACGAGAACAGCAACGACCACGTTTCTGTGTGTTTTTTTTTTTTTCCTCATGCCATCCCATTCTCCTAACTCTTGGTGGGCGACCTCAAAGTAGCGAGCGGGGTTCAACGGCGGACGGAGCACTCATTTCTTACACTGCACATAAATTTGAACGCACAGCATATCGAAGTTTAGTTTTGCTTCACTCAAAACGCCCTTATAGAATATGCCTATGGGATTATTTCGGGGTATCCTTCTAGACATAACTGCTCCTTGAAATCGAAAAACCACCATTTACAGACTGATTTATTTTTGAAGATAAAGATGACTGCAACACATCACTTGAACCTTCCGCGCAGCAGGATTTTTGATGCCCCTCGCGGATGGGTCCCAACTCTATTTTTGCGGCTCGACGCGTGCCGCGAAACAATCAGAGGCGCCGCATTGGGAGACGGGTGGTGTCATGACTCATGACCACAAGCTAGGACAACTGCATTCTATACTAAAACAAAAAAAAACAAAAATCGTTCCTCTGTTCTATTTTTTTTTTCATTCATACGCGCAGTTATACGTATATATTGTTTAAACACGAAAGCAAGTTAAAAAATAGCTTTTGTTACTAAAAAAACACGACGCCGCTTAATCACCGTATCACTCATTCATCGCAACATGCACTTTTGTGTGTGTGTTGCTCATTCATCGAAGTTTTGCACCTTTGAAAATTTGTATGCATTTTTTGGGGGTTGGGGGGAATTAAACTACACAATCGATTTCCGGAGGTACAGATTTCTTCAAATAAACTTTAATTCAATGACCCGTTTGGTTTATACAAATGAGTACCTAAGAGTAGCTTTATACCAACATTTCTTACTAAATAAAACACGGCGAGCAGTTAGGCTTGCAAACGAACGCCAGTGTTCAAACCGCTGAAGCAGGTGGCCCGGGAGTCAAAGGCATCGAAGCCTGTTTCATCTGTGGTCCGAGGCGAAGATTATCTCGGTTTGGTAAATAACACAACGCGACTTGGTAAATAACTACGACATTCCACCTCTCTAAGCTTTCAAGGACTTGACAGCTCGCACGGGCAGCTTTGTTTCCACAGAATGGCGCACCCAATTTCTCGCGTGCAAAGCCTTTCGAGCCTGGTCATTGTGTCCCTCTATCCGGTAGAAGACTTAAGTGACCTCCTTTTTTCAAAGATCGCTTTATCTCTTTCCTGGCTGCAACAAGAACCCTTTTCGCTCTCTCCAGGCCGGAAACTAGCTCTGCATTTCTTTTTTTACTTTGCGAGGGGTGCTTTTGGTTGAGAAAGCACGCTTCTAAAGGATCTTCCCCGAAATCGGTTCTTGTTTAGCGAAAAGAACCCTTTTTTGCTCATTTGGCTCCTTTTTTTCTGAGAGTGTACCGCCACCAGCACACCTCCTCCATTCGTGGCTCGGTCCTTCCTGAAGATAGTAAAACTTTCCACATCCACAAGAAGCCCGTCAGGTATTGAGCGGTCAAGCCAAGTTTCACAAACTGCAAATACTGTGTCCGGGTAGGATAGGAGAAGAGTGCGGAAGTCAAGCAGTTTGTTTTTCAGCGAGCGCACGTTCGAAAACCATATTCCCAGGTTGGTGTTCTTGGCCGCCGACGGAGGAGAGGGAAGCGGTGGGGAAGCGATGGTCACGGGGGAAGCCTGCACTGCCGGTTGTTCGGAGGAGCTGGTGTTGGAGTTCACGACTCGGCTCTGCTCGGACGGGAACAAGTCGTCGGCGAAGGGCGGAAGTTGGCATGCAGCACAGAGCCACTCTGACGATGATGAGGAGAGGCGGCGATACGACGCAAAGGATACGTCCTCACATTTTCGGTGTAGCCAGAAGTCACAACCGTCAGACTGAAGTGCGGCCACGTTGTCATACACCGACCGGGAGCAGCGAGGGCAGGTGGGCCGCGGACCAGGGTTGGGGGGCACGTCACCGGCGATGAGGAGGAGCCAGATGAGATGCGGTTGACGGCGGATTGAGCCAGCGGATAAAGGCCGGCCGTTAGGCCTAACGCCTGCCCACCACAACAGTTCGCCTTTACAGGTAGCGGTGCTTGGAGAAGCTGTTATTGTCCACAAATGGGCCACCCGATTTCCACGCTCTGTCGACGCTGTTGACGACGGAAGGCCACTCCTGCGAAGGCTCACTAATGCCACCAGGCATAGAAAAAGACGGAGATACGCAAAAACATGTGTGCGTCCCGCCATTGCGATCATCAATCCGTAAGTTCATTCTGAACTTACGGGCGTTGCCAAGACGCAGCGTCTCCCAGCTCTCAGTCATCGATTGTTATTCTTGAACACGGTATTCGTAAGGAAGATATTTAAAATATCTACTAAAACGGCTAAAACGTAAAAAGAGGAGATTTCCGAAGCTTCTGGAACTTCAACGACCATTCAAACGAGCCCAACGGAAGCTGATTGCGATAGCGATGGTCTTGCGCAGTCTTCAAGAGTCTCTTTTTATTTTTATTTATTGTTATTTTTTTTAGAACGATACTAAGCAAAATAAATTATATTAGTAACAATAAGAATTTCACTAAAATAATAATGTAAAACATTACAAAAAGTAAGTAAATCTTAGGTTTTATTTAAACTTTAGGTTGTTTCTTTTTTGAGTAAACCGAAACCGAAACTAACTCAAGCAACGTTTCCTTTGTCGTAATTGTTTGCGTGTGCGTGTGTGCATGCGCGTGCGTGTGTTTGTGCGCACGCGTGTGGATGCGTCCGCGTGCATGCGCGTGTGCGTTTCTGGTTGTGCGTGCGTGTGCGTCTGCGCGCGGGCGTGGGTTTGCGCGTGTGCATGCGTGTGTACGTGCGTGCGCGCGTGTATCTGTGCGACTGCGAGCGCGCAAGCGTCTGTTTGTTCGTTCTATTGCATTGCGCCCGCAAGAAGAACAATTGGATGTCCCTGGACACTGTTAAAACACTAACTTATTGATTATTATTATTATTATTATTATTATTGTTTTTGTTGTTATTGAAACATAGCCCTGAGACTTTAGACACAGGGCCCTAAACTTTTCTACAGCTGGCTGTAGCTGTATCTATAAATTTTTAAGGCCGACCATGCAAAGCTACAGGGGGTGATGGCCTCCCATTGAATTTCCCATAGACGACCATAGGCCATTTTTTATGGGATGTCTCGGACTGGTTTGTTATGGGATTTGCCTCTTTATCTGTGTGAGTTTTTGTGCATGTCACCATATTCTCAAATGAATATTTTACTCGGGTTGACATGGTGATGAGGCAGGTTCTAGCAGCATGTCATGAATATTTGTCAAACATTTTCACAATATTTTAATTTCATGTTGCCAGATATAAACTCGAGACTAACTGATTTTCTTACTGTACACTTCCATCAATCAATATTTGTAAAAAAAATGCTAGTATAGAGCATTTCACCCTACTTTCCGATTTCTGAGCATGGAATGATTTGTAAGAAAATTAAATATGAACTCATATATAAAATTTTGTTTGCAAACATAAAAATTGTATGCAAAAGAGGCACTTAATTATCAGCTATTTGCATGAATTACAACTGACATTATAAGAAACTAGACTGCTAACAACTGTTGCTTTTCAAGCAGAAATCTTACCTGTACATTATGTACAGAGCCATATATAAGCTTTCCAAAACCATTTCACATTATTTATTTAGCACCCTCTTCTACACCCTTCTCACATTCTTCACTAAATGTAGGGTGTAACACGAAACAGCACCTTTTTCGGTAAAATTATGAGGTTGTATTCCTAGTTTTAGGGTGTTAAAAAGGTGTAGCCGAGGGTGTAAGTTGCTACAACACCCATTTTACACCCGTAAAGGTGTAAAAACTTTTACTGTGTAGTACGGCCGAGCATCACTGGCGTCAATAGGGGGTTTTCGTAGACCGCGTCGCCCCCTCCGCTAAGCGTTCCGCAACGAAGTTGCTACTGCGCCTGCGCGCCGATAGCCTTGACTGTGGAGTTCCCGCTATCGTAGCGGATTGCGGAGGGCCTTGCGGGACGGCGAAAACGATCTACGAAAACTCTCTAATCACCACGATAGCGTCAATAGCGTCACGGCGCTGCTCACCACCCGCCAACAACCACGTTGTTAACAACAAAACCAGCGTTCTGTACATCTAGGTCTAGATGTTCATTTCTTTTTCTTTTACGTGTGGCTCGATTTTGAACGTTTCCTTTGCGGTTTTAACCGAAGCTGTTAGCTTTCCTTGGCTCAGGAAATCAGTATCCTAGCACCTAATTAAAACATTACTGAGACTAGCTTAAGTTTGATCAATATATGAGAGACGTCTTGTTTAGGCTCTTCCAAAACACAAAGTCTGAAATATCCAATCTTATCCGACTCAAGCACAAGCTGATCGGGGTGCATGACTAGCATGGCGGTTCACTAAGCTGAGTGCATTGATTTTTAAGGTAGAAAAGGGGGCTTATGGTCGGTATACAGGTACACTGGCTGGGTAACGGAGGGTGCGTCTTCCAGGAAAGGGGAGCATCTGCGCCTGATGCACCCGACTACAACTTTTTTTTCTTCGAGTGCAGTTGGGAAGTAAATATGTGGAGCAGTAACCGAAAAATCGCGGATGTGGCATTCGCGCTAAGAGTGCCGCGTGGCGACAGAGCGGTATAGTTAGCGCGAAGATGACGTCGGCGCTGCTTTCGTATTTTATTTTCATAGAACAACGACGGGCACAATATTTTCCCACTTCTAGTATAATGTTCCAAATGAACATATCACACGACAGTGCTAGTTAAGACAATATCCTTTCAAGTCTAACGAAAAAAAAACTGAATAAAACGGTGATCGTTTGCTTGCGCTAACAGTGTTCGCGCGATGCACGCACTAATATTCTGCCAACCACTCGCTCGTGATGCTTCTCTCGCTGCCCGTCGTTATGCCAAAGTTTCGTCAACGCGATGAAAGTTTAGATTATGGGTGTCCCTGCGGCGAAACTGAAAATCAGCACTTTTGGCAGAACACTTGTCGGCCATGTTTATGTCCACGGCGGCCAAGCTGAGAATCAGCACTTCTGGCCAAACACTCGCCGGCCATGTTTATGTCCACGGCGGCCAAGCTGAAAATCAGCACTGCTGGCCAAACACTTGCCGGCCGTGTTTATGTCTCCGGCGGCCAAGCTGAAAATCAGCACTGCTGGCCAAACACTCGCCGGCCGTGTTTATGTTTCCGGCGGCCAAGCTGAAAATCAGCACTACTGGCCAAACACTTGCCGGCCGTGTTTATGTCTCCGGCGGCCAAGCTGAAAATCAGCACTTGTGGCCAAACACTTGCCGGGCGTGTTTATGTCCCCGGCGGCCAAGCTCAAAATCACCACTGCTGGCCAAACACTTGCCGACCGTGTTTATGTCCCCGGCGGCCAAGCTGAAAATCACCACTGCTGGCCAAACACTTGCCGGCCGTGTTTATGTCTCCAGCGTCCAAGCTGAAAATGAGCACTTCTGGCCAGGCGCTTGCCGGCAGTGCTTATGTCTCCGGCGGACAAGCTAAAAACAGCTAGTTTGTGGCCGGACTCTTGCCGGCCTTGTTTATGTCTCCGGTGGCCAAGCGCTTAAAGTGGCCAAGCTGTCCAGACACTGGCCAACCGCCGGCCGATCGAAACTCACTTTCTGGTGCTGCTTGGGATACGTGTACACGTTCACATTGCAAGCAAGTGATTTAAAAATTAACATGGGAGAACTTTTATGGTCTTCACATATTTACCCAACATGTAAACAATTTGTACAAAGGAAGTTTAGCCACTTACATTAGGTTTTATTCAACCATATATTGCACAATGCGCTGTCACGGTTCAAAAATGTTCAATGGCTCTCCTGAGATTATGTACTTTACCAATGAGCTTACGTAATTTAAAAAAAAAAAAATGTTTGTGCACTTTTAGCTTCATTTAACTTTTATTTTCCCAGAATAATATAAGCTAGAAAACAAAGTTCTTTTAAATGTCTCTTTTTATTTTTTATTTAGGGTCACAAATTACGACGCAAAGGAATCGCACACCTTGTATTTTATTAGCGTGAGACTTCACGAATGCGCGGAGCTTGCCGACAGTTCATTTCTTCCGTAATTCAAAGTTTATTGTCAGTCCGTGAGGTCTTGAACATAAAAGCACGTAAAAATACCGAATTTCTACTGGCATATGTCTGCATCGAAGATTTCATATTTTGGTTTTGGTACAGCGCAACCAAATTCATTGACAGAGCCTTGGTAGGCAGACTCGCATCCTGGGTTTATGGCTGTAGGGTTCTGTCTATCAATCATCCACACCTGGTACACTGAAACAATTTTTTTTAATTAACGTTTGCGTTTTATCACTAATTATCCGAATATCTCTGAATCAGACACTGCTCTAAAAAAGGGGAATTGTGACTTGATTGAATTCTGAGAGGTCCCTTCAAACTATCGGTTAATGTTGAACTTTGCCACTAATTATACCGCATTGTTTCCACACCATCGAAGTCAGGAGTGCGTTACGAACAATAGTTTTGGGAAGTCACAGCAAAGGTAACATTACGCTGGCCACCACCAGTGACGGTGGCGACCACGTGTGTTCAAGCACAGCACGCCGAGCGAACGCTCGAGATGTAGGCTCGGATGTTGTGAGTTCCAATACCAGCCTCGCAATTTTCGATTGGGACGCCTAGAGCCCCTAAATGAGCTACGCTTCGGAGTGACGACATGTCAGGCATCTTGGTGCTCAAAACTAATCTTGCCAATTACTTGAAGTGCCATCTGGAAGCGCGAGTAACATTTTTTTTTCTCCTTCAGAAATTTACACGCAGTCCGCTGGCAGAGCTAAACAATATCGCCCAAGCCCCGCATTCAAAACTCAGGAAGTCACAGCTTCGGATCGTAACCATCGCCCGCTCAGCACGAAAGGCCAAGATGGCGGTGCCCGCAAGAAATTTGGGGAACGAAGAGTCCGTACTCTACAGGCGTAGCTTATTTATTTTGGAGAGTTCGCTTACGTGCACGCTTTCTTACGTTCGTTATGGACCACCGTGACGTCCGCGTTTCGGATGACGTGTGCAAAGATACTCCTTGAATCTGTTTCCAGGCTTCACATGAAGCACGAATTTCCGCGGTGACTTTGGACGTAAGCGGATTCACAAGCTCCCGTAACACCACACAAAGTACGCAAACGATATAAGCGGGCCTTTAATGTAGTAATCGCTATTGATTAGTTGAGTATACCTAGGTACTACAGGGTACTACGTTTAAAACACCCGATTGGCGGTCGTACTGTACCAGGGTTGGGCAGAAATACTCAAAAATGTATTTGGAAATACAAATACTGGGATACATTGAAATAGTAGCTAAAATACTGATACTAAGATACATCTGTAAAAATGTATCGCGATACGTATCAGAAATACATTTTAAAAAGAGACAAAAAGTATTTGGAAATACAAATACAGGAATACATTTTAGGGAGGGCAGAAATACAAATACAGAAATACTGATACTGAAATACATTTTTCAAATTTTTGGAGACGCCAACTGAGATGAAGCTTGAAGTTTGAAGTGGATGTTTTCGATCCCGAAATTACGTTCCGGTAGGCTTGGCACTTTGCCTTGAAGGTAGTGGTTTCGGACAACAAGGAGTCTTCAATGGGCCCAAAAAAACGTTCCAACAATTGCTGACCGCGGTCCCTTCCATGACATCCTGTCTGTCTGACGAGGGAATCCTGTCAACATTGATCACATTATGTCACGGCGGAATGAACTAGAATTCTTTATCTGTAGGTGTGGCCTTGAACATAAAACTTTACCACGCTACTGTATAAAAGGACAATGCGCACTTTCGTTGTAGGCTACCCAGCTGAAGATCGTGCATGCGTGCATGCAGTGTCATTTGGAATTTTTGAGAATAGTGGACCACCTGAAGAATCTTGGAATACATGTCTTATCTTCTGTTTTACAGTTGAAAAAACGATACGGTAGCGTCCCTGTCCTGAAGGTCCTTACTACCGACCCTCCGCCACCGACGCACGGATTGCAGTCCTCAAGTTTTGCCTAGCAAAACTTGAGGACTGCAATGTCAGCTCTTAATCCTCGTGGATTACGAGCTGATATTGCCGGCACAGGTGCGAGCTGTCCAAGAAACGGCGGTCTCGAGACTAGTCGCGGGAGTACGTAGTTTGGGATGGCACAGCGATGCCACTTCTGGCCTCCTTCTGGGTTTCGGATCACCAGAGCAGCCGGTCACGTCCACGTGGGCTGATGACGTACCCTTGAGCCGTGCAGTATTACGGGCGCAGCGGCAAATGCATTCGGATATGTGTTGAAGTTCACAGCATGAGTCTTCCTACTATTTCAAGTCAGTCACAGCCTGGCTCGTGCTGCAACGGAATGTGACTCAGCTTTGCCGGCAGGGTGTACTCTGTACGCTAAGGCGAGAGAGACGGTTAGCAGCCGGCATTGGATGCCAGGAAACAATGACTCAAGAAATCCCTACCTAAAGACCTGCGGCAGAAGATGCTCTGACTCCACTCCTGGCACGCCACCTGGTTCGAGTTTCCCACTACGCAACACTTCTCAGAAAAGAGAAGAGGACTAATAGAAAAATAGTTTGCAGAATGAAAAGGAACGAATTGGTCAGCATAGTAACAATACCCCAGCATCTCCTTGACTCTGGTGCCCTTAGAAGTAAAAAAAAAAAAAAAAATGCGTTCGAACTTGTTTTTTTTTTGTTTTTTTTTTTTGTTTCGGGGCGGGCCGGGGGGGGGGGGGGGGGAGTATCTCTCAAGAAATGTAACGAAATACACTTCATCTTGATTGTATCGCGATACAAAGGAACATTCAAAATGTATTTCGATACAGGAATACAGATACTGGTGCAAAAAATGTATCGCGATACAGAAATACAGATACGAAATGTATTTCTGAAATACTGTCGCGATACATTTGTATCGCGATACTGCCCAACCCTGTACTGTACTGTGTCAATTACCCTCGCTGGAACGGGGGTAACAAGAAGTTGCACCTAAAGGCAGACTAGCGGCTCGTTGTCGAAACACAGATACAATCAGTTGGGTGCTGCTAAAAAAGGTGTTGGCGTCCACGTACTTGGTACACCGTCAGAAACATGGGTCAAATTAATACGACTTGTAAAATGTTACGATATAAACCCGGGCGCCGTCGGACTCAGGGTATCTTTTATAGTACCCGATACTGACAGCGCTCGAGTATAACGGACAAAAATGCGATCACATGCGACCCCCCTTAAGGGCCATAATTAATACGAAAACCTCGCGTTTTACGTAAATCACTAAGGCGCAGATTTATGTTGTCGCATAATAAAATTGTGTCTCATCTTGGTTTGCACCTTTATATTGACTATATGCTGTCTTTCACAAGGGTACTTGAAATGCGCAAATGTAAATCGGGGATCATAATGACACCCGAAAGCATTATATCGGAAAGCTACATAGCTGTAACTGCTAAATCCAAGAATGCAGGCGCATTGCGATTAGTTCATGTTGGCGTCGTGACGAGGCGCCATACAACCACCAACACACAATCAAAGTTGACATGGCTAAGGAGTGTACAATCACCATCACGCTTGGCAACGGAAGTACGGGAGCGCCATCACCTTTTGTCTTCCTCCGAAATACGCTACATTGGTGGCAGCTGCAGTGGTAAGAGCAGTCGGTGACGTTGCGAGCAAGTTCAACGGCGTGCGTTACGTTTTGTTTTCTCTCGCTACAGACGGCTGGACTCTGTTACCTCTTTATAAAAAAGGAAATCTACCCCTCCTTCAAGTGAGGAGGAAGCAGAAGCGGCTTGACCGTTTTTATAACATAATGAATAACCTGGTTTTAGTAAATAAGCAACAGTATATTAATGAGAGCATGTCGCGTACAACCCGCAACAAGCATGTTCGGTATGTGGAAGAGATAAAGTTTTCCAAGGACCGTTTTAGGTATTCGTTCTTTTTGCACCCAGCGCGAGAGTAGAAGAAGCTACCGGCACATGTCGTGACCGCTGAAACTCGAGAAAAGTTTAGTTCCCTTGTTTCAGAGATTTCCGACAGCAGTACCTAGAGTTGTCATTTCATCGTTTCGTTGTATACGTGTTATTGATCTGTGCATTTTGAGTGCGTGTATTTTTTATTTTTTTTTGTGTTGTGCATATCCACTCCTGTCTAGGTCCTGTGTAGGACCGATAGTATTTCAAATAAATAAATAAAAGCTGCATATGCTCCGGAACTGTACGCGAGTCTTAAAACTTGACTATTGCGTGAAATAATGTAAAAGATAAAGGCAAACTATATAAAAGAGCATCGGGTTTATTATAAGAAGGGCGTGTGGTTCAGTTATGTTCGCTTATTTTTTATTGCTAGCCCTCAGAAAATTTTAAACCTCCTTTTCAGGGCTTTTTTTTTTTTTTTTTTGCAATTAAAATAAAAATATTTGAGAAAGTAGGAAGGTTAGAGCTTACGGTCGTCACTGATCCTCCTTAATGTGAAACAGGTTTTATAGTCAGTAAAAAGCAGATCATAAGCTTCGTAACCTGAAATTTATTGTTAAACAAGAATTACATTAGAAGTTAACTTGAATAAAAAGTGAAGTTCAGTCGAAAACGCTACAATCACAGTATGTTTGATTTTATATGCAGGCCTTAGAAACTAAAAAAAGCCTCGTCTCAGGCTCACCCTCATTCCAGAAATAGTCTTTGTTTTAACGCATCAACGTTAAGAAGCTCGTGTCGCAGAAAAGCTGATATCGGTGGCGTGGCAAGAAAATCCTGATTGGATTTTGACCTCGCGCGGGAATTTCAAGCAACCCCCAATGCTCACGTCAAACGTGACATCACGCGTGGAATGAGAGTGATTAAAAACATGACATATAATGCACATTAAAGGTATCCGCATGTCTAAAATCATTTCACTTTCTAAAGTAATTCATTTACCTTAAAGAAATATTTGAAAAATTTTAGGCGGGATTTGAACCCCCCCCCCCCCCCCCCCCCCCGGGCTATTCAGTTGCGAGCCAGACACGCTACTGACTAAACCATGTAATCCTTTTATTTTACTGCGATTAGGCTATTTTTGCCGCACTTCCTGCTTACTGGCTGGAAGGGCATGGCAAGCTATAGTAAGAAGGCGATGAGTACAGAACCCGATGACGCCATCGCGTTCCGCTCTTATAGGCGGAGCTTAAGCGTGCTCCAAGTTTTTGAATTCTTATTTCTTTTAGATCTGATATTATATTATTGAATTATTAATTAATTAATTAATTTGTTTTGCCCTCAGTTAGATCCAGGAATATTTAACTATCAACATGGAAGCTTGCGATGTGTATTGTGGGCTTACTTGTGGCGATATGGTTTTGTGCTACCAATCTGTCATAGTATTCGAGACTTTCGTTCGATTTCTCCAGGACGATCACGATAGAGTAGACATCCCTGGAGCAAAGACAGAAATAATATGTTATATTGGAGCGATCAGGATGAAAACACAACTTTAAAAGATAGAGTGGACTTGTTTGTTTAATTGATCTCTTATTTAACCAATTGAAAATAAATCTTTGACTACTAGTGAACTTTTGTGATTACATATTTTGTATATTAAATTGATTAATCTCTGTAATATTCATTTTAAGTTTGACCTCTAGAAGCTCCAGAAAGTGTATGAGCTAGAAAGACCATAACCAGATTAAAATTTACAAATCGCAGCTTTTTAAAGCACATCTTAAAACACAATCTCCCGTAAAAGCCGATCAAGGCCTGTTGATTTCTTGGGATGTTTCAACCAAGTCTTATACACTGCAGTCGTGCCGATATTTATATTTATTTCGAACCGTTATTTGTATTTATCTATTTTTATGCACATTTTTGCTTTTACTTTTTTGTTTCACCAATTGACCGTTATTATCAGCCATTTTGACTACGCCACCGCTGCCGCAATGAATCGAGAGAACTTCAGTCTTTCAGCACGTTCGGAAACCTCGCTGGAACTCTGCGCGAGCAGAGAACGAGACGTCACGAGCCCTCTCGTGCACCGCTGTCTGCCCCCTGTGAACTGAAGTTATGGCGGCGTCACGCATGCGCCGAAGTCTTAGTGAGATCGGTCTATTGTTGTATATATACATAGTGGGCATGGTGGCACAGGAGCAAAGGGGCCGAAGGCGTATATATAATGAAGTGAAAAACTCACGGTGAGAAACAACAAATAGCGGAAGTCTAATCGACAGTTTCGACGAGAGACTCGGCTTCGTCAGAAGTCGTCTCCTGACAAAGCCGAGTCGCTCGGCAAAACTGTCGATTAAACTTCCGCTGTTTGTTCTTTCTCACCGCGAGGTTTTCACTTCGTTATATATATATATATATATATATAGGTGAGGCAGAGTAGTTTGATAACAATGGACAGGGAGAATGTAATAAGTCAGAGATCCGTACCTGCGGAGTTGCTATGCTAGGAGTTTATTGTATGTATTACGAGGGTTTCGCCGAGAGGCTCGGCTTCGTCAGGAGATGGCATACATGTCCACTGTATGCCATCACATCACATGTATGCTATCCCCTGACGAAGCCGAGCCTCTCGGCGGAACTGTCGTAATACATACAATAAACTCCTAGCATAGCAACTCCGCAAGTACGGATCTCTGACTTATATATATATATATATATATATATATATATATATATATATATATATATATATATATATATATATATATATATATATATACATATATATATTTTAGAAACATTAATGGGAAAATCGGGCCAGTTTTTAGTAACTGGCCCCTTTCATCTCCATGCATTAGAGAGCTCCGTAGGCCGCACTTTTCCCATAAAACAGCTAAGAAATTCACATAACTTTTAAATGAGATAACGATTGGTTTTGAGCATTTGGCATCTTGTTTGGACACCGAACGCTGCATTCTGGGGGAAAATGAGTGTTCGGTCATATGTAATTTAATTTTGCAGTGAAAAAAATCGTGTGATTTTTCGGGGGGGGGGGGGGGGGGGAGGGGGGGGGACAGTGTTACTCCCGTGCTCGGGGGGTTTATGCATGTGGTCCTGCAGTTAGTACTATAAAATGACATCGCAAAGTGACGTGCGCGTGAAGTCACAACACGAACACGTATGGTGATAATCACCGCGTCGTCAGGCTACCACCACACGAGGTGACCTAGCCGGGATTTTCCACCCGTAACAGATTCACAACCGTGATTCCAGTGAGGAGGTGTCCACATGCATGAGAAATGTTTAATTACAGTTATTTACAATACGTACAACGGTCAGGGACCGAGAAACGCGAAATATGGCTGCGATCCGTGGCGAACATGGCGCAGGCTCGAAACAGACTGCGCGAGCAAATCTTTTTTTTTTTTTTTTTTTTTTTTTTTTTTTTCGTGCAACAAGCATAGCTTGATTTTTTAGATTGGGTGCGATATTTGTGCATCCCGTATAAAGCCCAAAAAGGCTCCGGCACGCGCGTTCACTCCGGTCCATTTGTATTAGTCCTCAGGGGAGGCCAGGTTGAGGTCTCGTGCCTGAGTCAGGGGAAGGAGGCGGTGCTGAAGATTTGGGCAATTCCAGAAAATGTGTTGGAGTCCAACTGCGGACGCCCTGGCAGAGCAGTAGGGGCGCGCCGGGCTGGTAAAGGCCCAGCAGCCTTGGCCCCAGGAGGCCAAGGCTGCTGGGGTGACTGCGGAGTCCGTCTGGATCCTTGTGAGGAGGACCTCCTCCCGCCGCGGCAGGCCCGCCGGGAGGGGATGTGGGCACGCGGGAATGAGTGCACGCGTAGCGACAATTATGCGAGCCTTGCCCATGACGAGTGAGGCCTCCGGCTCATTTGGAATGGGGGCGGGATCAGGGGGGGGGGGGGGGATGTTCAATCAGGGCTCGAGCGATTTGGTGGGCTTTGTCCTGGTGAGTACCGTGCTGGTGCCCAGGGGTCCAGAGAATCCGGACTTCTTTAGCAGATGTACGATTTAGGGCATGAATCTCATGGCAGATATGTAGCAAAGATCGCGTTGACTTGAGATGTTGGATGGCAAAGGCACAATCCGTGTGAACGCGTACTCGAGTGACATCGGGCATCCGCGTTAGTGCTTGTATGGCGTCTCGAATTGCGTATAACTCTGCGATAAGCGGATCGTCCAACTCTGTGGCGTAGAACGCCGATGTGTCAATGGAAGGTTGAGATGGACAACGCACTGCGGTAGCGATGCCATGACGGCACTTTGCTCCGTCGGTGTAGACATCTATCGCCAACTCATCCGAGCTCGGGGCCGCGACCTGCTCTACTCGTGGTGGCGCGGAGCCGGACGGATGCGTGCGGACGGTAGCAGGCTTGTTGGTAGTAATTGTAGTGTAGTACCATGGTGGTGGTGGAGCCCCAACGTACGGAGAGCAGCGGGGAGGTTCCTCGTGCAAAGGAGTGATGGTATGTTTCAGATTGCGAAATTTTCTTCGTCGATTGACAAGTTGTTCAATAGTGTTTATTTGCGCATACTCGTACAAGTGCCAGGTAGGGGTATGCCGAGGGAGACCAGTCATGCCGCATATTGCGTCCCTATTGATCTGCTTGCGGAGCACTGCCTGGGCGGAGCACTGCCTGGGTCGCGCTCTCTTGGCTTTACTTCCGACGACGACGAAGTCGGTCCGGAACAGGGAACGACCGCTTCAGGTCCCTCGAGGAACCCTTTTCACGGCCCCTCCAAAGTAATAGTGTTTTGAAAGCAAGTATATCGTCACTATTCACTTGGCGCCATATTTAAAACGCGGGTTCACAGAGCGTGTTCAGAAATAGCCCCCCATTTATGTTATGCAATCTCGGTGCGTGCAGTGCAGGTTGCGGAAGTGTTGTGGAATCTCATCGTCAGCTCGCGTTCGGCAGCAATTAACGGACTTAACTATGGCCGCCACTGAATACTTCCTTCAGTATGTTGCGAGTTTGAGCCGCGGCTATACTGCTGACGCATCGTACTAAAAGAAAGTCAGCAGACATTGTTT
Organism: Ixodes scapularis; assembly: GCF_016920785.2. Lineage (NCBI taxonomy): Eukaryota > Metazoa > Arthropoda > Arachnida > Ixodida > Ixodidae > Ixodes > Ixodes scapularis. Next base: position 946,176 of record NW_024609869.1, on the reverse strand, counting down.
GAGGAATGTATCTTTTTTATATATAAAGGTCCTGGTACGCTGGTCATACAAAAACTGTCCGCAATGCTTACATGCTCGAGGCATACGGATGTATGCAGCAAACATTCTTCGAAGATGCTTGAGGCTTGTCTGCAGATCTTTCTATCATGTCTGCAGACAACTTTTGTATCATCATGATGATGATGATGATGATAAGCAGTGTGACTGCGAGTTTAAAATAGAAAGACAAGCCTGCTCCCAAATAGTCTCTGCTTGCCATGATCGGAAATTTCCTCCTCTCCAACGTTCGCTCTGCTAAAGTGGAAAAAGTTAGGGGCTTTGAAGTGAAGTGCTCTCAATAAAGGGGCGCCTGACTGTGTACAAAACAAAGTACGCACACTTTTAGCTCTAGGCAAACGACCGCTGAACTCAGCGCATCCAATTAAACTTCCCTTGAATTATATAAATAAACCCGGAAGCCGGAACAACTTTAGAGGAGTGTTTATCTAGCGTTTTACATATCAGTGAGATGGGTAAAAATCTATGGGAAACTTCGTGAAGCGCGTTTCAATAGTACAGTCAAATGCACGAGACGAAATAAAGCAAAACAATATTAACAAAGCAAACGTTGCTATTTCCCTGCAGAATCGACGTAGGAGAGATGTACATACATTTGACCCGTCGAGTTATCCCTAAAAAGTAGCATGGTCAAGAACTCTTTCTTCCCTCGGCGTGCTTCGTAATACTTCATTTGAAAACACTTTGATTCACCTCCCAGTTTCGTGTCACTTTTTTCGGAGCGATACAGGAGGTAAAACGTTTGGGGTCTATCAAACAACTGGAAAAAAGAAAAAAAAAATCAACACCGACGCTAAATCAACATTTTAGGAGACTCGCTCAAATATTGACATGCCTACCCCCCAGAGCTGAGAGTGCTAAGATTGAGTATCTCTTAGCATATGAGAAGATTCATATAAGTAACCCGATATTAAACCTAACTGACAATTAAAAAAAAAAAAAAAACAGAGCTAAGAACAAGACAACTGCCCAGGTATCGGCAAAACCCCAAAACCGCACATGAAATCATATTGCATTAAAAATAGTTGCGGTCACAAATTTTCAATAAGGTTAATAAATATACATATATATATATATATATATACATATGTATATATATATACACACACACACATATATATGTGTGTGTGTGTGTGTGTGTGTGTGTCTGTGTGTGTGTGTATATAACGGGCATGGTGGCGGGGGGACGAAGGCGTGGGTATAACTGAGGAGAAAACCCTCGGTGAAAACAGCAACAACGGACGGTTTATTCTTCGACGTTTCGGCCGGAGTCCGGCCTTCGTCAAGAAGAACTTTTACAGATGAACGCGGGTGGTATTTATACAATGCTACGGTCGAGACTCGACCGTAGCATTGTATAAATACCACCCGCGTTCATGCCGTAGCATTGTATAAACACCACCCGCGTTCATCTGTCAAAGCTCTGCCCAACGAAGGCCGGACTCCGGCCGAAACGTCGAAGAATAAACCGTCCATTCCTCGATGCTTAGCCTGTCACACCGTAGAGAAACAAACACCCCGCACTTCCACCATATATTGTGAGTAGGGCTGGGTAGAGATACTCAAAAACGTATTCGAGGAAACAAATATTGAGAGACATGTACTTAGCTTCTACACAGATACTAAGATAGATTCGTATTTTATGTAGCGGAGTATTTTCAAAGGCGCTTTCACACCGGCGATGTAAGCAGTTGCGCGATGCGACTAGATCGCATCGCACTGGTCACACAGACTCACACTGGCGTGCGCGATGAGCGAGTCCAACGCCTTCGTTGGCGAGTCGTTTCTCGACAACTCTCGCTCCGAACGCCGTTGATTGGCTTAGCCGCTCTGCGACCAGATCGCATCGCAAAACGTCGGGTCAGCAAACGACTGCTCAAATCGCGTCGCCTTTCACCCGCGATGGTCGCTTTTGCGATGAAAGTTATCCCGTGACTAGATCGCATCGCCGGTGTGAACGGGCCTTAAGGTACGTCTGTAAAAACAACAAGAAAGTGACCCAAAATACGGATACGGTACTACCTATACTGAAATAAGTTTTTCTCAATCGGTAGTAGATGTGGATGAACGGACTAACTGAGAGATGAACGGACGGGCAGGCGACTTTTTGAAACTAGGGTTCTTTTATACAGCATTTCATGCTTTGAAACCTATTAAATGTAGCTTTTTTTAGATTCTTGGAGACATTGACAAGCTCGGTAGAAAGACTGTTAGACGAAAGAGATGATGTGGAGAGTAGAGAACGTTAATGAGGACGGTTTCAAGAGTACCGTTCACTAATTGACCTATTAACTAAACGTATCTGGTGATCATCCCCCGTCAACTACAAATTGCTATTAAGCCATATGCGAAGATGTAGAACAAAAAAGTCTACATTTTCTATAAATAGATCTAGCACCTGTCTTTTTGCAAATTACATCGAGTTCGCAAGCTTAGAGGGACCAGTCAACCCGAAGACTTACACGTAAATATTGCTAATCTGATTATAGCATAAAACGCGGATGACTCGCGCAGTAGTGGTCTCCAATCCAACTTCCCAATCACACACGAGGGAATTCAAAAGGTGATAAAATATTATAAACCAAATCGCCTGTTGTCACGTCCTCAGGTGTTCAGTGCTTCCCAAACCATTGTTTTGGAAGCACTTGTGCGCGGAAATCACTTTCAAAAGCCACGTCATTCCATTCATTCCTCTAGCGGCGCTGTACAAAAGTCTCGGGGTGAGCTATAGCAGTCGTCTTCTGGCGCTCGGACATCCATCACATACCTTCGAGGCGTCCTTGTTCGTAGCGGGTTCTGGATTACCGTCTCTGGGTACTGCACCAGAGTGAGCGGAGGAAAATACTGCCAAGAGAACTAGCAGAATCATGCTGTTGTATCTATGGCGTATAACCCGACATACGTGGGAGATATAAGGCGGATTTATATAATGCGTTCGCATTTGAAAACACATGTAATGAATAACAGCTGATAGAGTAAGCAGAAAAAATCCGCAAAATGGCAACGACCGCGCTTGACTTTTGTGGATACGGCAAGGGCAATATACGTACACAAAAACAAAACCCTCGAAGAAATAGTGATAAAGGAGGAAGTTATGAAGTAGATATGGGAATCAAGTAGACGGGTTCGGGTATAGCCGTCTTCTTCCAAGTATGCCAAACAGAATAAAAAACGGAGAAGCGGTTGTCAGCCGAGTTCCCTTCTTTTTACTTTCTCGCCTTTTGGCGTTAGCTTGGTATTTCATTAAACAAAAGCAACGAGCGACGTGATGATTCACTTTTGCCACTGCTCGATTGGCTCCAACGGAGAGTAGCGTCAACGCAGTATAGCTTTACAGGCCTTACTTTGATTCCTGAAGCGTCATCACCAGTGTTGCCATCGCTGGGCGTCAGAAATCTAATAAAAGGAAATAAAAAAGCCGCGATATCCCGCTAAATTTTAAAACGTATCCGCCAAATTTTCTAATAAAATCTCTTTTATTAAAGAAATACAGTGACATTCTGTATGATATAAACCGTTTTTGTTCTTAAAAGCTGCCCCAAACTGTGACAGCTGAGATAACACGTAAAGAGTGTTTGAATGAGGGTAAAGGCTAAATACGAAACGCTTAAGTGCTGTGGTTGTCGTCAATCTCATCGCAGATTAGGCTACAATTTATGAATGTTCGCACTGATAGAAAAAGAAGGAATTTTACAGGTTAGAAAAAGACACGTCGAGGATGTCTTTGTCATCGCTGTTGTCTAACATTATCTCCACAGGACCGCTGGTACTTATTGAGAGACTACGAAGGTTACTTGGTTAAGCATACATTGCTGAATCCCCGATTGCACCTATAACCGCCATTAGAAGTTCGTAATAAAAAAAAAAATCCGTGGACACCTCAGCACTTATGAGTTGTGAATGAGAAAGCATGAATGTCGTTCGTCTGCTCCTCTTCATCGCGCGCGGACGCCCGCCTTCCTTTTCGTATTGTGTGTATGTGTGTGTGTGTGTGGGGGGGGGGGGGGGGGGGGGGAGTTCCGACGCACTAGACGCCTCTCTCCGGCCAACACCTCCTAGACAGCTTTCAAGCCTGTGCGTCACGTGACATGAAGTCGCGTCCCGGAGGCCTGCACGGGCGCTGATTGGATTCGAGTGACGCGTCAGCCTTCGCGTGGGACTATGACAGGAAACGAGTCCCACGCGAACGCTGACGCAGCACTCGTATGCAATTAGCGCCCGTGCAGGCCTCCGGGACGTGGCGTCATGTCACGTGACGCACAGGCTTTGAAAGCTTTCTAGGAGGCGTTGCGCCGGCCCGCACCGCCGTACCGCCGCACGAAAGCCAATGGGCCCTCGTTCGTTGATGACGCGCGCCAGCCAATGGGAGCCTGTGCCTCAGATTTCGGTCACAGACGACATAGAGACAAGGGAAGGAGCTGTCTGGCACGGCTTCAAAGCTGATGACGTAGGTTCGCTCCATGGGACAGCTAATGCTTTCGCACTAATAACTTTTCTTGCGTCGCTTCACCCCTGCACGTACGACGACGCTGGCGTTTGTTGTTCCAGGCTTGAGCTTGTTCCTCAGTTTGAATTTTACTATTTTTAAGCTATAGTTAAGATGACTAAGCGTCCTATCCACTTCGGCATCTGAGTAGAGTAGCACCAGCATCGACATGGAAAATGCGGCCAACTTGGCAAACGGGTTTTCGCCCCAGGTGTCCTTATAGGAATGAACTTCACACCAGAATGACGGTGTTGACGATAATTGTTCCCAGTTAATGAGCGCGATTTTGCTCCACTGGCTTTGATTTTTTCTATCTCTTCAGGTGGCACTACCATTGCTTCCAGCAGAGGAATCAATGGCTCCTTCAGAACGGCCAAAATGTTGTGGACCGATAAAAGACTCCGTTGCAAAGCTGTTAACATAATGAGAGCTTAAAGTGATGCCCTTTAAGTGTGCAATTTGTAATAATTATGCGGGTTAATTTGTTCAATTCGTTTATTTGTTTAGAGGGCCCAGGTTGTGCATTGTTGACATTGCTTGTTCGAACAGCAGTGCCTGCTAAATTGGGGAACGCGACAGAACAGCACACGACAAAACAGCACGCGACAAAACAGCACGGTCAAAACAGCACGCGTCAAAACAGCACAGCGTCAAAACAGCACGGCGACAAAACAGCAGGCGTCAAAATAGCACGCGACAAAACAGCACAGCGTCAAAAAGGCAAAGCGACAGAAGAGCACATGCCAAAACAGCACGGCGTCAAGACAGCACAGCGACAAAACAGCACGTATGTAGCAACTTCGAGCGCATGCTTCACCTCCCTCTGCGCGAATATTTTCGAACCTCCTTAACCCTTTCGTTTATTGTCGCTAGGTTATAAAGGAATTTATTGCCTATTTCATTGCTAAGTCAGTGTCCCGACTGGTGCTGCTGTGTGATTGCTAAAAACAAACGAAGTTAGCAGTAGTTACTACAACTTAACTGCGCTGATCTTTGAAGAGATTGGGTAGTTAGAGGTGATATCTTCGCCTCGATGTCGGCCGCGTTGTCAGGTCTTTTTTTTTTTTTTTAGACCCAGCGAAGGAGAAAAAGTTATTGGGAAAAAGAAATCCATAAGTTCAAGTTATGAACCGTCCGGTTTTCGGCGGTCCGGTAAGATACTTGTCGTTTCGTAATTACCACCTAAATGTCAAACGTCCCCCCCAAAACGCGGGAGATGCTTTGACTACAGATGCATTGATAGAACCGGGAAGATGAGGCAACTTAATGTCGAGCGAGTTCATGATGTACCATGAGCACGGATTCTGTGGGGTTCATTCGTCGTGAACAAAATTTCCGGAAACACGCAGCTGCAGCTTGCAGGCGAGAAGTTGTTTTGAGTTGAATTCACAGATTATTGCCGACGAAGGCCTCGGTCGAGTGGAAACCAGGGAAGCAGAAACATGCCATAGCCTTAATGCTGTTGCCGCACAGCATGGGCTAACGCTAAGCACACCGTTGACACACACACTTCTTTTTTTTTTCTTTTAACAACTAACAACAACATGTTGCCGTGCGATTGATTCATTTATTGTAGACGACATCACCAGCAAACTTGCGCGTCAACGTTAGCTGAACTGCTCGAGAAATAGCCATAATACGCACCAGCGGGGGCTTCGGTACTGCCCACGGAGCCTTCATGTGCGCATCGAGTATACTCCCCACTCCCAACTTGCTCCCATGAGAACGGATTCGACATATTGGCCGTCGACGAGTTGACCTTGGAGGAATTGGCCTAGACTCTCCATTCTTTTACAGTGCCTACTTTGAGACGTGAATTTTTTTTAACTCCATACGCTCTATTTAGGGTTCAGCGTTTTCGTCTTAAACTGATAAAACCGGTAAAAGTACGACGATATATTTTTTTGCAAATTCGGTTTTAACTGAAAAAGGTCAGTATTTTCGAGGGCGTTTGGAGGGGTGGGTGGAGAAATGTGCCTCATTACTGAACGTATGACCACTTCCTTTCGCAGTTTTCAGCTTGTGTCCAAGATCGGTTTAACTTTCTACAAAAGTTAAACCGACGCAATGGTCTTCAGGACGAAATCTGGGTTTTTCACCTGATAGGGATTTGTGTGCCGCATTCTTTCTTCAAAGAAGAGAGTTTAATCGTGGACTGTACAATGAAATTAAAGGGCATCCGTAAATGCCGCACATTTTTTAACACCCCTAGCTTCCGTTTACTAGAGGAGGGCATAAATACGCTAGCATTATTGTCGTTTCTTGATCTGCGCGAATTAACTACCTCTCGCAGTCGTGAAAATGGGGGAACAACGCACTGAGTACAATGCTTGGAAATTTTTTGGATTTTTGATATTTGTCTCTCCGACCGAAGTGTTAGTAAAGCTCGTGTTGGTCCTGCGTACAAATACGAGCTCATGACGATGATGTCAGATCACGATAGGGCCCCATAGCGTCTTGCAGAACAGGTCGCGTCGGCTGCCACAGACATCAACAAATAAGAAATCCAGTACCTGGTTTACTTACTATTCATCTTAAACAAACGCCTTTAAATATTGCATTTTCGTCAGTATACCGGTTTTCGTCAATAAACCGAAAAGAACTGAAAAGTTTATGCGTCTACAAATATTCTCAGCAATCAACCGAAAACTTCTGCTTGTAATAAAAACCGAAAAATGTACGCCCAGTTTCAAAATAATAAAAACCGAATACGCCAAACCCTAGCTGTATTGTCAATGTTCTATTTTGACGCTGTGCTGTTCTGACGCTGTGCTGTTTTACCGCCGTGCTGTTTTGGCAGGTGCTCTTTTGTCGCTTTGCCGTTTTGACGCTGTGCTGTTTTGTCGCGTGCTGTTTTGACCGTGCTGTTTTGTCGCGTGCTGTTTTGTCGTGTGCTGTTCTGTCATGGTGCCGCTAAATTGTCAATTTCTTCTGCTTGCGTTTTTTATGTGTCATCACAACGATGGATACTCTCCCTGTAATAGCCCTCAAGAGAGGGCTGACAGTATTTTCAAATAAATAAATAAATGTCTTCTCGAAAACTTCGAAGCTGTCGGGACGTCCTTGTTTGATTTGATTTAATAGTGTACTTATAAATGTTATGGACCTTTCTAGCATCACAGCTTGATCAGCGACAGTCAACCCGTCGGACTTCTTGTTTTCAACGTATACGTCTCAAACAGGTAGTCCAGATATGACTTGGGGTCCAAGTGGTTCTCAAGTCTGGACGTCAGAGGGTACATCTGCTCTGTCGGAATTACAACTTTTTGAAACAATGTTGAAAGCCAAGTCATGCGGTCTTTCAGCAGGTTTGTTTGGTTCACATCTTTCGTCTCGAAAGCCACAGATGCTCTGCCTTCCATAGAAAGCTATCGGCGTTCTAAATCTCAAATGCGTCATATCATGTACCAGCTTGGCGGTACTTGTGTAAAAAATTCGCCGAGCGCTTTACTCGTCTACTGGCTGCAGCGCCCCTAGCGGACACCAAAAAATTTGTTCGCGGAATTTTCATCGCGGAATTAAGGCGTATGACTTATTTAATGGGTGAAACGTGCGTGATTAACGTAGTTACAGAAACCTGAGTCAAAATATAAAGAAGCTATGTAACCGTTCAACACGCACTGCGGGCAGCGTGTGTGTTGCAATTAAAATCTTCGCCACTGCAGGGTGCTGAAGTCTGCAGACGAGTCGTTTTCATCGCAACTCTATGCAGCCCTTCGCTGCCTCCCGGCACACCTTCCCTTCTGGCCACCATATCAATAGACATATTGCTAAATTACCCAAGCACCAAAAAGGAGAATGCTGGGAATGTATGTACACGCGCAACTCGCGCTCGCCTTTCCCGTATAAAAGACTCGATGTAAATGGCCAAATAAAGCGTTCACGAACGCGCGTGCAAGATGCTATTTGTTTTAGGCATTTGCTTCAGAACAGTTGCTGTTGCAGGCGCCAGCACGTGAATCGCATGTAACTACACTCGTAGTATGCTCCTTGGTGCTTATGTAATTTAGCAAAAGGTCCAAAGTTTTGCCTTGTCGTCGTAACGATGACGATACTGCTTGCTTTGCATCTTCATTTCATTCGACTTATTTTCTTTTCTTAGACTAATCAAGTTTTCTGTTTTGCGCTCTATTTTTAAAACACTCAGCTCGAAATGATTTTTGGGATGTAATTAATTTAAAGAAATTTGAATATAAAAATTACATCTTGAACATTTGCGAATTTACTTTAGTGCGTTTGACTAAAGGGTATTGTAGTTAAAAATATAAATGATGTTTAGCCTGTCGTGGAAAAGTGTGAACTGCAATTACAACAACTTTTGTTTCATAATTTTTGTTATCTACGAGTTTTGTTTTATAGAGTCACCGACAAGAGACTTTCCTGAGTGTGTCCGCCTAATCGTCTTCCTGCCACCTCGTGCGACTCTGAAAGCGCCGGGAGTGAGCCAGGGAGCCGACCGTGGACGAGGCGCGTCGCTGCGCCTTGGCAGCGAGAGCCGTGTTGGCCGCTGATTGGCAGCGCCATTGACGAGAGCTTCCGAGTTACGCCGCATAGTCCCGCCGCCTGCGGCGTCTTGGCCGCGCCTGCACCTTCCGGGGGTCGCGATCCTCGATCTCGCTCCGGAGTAAAGTTTCGCACCCTGACATTCAAATGCTACCCGCATACAACGTTGCCTTCCATCTGTTCTGTCAGAGGTCGACCCGCAGGAGTTGCTCGGAGCTTGGGTTCAACCGCGTTTCCTGCAGCTGTGAGCGTCAACGAAGCAACACACCACCAGGTGTTTTTTTTTTTTAATCTGTGCAGTATTACATGCTTCTACAAAGAGCTTCTTTTTTCGATGGTACGGAAGTAACCGCGGACTGACTTTCAGCTGTGCCAGCAATTAAAAGAAAATATTACTCGTTTTTTTTTTTTTTTAGTAGGTTGCTCTTCGCTCTTTGGCGGAGCGTGTACACTAGCTGGGATTGAGGTGATCGCAGTGGGTTTTACCAGCGCATGAAGGGGATATGTGTTTTCATCTTCGAAATAATATTGTGTTAAAAAAAGAAAGGTGGAACTATTAGTGGTTCTTAAAATGTGTATTCTGCTGTGCTCATGTAAACTGACAAAATGTTAAAAAACTATAGATTGGCTTCTACACACGCTGTCATACGACATGCGACAAATATTTGAAGCTCAATGGAAAACTAAAGGCAGAGTTCAGCAGAATTTAGGACCACCTCATGCATGCACTGCGTATGAACATTTGCGGTTCGTGCGAACCGGAAGCCGCTCCCGCTCGAAACAACAAATGCCAAGTGTAAACAATGTAAGCAATATGCGAAAAAAAAAAAAAAAGGTTGAAGCAGGGAATGTTAATTAGGAGTTCGCTACAATTTCGAACGCGTACACTGTGTAAGTTAGCGATCGTCCGCCACCTTCAATGTTAAACCTAGATCAACTTGAAAGGCTAGCTACAATGCTAGTACACAAACCATCTGCGAGAGGATTGTTGCTAAACGCGAGTGCGTCAGGCCCGTAAAAAAACAAATGCAATAGCGTAATCTTTTTTTTTCCGCGGGCATTGGTAAAGCTTTTGAGAAAAAAAAATGCGCATTTGCACTTGTTATCTTCATTATTTTCTTCTTTTTCGAACCGATCGTGGTGTTCCTCTCTGCCATGAATCGCTGCTTTGATCACATCACCGCGCTGGACTCTTTACACGTTTCGCCGGACTCTTCTCATTGCAGCGAAATGGACGACGAACATCGTTCTGCGCCGGCGCGCGTTGAGTTCAACAACGCCGCAGTCCAGGTTCATTGGTAACGCCGATCGAGCTCGGAGCCCACGTCTTCGGCGCGACAGCTGTAAACCTAACCCACTGTCAATCACCAGCCGCTTCGCTCCCATTTCGCCGAATATGTGATGGAGCAAAAATATATTGCTTGTTTTTTAAAATATTATTGTGCTACAATCTAGAGAAAAAAAAAAACTTGAATAAAAAGAAAAAAAAATTGTTCTTCGTGTTTCTACTTGGCATGCGGTCCATTTAGCGGAAATCAGTCCAAACATTATTTAACCATCATGCTTGTGTTCTCAAAGTGAGTTGTGCGGCCTTGCTCTGGTGCTGAGCCTTTGTAAAATTTTTTCCGGATCCTCAAAGTCAGGTATGACCGCCATTCACGCAAGGTATACAAAAAAAAAAAAAAAAATCATGAAGAAACAATCTGCGATGTCGCAGGAGACGCGCTCTTCAGCGCGCAGTCGCCCAGTCTCTACAACGCTTCTCCCGCCCTATGCAATGTGGAAAGAAGGCCGATCTGTAAGTTCCGGTGACGGCATTTGCTGAGGAGGAGAATAAATTCCAGGATTGATGGCAAAAAAATCCGGGAAAGTTTGTGTTTCAACGTAGGGAGCGAAACGTTTACCAAATATTTTTCTTTGGTGGGGGTTTTAGCTTGACGTCTCATGGCATTGCTTGGGTTCTCTAAGAATAAGACAATGAGCAAAGTGAAACATCGTGCTTATTGTTTCTGCTCAGATAATTTTTTTTCCCAGTCCGGTCGTATTTTAGACTTTGACGCTCACTGATTATTCCGTTATTCGCAGTGAATGGCTATCGGCATGTTGTGCACGTATGCGAAGACGCAGATTTTGTTTTGGAGGGTACCGACCAGTGGTCTCAAACATGCGGCCCGCGACTCTAGGATCCGGCCCGCAAGTGTCCCGTGGCGGAGCTCACGTTCTTTTGACTCGAGCGCTGTATGCGCCATAAATATCCATAGTTAGCTGTACGTAAGTCCAGTAAATTTAAACACGGCAAGACAACTATGTCCGGCAGTGGGCACCCAGCAGCGTTGTACACGTTCCTCAAAAAAAAAAAAGAACGAAATATCGTTACCCGTTCTTTCTAATTTTGGAACGCGTTCCCGTTAAAAGCTCCGTATGTGAAAAATGAACTTACAGATAAAAAAAATATGGAACGTATTGTTACATATACATTACATTTGTATTTTGTGAATTACCATATTTAGTTAGCTCAAGGAGAGTTTTTTTAAAAAATATATTCTATTAAAAGGAAACATTCGAATTTCAATACTGTGATGGCGGAGCACCAGAAGAAGAAAACAAGCGGAAACAGGGCTTCATTTGTTGATATGTTCACCATTGAAAATCTCAGTTTTTAACCACGTTCATGTTTACGGTGGGCGATTCAGACGAGTTAAATGCAGCGTTACCCTATATTGCACGAGCGTTTTACAAAAACCTCACACCTTTCAATTTAACAAAGTTTCTTGTTCTGCCTCAAAAACATTTGCTTCTCTATGTCGCTGTCCGCAAGACGAGCAAGTGAAGAATAGGGTACTGCTTTTGGAAGGTGAGTCTTGTAAACAACAGGTTCTTCTTCGTGAAGGTTGGATTTGTTGTGCAGTTTGAAGGCGAGGGACAAGGGGGGAAGCAATAAAGGCTTGTTCACACTCTTGCGACCGAATATGAACTAGAGAGACCGAGACTTGTTAAAAGCTCTTAAACTTTCTTAGGACGAGAGAACACACTTGCACGCTGGCGCCATCTATGCGGTGACCCTGAAACTTCATTTCACAAGAGCGAAGGTTTCGCGGTATTCACGAGGTCAAATGTGCGTAATACCTATAAGAAAGGCTCATTTATAACGCTGACAAAAGTTTTTCGAGCCAAGAAAGAAAGGATAATGCGCGGGAGAAATAAAAAATATGCCGGTCAACGAAGTTTACACTGCTACCCAATAGATGGCGCCTGTATTTCCTCTCGTTGTAAGAGGTTTTAAAGGGATACTTCAACGAAATTCGAAATATTCCCGTCGTGTTCAAGAATAGGTTGATTATGATCCACAATATCCGTAAATGACAATCGCACGTTTGTATTTTGAGCCTGGTGGCTGTATTTTTCGTTGTAAACGGCCTACTCTGGCAAGCGCTCGGAGAAGGCCCAGCGGAGACCACGTGACATCCAACGCAATCGTGACGTAGGTCGTCTCAACACGAGCAAAGCTACGGCGAGGCTGACGTCGAGAGGATGGCTTAGTCGTTCCAGCCACCGAAGCGGCTGCTTTTGTACGAATTTTGAGTGACGGGTCAATCTTCTGTAATCTTGGAGGGGGACAATAGCGACTTCTGCGACACACGAAAGGCATTCTCGGGAAGAGGGGAGTTCCTCCTGCCCCTCTTCTCTCGTAGTGGCCGGAGATGAGACAACCTCCGTCACCAGCCGCCAAGGTTCCTAGACGGGCACTACAAGCGAGGCGTTAGCGACATCCACAAGGTGCTCTTTGCTAATCGTTTAATTCATTTTAAAATTACTTTTAGTGACTTTTTTAACAAGATATTGGTGTGTTCGATGTGATACTGCTCCTTTGAACACATATAGACCATAAAATAAGCGCCGAAATTTCGTTGTGGTATCCCTTTAAGGAACCCAGTTTTAAGAGGTCGTAAGAGTGTGAATGGGTCTTAAGGGTTAATTTTGTGTATTATTTAACTAACCGATGTTCGGGATAGAAGGGTGTGTTCGATGCCAGGTCTCGGGCACTGAAAAAGGAATTTCTGTCCCCTAGCTCTCCTGAACCGAACTGTTGCCAAACGAGGGCCACACACAATAAACCCGAAGATAAGTAATCAAAACGTTAACGAGATCCTGTTCTTTGTAAAGATAGTTTTTTTTAAACTTTTAGAACGTCCCTCTTGAAAATAAAATATCAATTATCCCACTGCACAAAAAAAAAATGAACAGCGTTCCTTCTTCCGTTCCCGTAGAAATGTAACGAGTTCTCGTTCCAGTTCCACCGATGCAAAATGGAACGGCGGCGTTCCTTCGTTCCTCCTAAAAGGAACGCGTTCCAGGAACGCCGTTCCGTACAACACCGATAACTACCTCTTGTCGTCAATTCATTTCCACTGGAAACGTAGCTCTGCTCTTATGACGTTTTAATACATATTGGCACTAATTTGTATTCTTTCAATGGAGGATTCTTTCGTCTTACATCTTTAAGACAGAAGCATTTTCTTGTAATTCTGCTGTGAAAATCGCCACGAAAGCAAAACATACCGCATTAAAAGGATTTCTTTCGAGACTATTGAACTCGGAACTTTCCTAGTGAGCTGAGCTACAAAGTCACGATCATGTGTTTGGTTTCTAGCTGTATTGAAAAAGTTTAGCACATTTGCTGGATGGTAGGTATTTTAAATATTGTAATCACAGTGTGTACAAACCCGAAGTAGTTGTATGAATAAATCAAAGCTAAAGAAAAGCTGAAGATGGCACTGGAAAAACCAGCCGGCAACAGTAGATCAGTTGGTGGCGCCAGCAGAGTGAGAGCCCGCAGTTATACCCTGCCTCGTTGTAATTTGGCAAAAGGTGAACGATAAGGCCCCACATTGCGTGCCGATGGCTTCGATATGCACTACGTATACGAGCGCAACGCACACATATTGGAGCATGATGCAGCGAAATGCCTGATAATTCTTCGCAGTAAAAGAGCACTCCTGTGATACGTAGTCACGTTCCGATTGGCCCGCCAGAGCCGTAGCTTCCGCCTTACCGGCATGTTATGCGATCACGGGTTCCTGGCCTAATCAGTCTTTCTTGCTTCATACGCTAGGCCAGCGGTTCTCAATCATCGATGTTTCGCGGACCCCTTGTGGATCGGCGGATATGAAGGAGGATTCCGTTCGTGGTGAGGGAAAGGAAAAGGTATAGGTTAAATATGATGATTTAATAAATAGATTTAGCTAAGGGATAGCGTGAAATTGACTTCTCTCATTGACATCCACGCAAGAAAATTCACCCGAAAATTGTAACAGTTCTTCTCGATCTGAAAAAAAATACAGCTTTTATTGTGGGATTTGACTGATGAGGCAGGGCCTCGCGGACCCCTAGAATGCCTTCGCGAACCCCAAAGGGTCCGCGGACCCCCAGGTGAGAACCACTGCACTAGGCTATGCGGAGCCACCAGCGTAGTAGCTCATATCTTTGAACATTGCCGCCGCCACTCCCAGGCATAACCAATGTTTCTCGCTTCGGTCGCTAGATAGCGCCAAACCAAACAGCCTTGCAGGTTGCCCATTGCCAATCACGTCAACCTGCGAGAGAGTTCGGCGAATGACATGGCTGAAAATATTTATGAATAATACAGTCTGCGCTTTGACCGTGATCATATGACACGCGATGCAAAACATGAGGATAATGCAATTGATGCAAAGGTAGAAGCGAGCTGGAGAAGAATTACGAAAATAATCCCTGGAAAATGGGAGCAAGGGGGACAAAGGACAAACACAAATCTCCAAAAACAACTAAGTGACTGGTGCGCGACAAAAAAAAAAAAAAAAAGAATGTTTTTTGTCGCTCCTCTTCTCCGGGGATTATTTTCGTCATGCAAAACGTGTTATTTGTTTTCATTGACTGTACATAGAAACATTTGTAACGCCTCGCACAATGTATTTTTTCTGTAGTATGTTGTAAACACACACCGATGTCAACATTAGTTGCAAGGGCACTCCGATCGTCTGCGTTCAGCAGATGAAGGAACATGTTTACGTCTGCGGCAAGCGCGGTAGGTGGGCCAACAATGTCTTGTGTTTGGATGTATTTATTGCCATTTATGGAAGCCTCCACCGCACGTAAAGCTGCAGCCAGTGACCTCTAAGCGTCTCTGAAGCAGACGACGAGTTAATCTACAGGTTGTTTTAGAGTTGAAAGTTGAGCTAGTTGGTAATTCGTTATGCTTGGTGAACAAAAAGAGCGCAGAAGACGAGGACTATTGAAAAAAAAAACGCCCTATTGAAAAAAAAAACACCTTAAGCTGGTCCCAGCTTTAAGCTTGGTTATTGCTCCAGCATGCCCTGTTTGACATGCTGGTTGATATGGTCATACTGGTAATGCTGGTAGATCTGGTTCCAGCTTCAAGCTGCGTTATTGCACCAGCATGCCGAGTTTGGCATGCTGGTTAAGCCGGTAAACTTACCCACCAGTTTGAGCAGTTTAAATTGATACACAAGAAAAACAAGCCAAACTCTTCAGAAAAGCCAGCTTAAGTGGCATTCAATTTATTATTTTCGTGCTCGCGGCCTGCTTCCATGAGCTCAGATGCTACACATCCTCGGCGTTGACACAGTAGTAACCGACGCAGACAGTGGTTCTCCGCGCAAAACAGCGTTATTAAAACTAAATTGCTTATCTCTTATCACGAAAAATATTAGAAAACGACAAAAACAGGTAATAGCAATAAAATACTACACGGATGAGAAAAGCGAACGTGGGCCCCGCCAGTAATGGGGGCGAAGCGGCCTCTTCCATAGTCGGCAGAGGCGAGGAACTCTGTGTGGCTTGGATGGCATTGGCAATACTCCTCGGCACCACTGTTAATCTCGAACTCACACATGCTCGAAGACATAAAATGACGCCTTTATAGGGGCGTCCGACTTCTTCCCGCGCTGAACGGACTGCCGCTCGCTGTCTCCTCAAATTCCGCTTCACTTGCACCACCTTTTAAGTAGTCTCCAAACAACGCGCACACTGCCGTCCCTTTGAAAATCTGGCCAAGATAGCCAAGCGTGTTTCAAATTCTCCGTTCCTACCACTCTTTCTCTCTTTTCTCGCACACAAAGGAAACTCGCAGCGCGCCTGAAGCGCCCGCTCGTCTACCAAAAACGAAAGGACAAATAACAGGACGTGGCCTCGCCCCAGCCCAAGCCAACCTTGGCGCGCGCGCTCCCAGCAATGCCAGCTCGACCACCTCTAGCCGACCTTGGCGTGCGCGCTCCATGCAAGACCAGCTTGGCGAGCTCGAGCCAGCTTGGGCCAGCTTCAGCACCAGCTCGAAAAAGATGACAAGCTTAAACCAGCTTCAGTACTAACTCGAACCAGCTCAAGTACGAGGTTGCCCAGCTGCAGTGCCAGCTCGAACCAGCTTGAACCAGCTTGACCAGCTCGAACCAGCTTGACAAGCTTGAACCAGCTTCAGTATCACCTCGAACCAGATCAAGTACCAGCTTGCCCAGCAGCAGTGCCAGCTCGAACCAGCTTGAACCAGCTTGACCAGCTCGAACCAGCTTGATTACCACGTAGACCAGCTCGAACCAGCTTGGCCAGCTTGATTTTCTTGTTGGTTCTTTTTTTTCAATAGGGATGGCCCTTCATTAATATTTTCAAAAAATCTAGCTCGCTTTTTACTTATAAAAACAATAAAAATAACAAGGAACGCACCACACACTCACACGCGTATATTCCACATACGATAGCTGCTCACTACGTCACGCGCTGACACTTCATAATAAATTTTAGGAACTCCAGCTCGTTCCTAGACGACGGCACTGACACCCCTGTAAAGGCTGTCCGTGCGAACCGTCGTTTAGGCTGCAATCATACTGGCGTTCGAATTGCAACTGCGAAGCGGATCCGCTCGTTTTCATCATCAACTGCGCGTGAATTTGCATCGTACATTTAAGCAACCGCGTTTGCTACCGCTTTGCGAATGCGGTTGAGTCCCCATTGTGAATGCGGCGTAGTTCTACCCCCATTTTGGGACGACACAAGGACGAGGTGTCACGCGAAGTGCTGTAGGCATTTCACATGCACAGTGGGGGAGAAACTGTATAGACGCTTTACACACGCGCCAGATTGAGCCGCCATAGCCGCCCTTCTCTTGTCTTATACCGAGATGCCGAGCTACTGAAGCGGGCGTTGACGGGTCTTCACAAGGGCCTATGCTGGGCACAAGAACACAGTAGCATCTAAAATGGCAATAACCTTTCCTGCTGTAGTAATGATGAAGTGAAGCGAACGGAATAAGAGGGAACAAAAACTGAAGGTCATTTATGGCGGCGCCCATGCACAGCTGCTGTAAAGCGTCTATAAGTGTGGCATCAGTAACGTTGTCTGGGAACGAGCTAGAGTTCCGAAACATTACAATGAAGGGCCAGCGTGCCGTAGAGAGCAGCTATCATAGGTGGAAGATGCCTGTACAGAGGCTGGAATACTGACTAGTGTTGTGAGCGGAGGCATTTTCTATGGGCGCGGAGGCGACGCAAGCGGGTGAAGGCGCTAGGGGCGCTCGATCCAGGAGTCCTATTACCGCCGCCGGCAACACCGTGTTGACTGACCGTGCCGCTGGTTGTTTTTCTGTGCGGCCGAGCTTCGACGAACGCGGGGAGCGGAGCCGGTTTGTTTGTTTCTTTTAAGCTGTAGATTGGCGTGCAATGCCGTCTAAAAGGGCCAAATCTTGCTTTGTGCCGAACTGTAACAGCGGTTACCAGTCTTGCAAAGAGAAAGTGCCGCTGTTCCGTGCCCCGAAAGACGCCGAGCGCTTGGAGGCATGGTCCCGGAACATGAAGCGTGCGGACAGAACCCTCGACAGTACGTGTGTGGTGTGTGCGAAACACTTTGAAGAACAATACATCGAGAAGACGTTTAAGCACGAATCCGTACATATTCAGGACGAAGAGAGAAGCTCAACAGCGACGCAGCGGTCTGGTACATCCCAGTTCTACAGCAACCTGCATTTGCCAACCTCCTACTGGTCGAAGATTGTATTCGAAGAGGACCCGTCGTCGGTACACTACGCATGGTGTGAACCAGGAAGCAACACTCATGTGAAGACTACAAAGTTGGTTACGTTCTGTTCCTTCAGAGGTGAAAATACAGCGCGCTGCTCCGTGTACTTCCGCGCTGTGAAGATCATCGACATCGAGGTGCACACCTCTGCTGAAGCTGAAGCTCAGCTAATGAGTGCAGAAAACTCAGCCATGTGCCCTGGAGCAACACTCAAGCCACTTGTGGGGAAAAACTATGTGACCTTTGGCAACAAATACTTTTCGAAGGACTGCACTGGCCGTCCACAGGATGAGCAGCCGTGCTTACGTTGCAGGTAGCTTAAAAAGCTTATCCAAAACCAGATGTCAAGGAAAAGGAAGAAGACGTCTAGCTCCACCAAGAAGCAATCGAGAAGAAGACACGCTCTGTTCAAGGCGAAAAAGAAGCTGCTAGTAACAAGGAAGACGATGGAACAGCTTCAGGCTCAAAATGATTCTCTGCCCTCAACAATCATCCAAGAGCGGTTGGCGGGCTTGCCACCAAAACAACGAGCTGCTGTCACTTGCTGTTTCGATGCAGCTTCAAGGAAATCACATCAAGGGATGAAGTACGACAAGTCTTGGATCCTAGAATGTATCCTCATGCGAATGAGAAGCCCAAAACTCTATGAACACATCCGAAAGCAGAACATTCTCGCGTTGCCTTCCAAATCTTGCCTGCAGACCTATATACGTGGCTTAAAAAATGGATTTGGTTTCAATCCAAACGTGTTTTCTGCTTTGTCACAGAAGACAAAAGAAATGGATGAATTTAGTGTTCACGGAGGTATTGTGTTTGACGAAATGAAGTTGTCGGAGCATGTGAGCGTCAAGTCATCGGGAGCACTGGAAGGTTTCGTTGACCTCGGCTCATTTACTCCTGGGGACCAGAAAACAACGACGTGCGACCATGGCCTGGTCGTGATGTTCCAGCCCTTTCATGGTGACCATTCATTTGTATAATTATTTTTCAGCTCTGAAGGAGGTAGGATTTACCTCTTTTGTTTTATACAATCCTTTCTTTGAATTAATATTTTTTTTTAAGTAGGGCGCTTCAAAAATATTATTTCGATACTGACCTGGGCTGATGTCCCAGTCGGTAACGATATTGATCGGCCTATAACATTATTTTGATTAATACCATTTTTAATTCAAGCCTAATTGTTATTATGCACGCATATTCACTGCTTCTGTAGGCGACTGGACTGAAGTCCTTGGAACATTCGCTTCTCGGAGCAATGTGAAGGCAGGCACCCTCTCAAAGATCCTTCTAGAGGCTACTCTCCTCGCCGAGCAGGCTGGCCTTTTCGTCGACTTCGTTACCTGCGACGGAGCTTCCTGCAATCGAAGTATGTGGAAATCCTTTGACATAAAACGTATGTATGCTTTAATCTGACAGGAGTAGTGCTCTATCTCTTCATACTTTTTTGTAATGAGTGTAAACTCATACATATGCTTCTTTCAGCATCCGCAAAGGAGATCTGCTGCAAGGTGCATCATCCCGTCGACAGAAGGAGAAGTTTACACTTTCTTTCCGACTTCCCACATCTTATCAAATGCATCCGCAACACTGTAGTGTCAACTGGTGTGCAGACTCCTGATGGTCATGTCCGCATCGAGAATGTTGAGGAGGCGTGGAAATGTGATAAAGCAAACGTGAGACTTAAGGTTATGCCCACCATAACGAAAGCACACTTGCATCCTAATCCTTTCGAAAGGATGAAGGTTAACCTGGCCTTCAAGCTTTTCAGTGAGAGTCTCAAGGGCCTGTTTTTTTACAAGAATAGGATGGGATTTAGATCCATCACACCAACAGAGAACTTTGTGAGACTGATGAAGAGGCTTATATTCGTTATGACGGCTCGAATCCCATCCAAAGCGTTGAAACCACAGAAGTCGCGTGCTGCATTCTTAGCAGATTTTCTCATCTACCTTAATGAGTGGGAAATGTATGCCAGCAAGCACAACGGTGGCTTCATTAGTGCAAGCACAGCCTTGGGCCTGCGTGTGACGATAAGCAGTACGCTTTCCCTTCTGGACTATTTAACGTCTGTGCTGGGGTATGACTACCTTCTCACTGCAAACTTAAGTCAGGAAAAAATGGAGAATTTTTTTTCTCTCGTGAGACAATCATATGGGTGCAATGACCATCCTACGCCAGAGCAGTTTTTGCTGATCGTTAACTGCCTAAGTTTTTACAACTTGGCAAAGCCCCTAAAGTCAGGGAACTCTTCCCCAGAGCTGCTAACTGCCCTCCTTAAGTCCGCTGAGGCCCCAGGCAAGGTGAGACGCACATTTCAAGTCTTGTGGATGAACTCCTAGATGGCGGCAACTGGAAAGGTGCTGACACGATAATCACAGCCACAGGGCATGACACTCAGTGTCCTCCCAGCACTGCCCCATCAAAAGAAACAGCATCAATAGGGAAGCACTCTAGCTTAGTGAGTGAAAGAAGTGACAGTAGGCTGATCTATTTCAATGCTGGTTATGTTGCACGTAAAATGATAAAAAAAATCCGTGCTCCGAGTGTGCTGCAGAACTCACTGTGCTCCCGCTGCAGGCTGAGCAAAATCCTAACTCGTGCTTCACAAAAGCTTTTGACCATGGTGGTCTTCTTTACCCTACTGAAGCCTTGTCAAACTTTGTGACTGCGTTGGAAAATGCTTTCACTGTTTTTTTCAGCCACAACGAGTTGCACTGTTCCAGTGTCGTAGATTTTTTATCTTTTTTACAGAACCTTTCATTTGACCGCATTGGCTGTGTCGAGCACACTAAGTTGACCACTGCGAATTTATTGAAGTTCTATGTGCTGACTAGATTACACTTTTATACAAAAGTCGGTCAACAAAGAGAGAGGATCCCGAAGGGAAAGGCAGAAGCTCCTCAAGAAGAGGAGGCTGGAGTAAATACAGGGTGCTCCAACCAACAGTGAAAATATGTTTTTAAGCAAAGCACACTGGATATTAAAAAAAATTATTCCTTTGGAATGGCTTTATCGACCATGGGGAGGTAAATGAGCCCAATACAAGGACTAATGAACTAAAATGCAATAATTGACTTTTTACATACTTTAGTTAGGGTAGGTGTTTATGTTGAAAAATTCAAGGTGGCCGAATTTCAAGAATGTTTCTTTTTGTAGAGGTAACCTAACCAGCCTGTGTTCTGGTGTATTCATCTCTAAACTTTCTGCAGAATCCGGCTAAACAGGATACAACACAGGGATATTGGTGCCACAACCGATCTTTACGTATTGCATACAATTTAGCTGTATTGTGTGGAAGGTTTGGAGAGGGGTATCTCGAAACACAGGCTGGTTAGGACAATTCTACGAAATAGAACTCTTGAAATACAACCACCTTGAACTTTCTAACTTGAACCGATACCCTTATTACAGTGTTTTAAGCGTTGTTTAACACAGTTCAGTTAATTAGTTAACTATTGGTATGTTCTTTTCTGCCGCAGTCGATAACATTATTTTGAAGATATAATTTCTTTATTTCTAGCGCTCTCCGTCTAAAATATTTCACTCTTGGTTGAAACACTTTGCATATGAACTTCGCAGTGGTGTTTTAAGGTGCTTGCTGAAGTTATCCATAACCTTAGTCATTTTGCAAGGTATTCAAAATGAATAAGTTTTATATTTAGTGTCGGGCACTTTTTGTGGATTCTTCGTCATTTTGCCTGGTATGCAAGATATTTTTGTCATCTGTTCAACGTTTAGTATGTATTCCTAGGAATTTTACAAGAAATGCAGAATAATTTGCATTACCTTTGTTATTATTGTTGCTGCATGTCTAGTGATTTAACAAGATTTTCTTAATAATTTGCATATTATTTCTTGAATGTTATGGGCTTTCTAGTAATTTTCGTGTTCCTACATTTTAGTCATTTGCAAGATGTGTATTGGTCGTTTCATGTGAGTTCTGTATTCCCAGCAATTTATTGGACATCTTACTGTGTGTCATGTGTGTAATTGTTTAATAAAGATACGATGTTCCATTGCACAGGATGTTATTTCTTTCTATAAATATATTTTTGTAAATTTTGATCACATCCCTCTGCACAACATGCACTATGTTTCAACTTGAAGGAGCTATCTTTGGAAAGAGAATCGCAACCATATTGCAAAGCCAGCATGTTTTCTTCGGCGTTATTTTGCTAGCAGTAGTTCTATGCCTGGAAAACACCCTCCCCGTAACGTGAAATCAAATCTCGACGTCGTAGTCGTCAGCGTAGCGCGTTCGTTGTGTTCCCCTTTGCGGCAGGAGTTTTAATCGTAAATCAGTTTGTGGTGACTCCTCCTTTCTTTTTTCCCTCATTATTCCCGCATTAATTCTACACGCCTGAAAGCGCTTAAAAGAGCGCACGCGCGCTTTTTGGCTCCTCGGCCGCGGACTCTGTGCGCATCGCACGCCTTCCGCGGCGCTGCTCGGTCGTCTTCCTGATAGGACTGCTGTCCGCAGCGCCACCGCTTCTGTCATCAGAAAACGTTGCTCCTCTCCGCCGGCGCTCTGAACACTAGTCAGTATTCCAGCCTCTGTAATGCCTGTGTGAATGTGAGGTGCTACGGTGGCTGGAAGGGGAAGTGTGACTGGCGGGAGCGAAGGGCTGCACAGAGTTGCTATGAAAACGACTCGTTTGCAGAGCCGTGTATAGAGAGTGTCTGGTCAATGGGAGGAGCCGGCGGAAGCCGGGCTGGAGCGGAAAAAGCGGCGGCGCCGCCAGTGCCGCATATCTCCCCCCCCCCCCCCCCCCCCCTTTCCCGTGATGAGCTTGTGAAGGAAGAATGATGGGATGGCCTTGAAGGATTTGAGTAGCGCGACGCAGGTATTTTTTGTTCCTGGATGAGGCTAAATGTACATGGATGTATAAATGTAAGAGATTGGTGGAAAAGGGAAGTTTCAAGGTGCTGAATGCGTTTACTAAGCCAGGGAAAGTAACATTGACGAGAAAAGTTTCCTGAAACATGGGGCAACCCCGCGAATACGGTGTGCCCGTTCGTGGTTTGGTTCAAAGCTCCCACGAAACCGAAGCTGCAGTTATTACTGGCCACTTGGTCGTGGCCGCGGCCGCGGCCGCGGCCGTGAGTGCAGTCAAAAGAAAGTATGACTGCGTTCTGAATGAGCCTCGACGTCAGCGTCAAGCGCGTCGCCCTTTTACTTAAAAATAGTCGCAAATTTTAATTCTAGTGTGCTGAAATGAAAAACTTTGAATGCATCCTTACCTAGACATTGTGATTGGAGGGTATTTGTTAAGATCCTTGCCTCCGGTACGGGAATGTTTGAGGCTAGTGGTTGGTCACAATAACTATCAATCATCGCGCCTAAGGTCATTGACCGGATTTCGGCCCATGACGTGCCCTTATTTTCGCCATAGTCTTACCAGTAACTCTACAAATACGGCTCTGCTCGCCTGCGAACCTCAACGCCCCTCGCGGCGGCGAAGGGTTTCATAACCACTTTTTTTTTATCACAACAACACACGCGCTGCCAGAAGTGAGTGTGTTGAAAGGTCAAATGCTTCTCTATTTTTGACTCAAGTTTCCGCAATATAGAAAGTCCAGCTGCTGTTCTTTCTTGAAATGTTGGAAGCCAACCGCTGTTCCGTTAATATCAAAACGCGTATGACTGTTTGTTTTTTGTCAACTACATGAATTAAGCACGTTTCCCCTGTTAACCGGGTCGTGCGCCAGAATTCCGCAATGAAAATTTTGGGCGCTGCAGCCAGCAGGAGAGTCAGCGGTCTCCGAAATTTTAATCGCGCCTTGCGCCCCTGTTTGTCATTGCGGGCGTTTGGCGCCCGTCACACATCCCTTTCTAACTACCATAGTAGTGCGTTGCTTGTTTTAATGCGTTTCAGCTAAAGTCCAGGCGGCAGCCGATGCTACAAGCGAGCTTCGACCTCTCAGCGTCCCTGCCAAGCACGCGCGCTCGTGCAATGCAGGGCTCGGGACTATCGCGATAGTATCTTATAGAGATACTTTCGAGTAGCTTTCGAGTATCTGCATGTATGTCTATTAGCGGCGAGATGTTTTGTTGGCGCCCTCCTATGGTTCCCCCTTGTGACGTCATTACCTTGCGAACAACAAGTTCGATGGTGTTTGTAAATAGCATGGTGGAAGCCTGAAATCATTGCGCTCTCAAAGGAACACTGCCAACACCGTCGAAATTAAAGTTCTTTCATTCTTCTTATTTCCGTCGATAGTGTACCCTTTCCGACGTCATAGTCAGCTTTTGGGCCAATCGTGGAAGGCCGACCACAGCGACGCTTTCGGTCGCGCACGTCGCCAATAGGGAGTATTCACTGGCGGCCATAGCTGTGTGCGCGAATGCTGAGCGCGTGCTGATGGCGAGCTTCCACCGTTCTTCTGCAACGTGCATTCCGCACCATCAAGAGTGCCGGTCTTAGCAGCCTATTGATGTGAGCTCGTTTTGAGCATGCGCTCTAAACAGCACCCACAAATATGGCGTCTAGTGAATACTCCCTATATCGAGATACACTTGAAAAATATATTTGTATCTCAGTAGCGAAATACATTTACACTGTATCGTTTGTATCGGGAAACTTCGCAAGATTTATGTATCTCGTTACATATGTTTTGCCGTTTTTACGATGAATTTAAAAGATAAAAAAATGCTTGGTGCAAGGTGCTTCAGAATTTATAACATGAACCCACCCTATCACAGTCACCAACGTTAAAATAAATAAAATTAAAAAAAGAACTTTCGTTTAATGAAGCTTACTTGCAAGAATAACAGAATAAGCTCCCACAAAGTCCTCCACTGCAATTTAGCAGAGCGAACGCTGTAAAGGAGTTGAGTGGAGAAAAGGTGCTGCTCTGTTGTCTAATGTCCCCATCATATATGGGCAACTCAGAGGCATATAAGACGACAGTTTGAGGTGCGCCCTCTCGGAAAAATAGCTCGTTTCGTGCAGGCACGAGCGGAAAAAAAAGTAAATTTTACGATAGAAATCGTGACCCGCCGGCAATGTAATCAAACGCGAGCTTGGATTGTGAGCGTCTGCTATTTCATGAAGGAAGCAATTGACAACCCGTGCTTTATTTGCAAGTTTTTAGTAGCTCTGTTGCCGTACAGACACTGAAATATACCAGTGTGTAAAGAAATGCTCAGGACAAACGCATCAGCGGCCCCCGAGATCTTTATCATGCACCATTCGTGTGCGGGTGAAAAAAGTAACATTTGTCGATAAAGATCCGCCAGCAGAAACCTATGACTGCCCAATAAGCACCCGAGAAAGCTAAACACAGTGACTTTACCCGAGGCTTGGGCAACATCATCATGTTTAACATTTACCTACCTCAGCTATCTCGCTCAGTCGTATTTTGTTTGAGGAAGCTCTCGTTCCCAACCTAAGTTCTCGACGCCCTCACCAAGGCTAAAATGTATAACGATCGAAATCGAAAGCCCCACGAAACGTGTTGCTGGATATTCCAACAGACCCTTTCAGTGGTTCACGCATAATACCATGCTTAAACGGATCAACCTTCTGCGCGAACAGCATAATCAGTTTTCTCCAGTGTAAACTGTTATGTTTAGTTGTACGATCTAAATTCTTTCCTCTTTTGTTTGTTCCTTCTTTGCTGGCATCTGTGGCAGCGGCCCCCTTACACCTGCACCGCTGCCGAACGGCACGCGCCAAGAGCGCGCGCTGTGCTGCGCGCGCTCTGTCTGTCTGTTGGTTTGTTCGTTTCTTTTCTTCTCTTTTCTCTCTCTCTCTTTCTGCTCGAGAATTAAAACAGTTTTGCAATGTGACTCCGACTTGGCTGGTCGCTTTCTAGGCTGCCTCCACAGTTTTGGCGACGAGGGTGCTGAACCTGGGCACTCTCACTCCCAGAGGAAACGTGCGTCGTTCGGCATAAGCTCACGTCGGCGGGGTCCTGGCGTCGCGACGACTCCTGCTTCCGACGAATTCCGGGCTCACCAGAGAACCTCGGTTGCTGGTTGTCAATGACCGTGCGTTCCATTTCGAACGTCCTCCTCGATTCCTGAGCCGACATCTTAGCCGCAAGCATGGCTGACTGTGACCGGCCACCACCAAACTTCCTGGACAAGGCCGGTACGCCACCGATACCGTGGAAATCGTGGCTACGAATGTTCGAGCGATACATATTGGCTACTGGCGCTCAGGAATATTCCGCCGAACGACGCCAAGCTAAGCTGCTCAACTGCCTGGGAGTCGAAGGCCAGCGCATCTATGACTCTCGACCAGCTCCCGTTGGACCGGCGCCAGCAACGTCACCGGCGGGAGACGGTCAGCAAGCCCGGCAAGCGTCTCGCGACGTGTATAGAGAGACTCTCACGGTCCTCGAGGCTGAATTTTTGCAGCCGGTCAACGAGACCCTGCAACAACTCCGGTTTCACATGAGAAAACAGCAAGAAGGAGAATCTCTGCGCGACTTTCTCTCAGCACTCCGAGCATTGGCCGTGCCGGCGAACTTCGGTGCCGACACCGAGGCCGTCATCCGCCGACAGTTCATGGTGAGTGCTGCTTCCGCAAAGATTCAAGAACGCCTGGTACTTGACGCCGCGCTGCCGTTCAGCGTGGCCTTACAGACTGTCCTTAATTTGGAACGCTCACGCCGGGAAGTTCGAGAATGGGCATCGGCAACTGCGCCAGCTGCGCCGTCGACGGCATCGCAGGAGCACGTGACCTGCCACGTCACAGGGCGCGCAACGAGTCAACCTCAGCCGATGATGGCTATGTTCCAAATCTTACCCGAGTAACCTGCCTCCTGCGTCAGCGGGTAATACCACGTGACATCGCGAGTAAACGATCGACGACTCGATTTTGGAATGGCCAGGATAATCACCTGGATACTACGCAGATTGGCTTCGTCTTGGGCGACGGCAAAAAGAAAACACAGCAGCGATGGCAGAAAATAGCAGACGATCCTTTTGATCATGGAGAAAGCACCCGAAGAACGGTAATGTTAATGACCACCCGGTGTATTTTGAGGTGGATCCACCAGCTCCTTTTACTCACCTTCGTTTTGAGCTGTATATTGAGATCAAAATTACTTACTCCTTACAGCTAGACATAAAAAAATGTGTTTTTCTTAATCAGCGCGATCGCTGCAATTCTAGTCACGGTGCCCTAAACGCATATATTCCACGCATTGTAATTTGCACCGATTATGTTTTGCAGAAATATATTCCACACGGTGTAGCGGCCCAGCCCGAGGGTGCTTTCTCCAGAATATGAAACTCACGTTCGCTCTGACGCGAATGTGATTACAGTAAAATTTTCGAAGCCTTCACTGCTTTACAAACGTTATCCTCTCATTACACACACTCTGGAGGAAACAAAATATTACATTATCATATAACGAGTTCAAACATTTTCGGCCTTGAACGTGAGATTACGGCATCCCCCAACGCCGAGGACGAGGATGCGGAGAAGCTCCTGTTTACGCTCGCACTCAGATAATAACAAGTACACGTTCCCGGGGAAGGTGGACGGTCTGGATGTAATGCAGTCAATTCCTGCGTTGACAACGGCAAATCGCAATAACCACACATGCTGCACCTAATTCTTTGTCATTTCGAACGTCCGCCACCAAAACCAACGGAGCAAGCGAGCTTTGGCGGCTGTCGGCGCAGAAAGCAGACGACGAACAGATCACGTGACGTATTTACTCGATTTGATCCGACTTTACCCCCCGATCCAGGAGGGTAGCGTGAGTAATTACTCCGGAGTAAACAACCCGCTTCTGGAACGCGAGTTCTGACGTCATCGAGTAAGCTCGAGTAAGTTTTGGAACGCCACGGTACGAAACTTTTACTCCGGAGTCGGATCGAGTAAATTTTGGAACACAGCCGTAGTCATCTTTGCACGAGCCGTGGCGGTCGCGCCGTGAGTCACCTGTGCGATCTCCGACGGTGCGTTCTTCAGCTGCTTCAGCCCGGTCAGTGAACGCACGCGCTTCGCGCTCGCCTAGCCAGCAGAGCTGCGTAACCTGCGGCCGTAGCGGCGATGGTGCTTTCGACCGTGGCAGTCGTCAACAGAGCCCTGGACGATCGGCGTTTCGGCGTTCGGTGCGTTTCGAATCACCGCGGCGGCAACCATCTCCAAGGCGGAACTACGGCTACAGAAGAACATGTCCCAACTGCGGTTACGGTCAGGAACACTGCAGGGGCTATGACGTCTGCCCAGCGAGAGGTCAGCACTGCGACAACTGCGATCGTCGGGGACATTTTTCACGTGCTTGTAGAAGTGTTCGCCGATCCCTGCTGCGCCGCCCGCGTGATCAAGTTGAGCAGATCGTCGACGACTACTACGATGACGACGACGAGCAGTGGGAGGTGTCCCACATTTCCGGACCTTCTCAAACCAAGCTGTACTTAAACATCCAGGTATTTGACTCGACGCTGCAGTTTTTTCTTGACACGGGGTCAGCCGTCTCCATCGTGGATAGTGCCATGTTCGTCCGGTATTTCTCGAGCAAGGCGACAGTTGTACCACCACCTGTGAAGCTCCTGAACTTTTCTCAGCAACCCATCACCATTCTGGGAGCCTTCGAGGCACCGGTAATGTTCAGGGAGCGTGCGGCGAAAGTACTTTTTTACATTGCTGACCGTGGTACTTCTTTACTCGGCATGGACGCTGTTGTAGCCCTCGATATCCAGATAAGTGGCGCCACTCGGTCGTGCTTCTATACTGATACAGAGGGTTCTGGCGACCCGCCGAGAGAGGAGGACGAGAGGTTGACACCGGCCCCACAGGACGAAGCGTCAAGTGCATTGAGAAATGAGTGGTCGGCAAGGGTGCAAAATCAGCTGGCCTCAGCATCGTCTCCACCACAGGCTGCAGCTTCAGTGGTGCCTGAACCAGCAAAGCCAAACCTGCCGCCTTCCATGAGCAACTTCGAGCACCTTTTCAGTCCGGGTCTTGGCCGTGTCAAGGACGTTGTCCACAAGGTAAACATTCGACCTTCTGTCATTCCCGTCCGTCATCGAATGAGACGTATTCCTCTAGCAGCGCGTCAGTCAGTATCAGAAGAAATCAGACGCTTGGAAGCGGCTGGGGTCATCGAGCGGATTAATTCCTCCGAATGGGTATCACCAATTGTGGTGGTGCAGAAGAAAGACGGCTCAATTCGAATGTGCGTGGACCTGCGGGAAGCCAACAAAGCTGTCGTTATTGATAGCTTTCCTCTTCCGCACATAGAAGAACTTCTGCATGCTTTACATGGTGCCAAACATTTTTCCAAGCTTGACTTAGCGGCTGCTTACCACCAAGTGCCGCTACATAAAGATAGCCGGGACCTAACCGCATTTATTACACACGAAGGTCTCTTCCGGTTCAAGAGAGTATGTTTCGGACTGGCATCGGCGCCAGCACCTTTCCAGCAGATGATGTCGGAAATGCTTCACGACTGCGAAGGTGTGTTGGTCTACCTTGACGACGCTGTTGTTTTTGGCAGGACCAAGGAGGAGCACACACACCGTCTGCGTGAGGTGCTGCGGCGTATCTCGGATGCTGGACTGAAACTCAACAACAAGTGCCTATTCGATGTGCCAGAATTTTCGTTTTTGGGTCATAAAGTCAGCGCTCAAGGGATTGCTCCGCTACCAACGAAGGTGGATGCACTCAACGCTGCCCCTATCCCCACGGACATCACCCAACTCCGTTCTTTTCTGGGGATGGTGGAGTATTACTCTCGCTTCGTGCCTCGGTTAGCGTCTGAGGTCGAACCTCTTCGAAGGTTCCTGCGAAAAGACACTCCGTTCGTCTGGGACAATGAGGCGGACAGAAGCTTCAACCAAGTCAAGAGGCTGCTGTCATCTGCCAGGACACTAAGAATGTTCGACCCCACGTTGCCCACCATCGTGGCCACAGACGCGTCGGCATACGGCATTGGGACTGTGCTGCAGCAGCGTCATGGTGACGGCGTCTTCCCTGTCGCATTCGCCTCAAGGACGCTTACTTCGACAGAGCGGCGATACTCGGTCGGGGAAAAAGAAGCGCTTGCGTGTTTGTGGGCGTGCGAAAAATGGCACATATACTTATGGGGCCGCCACTTTACCCTTCGCACGGACCATCAAGCACTCGTGTCTTTGCTGTCCACCGGAGGAGCAGGACGTCGCCCGCTACGGATCACCCGTTGGTCACATCGCCTGAAGTACAACTTCACGGTGGAGTTCCAGCGAGGTGCCGAAAACCAAGTAGCAGATGCCCTGTCCCGCTTGCCGATGTCACAGGAAGAAGAGGGGATGGAGTTCGACGACAAGATCATCTCCTTTGTCGCTTTAGACGAAGAGTGCATCACGAAGCAACAGTTGCAAGAGGAGACAGCGAATGACGCTCTGCTCACCACTGTCATGGGATATGTGACCTCTAAGTGGCCTCCAGTGAGCGCTCTCTCCGCTGATGCGGCCATCTTCTACGACCTGAAGGATGCGCTCTCCGTCAACGACGGTCTCCTGCTGCGCGGAGAGCAATTCGTCATCCCCACGGCTATGCGATGCGCTCTTGTCGCCAGAGCACACGAGGGCCACAACGGCATTGTCAAGACGCAAGTACGCCTTCGTGAGCTCTATTGGTGGCCCCGCATGAACGCAGAAGTGCGTAGTGCAGTCTGCACCTGCAAAATCTGTAACACCTCAGACAAGAGTGCCAAGACGTCACCGACCCCTCTCCAGCCAGTGCCCTTGCCAGAGAGGGGTACCCTGACAGCGTTGTGAGCGACAATGGGCCACAGTTCGTTTCAGGCGAATTTGAGACGTTCCTTAAAGCGCGAGGTATAAAGCATCAGCTGGTTTCTGTCTACTACCCCCAGTCCAACGGGCAGGTTGAACGTTTCAACCGCACCCTGAAGGGTTTTCTCCAGTGCGCCACCCTTGAGCCGAGCAGCATCCGGTCATCCCTTGTAGACTACCTGATGATATATCGCTGCACGCCCCATGCCACGACTGGACTTTCTCCTGCTCTCCTGCTGCATGGACGGAAGCCTCGCACCCGCCTTAACATCCTCGGACTGTCGTCGGCGCAGTTCTTGCAAAATCCCATCGAGGAGCTGCAACGGCTGCGACATCGAGTGCAGCAGAGGCAGCAGTACACGAAGGAGTACACCGACCGGCGTCGAGCGGCGAAGAGCCCCAGATTCAGGGTAGGCGACTGGGTTAGAGTGAAGAAACCAGGAAAGGTAGCCAAGGGGGAGCCGGCCTTCGGGCCGCCACTACGCATCATGAAGCGGGTCGGTCGGTGGACATTCCGGCTGGGAGATGGTAGAGTGTGGAATGCCTCTAAACTCGCAGCTGCTTCCGATCCCAGTCTAGGAAGTGATCAGCAGGGGACACCGGCTGCCGTTCAAAGTGGCCAGCCCGCGAGCCACACTGCTACTCCAGGTGACGCGTACCACAGGCATCATATTTGGCAACCTCAAGAGTCAAGTTCGGCCATGCAGCAGCTGCCTCGATCGCGGACGCCTGAGTGCAGACCTGCCCCGGACACGCCTCCAGGAATGGGAACTTCAACTGCTCAGTGTCCTAAGCAGGTGCTTCTAAGGCGCTCGGGGCGGAACCGTCGACCACCAGTGCGGTATGGAGACCTTGGTACTCGATGAAATGAGTGAACTATTTCCTTTTGTGTTTTCGACGTAGAGTGAACTATTTGTGTGCTTCTTTTAAACTGTGCTTATCATGCTCTTGATTTTTGCTGTTGTAAATGCGTGCATAATGTTTTGTCATCGTCTTGTTCCTACACTCTTAAAAAAAAAAAAAAAAAGAAGGGAGGGGAAAATGTTATGTTTAGTTGTACGATCTAAATTATTCCCTCTTTTGTTTGTTCCTTCTTTGCTGGCATCTGTGGCAGCGGCCCCCTTACACCTGCACCGCTGCCGAACGGCACGCGCCAAGAGCGCGCGCTGTGCTGCGCGCGCTCTGTCTGTCTGTTGGTTTGTTCGTTTCTTTTCTTCTCTTTTCTGTCTCTCTCTTTCTGCTCGAGAATTAAAACAGTTTTGCAATGTGACTCCGACTTGGCTGGTCGCTTTCTAGGCTGCCTCCACATAAACCCTAGCTGGTTCGTGGTCAGCTGGTTGCGGAAATTTACGCCGTCTGTAAATATCTATGCGACACCCGAGTTGCTTGAAGTCATCGCAAATAAAAGTTACAGGTTACAGCGACGAACGTTTTAGATAAACGTTGGTAGCGACTGCACTCTCGCATTCCCACCCATCACGTCGAACAGAAAGGCAGAAGTTTCGGTTTCAGGTCGGTGCTCTTTCTACAGCATAGATGGCGGAAGCGTCAGTTTTCTGCACTCCATGCATTTGGTAAGTTTGTTTGAGGCCAGTTCTCCTTGCGACACTCCGCGAGTGCGATGCATTCTGGGAGAGAACTCGAACGGTGCCAGTGCGTGTTAAACGAACTCGCTATGAGGCACGTGCCCTAGCGACCGAAGATCGTCGGCGGAAGAGAGTGGGGAGCGACTTGAAATCGTCGCTCATCTCTCCCCTCCGCACGTTGGCGAAGGCGTTGTATTCCTTTTTTTTTTTTTTTTTTTTGTCGCGTTTTTCTGGGATTTTATTTATCTTGCTTCGTCAAGTATCGTCTGATACTTATTTTTACGACATAACAGCATGCCATCATTATGTACACAACTTCTACACTTTATTTTATAACAGGTTATCACTATTTGTACACTGTAAATATTTTAACACCCAAAATCGTGTTAAAAGGGTGTTTTGTCTAACCAACACCCACCCTGCACCGTATGTGGGGTGTATGTGGGGTGTAAGCAAGGCTTACACCCCACATACACCCCTCTTGCACCCCTATGACACCCACAATTTGAAATATGCTCAGGAAATCGTGTTAGAAGGGTGTAGGCACTCGTCGCAACACACCCCCTTTCATAACGTGTAGAAAGGGTGTGATGGACTTGTACGATTTCAAGGAGTCGGAGTTAATCACGTCGAAGAAACCCTTGTCTACGAGAGGAGCCGGTAAGGACATCGTGACATCGATTGATCGTCATCGCGGTATAGCAGCATGTGCCCCAAATTGAGGAGCTAGCTATGAAATGAGTCGGAAAAAAAAATATCGCCTGCATTAGCAAGCTCGAATTTTTATCTAATATGTGCTTTAAGCGGTGGATTTTATACTTTGTGCAATGCCAAGACGTAGCTCAAATTGCTTAGAATTATGTAGCGATGCATCGGTCCGCGTCCCGTCAAAACTTCAGGACATCAGCGAGAACGTGCAAGAATGCGCGTCACATTAATCGTACACAAATCCGCTTTCCGCTCTGTTCGGTCAATATCATTGTCATCGACGCCGTTTTTCTTCACGCCATATGAGAGGCCATTTATGCGTACCGGTTTTTGCCCGACAACCCGGCGCAAAAGACGATGAGCAGTGCTCTATGCTTCCGTCCCCGGTCGAGTGGTTTTTAACGGACGTCCACACACTTTTCATCCACACGGTGTGAGACGGGCGTAATGTTGATACTGTCGATTACACCCATGATTTTATAACCGTTAATGTTTATTGCTTTGATGAAACGGTTGCTGATGTACGGCGCTACCAACATCGAATATAATTAATCGCCACGCAAAGGCGCGTATGATTAGGAAGTGCTAGAGAATGTTTTTTGCAACTCCGATCGAACTCTTCGTCTCAGAGGAGCCGAAAATTACGTGTCGCGCCTGCATCAGTTTTATCAGTTCAACTTCGATTTAAAAAATCACTTCCCCTCGCAAAAGGCGACCGAAGACGTGTAAATATACAGCCCAGGCAACACACCGTATGTCGCCGATGTTGGATCTATTCGAAAAGATTGTGCGCACACCATTTTGGTTTAGCCAATATTTAACGAATGGGATGAGTCGCGCCACGATATCCTGACATAACGTACGCGACGCCGTTTTTAGTTGAGTGTTGAGCGTATCCTGCGTGAATCGGCTACGCCGGAGAGGTATTTCTATTTCTTTGCCGCCTAAAATACGACGTTAAAAATTAAAAAAAAGATTAGCCAAAACGAAATCTGCTTGCTTTTAGCCCGAGAAGTCTTTCCCGGTCAAAAAGTGAGCAAATTCCGCTTTGCTTAATATTTTTATTCATTTTCTTTTCAACTGCGCTGAAGCTTGGAACAAACAGTGGCGCCTTTTTTTTGGGTAGCACAAACTCATCTGACTGAAGAGAAAGAAGGAATTCAAACGCATAAACAAGACGACGATCAACGAGTTCTACCCAGAAAGCATAAGCCACTCCCCGGCTCCACACTTTTCGAAAGGGAACCGCCACTCGAACAACAACTCAAGGTCCCACATACAAGGCGACCCTCCCTGTGCAGCCTAGGAGGCAGCAGAGGGAGATTAGCAGCTTTGTCCGCCCCCTTTGACATCTTCTTCTGATAAGCCTCCCCACTTTCTTTTGTGTCCGTGTGGCTGTCAGCGAGTGCGAAGGCCGCTTCTAGCGAATCGGAGGTGTGGAGCGAAACACGTGACCGCTCTCCGTAGGACAAAAAGGCTTGGACGAACATTTGTCACGCGACTCGCTCTGATGCGCTGATGGCTTACTGGAGTCATAGCCTTCGCCGTTTGCCAGTTTATGGTAAGTTGTAGGGACCACGTAAATCCGGTTTCCAAAAAGCGTCCGTCAGTGTTCTCTTTTCCGTGCAAGCAGGTCCTGACGAGTTCCTTTTCGCGAACGTGGTGTTTCGTCGTGAACGGCCAGAATACATCTATGCAAACTTTTTCATCGATTGGCCATTTATTTCGTCGGAGTCTATGGAATTATTGTGCTGTGTTTGTTGGACGAGTTTCGACAAAGAGCTGCTCATTGGCGGACGCGAGACTTCCGTTGAATGTGATCGACCGCCTTCATCCTCGACATTGTGTTTGCGGTGTTTCGTGCTGCCCGAATCGGATTGTGCATCTATCACGACTGAGAGCTGCTCATCGGTGACCGCGAGGCTTCCGTTGAATGTGAGCGACCGCCTTCATCCCCGGCATTGTGTTTGCGAATTGTTCTGTGCTGCCCGAATCGGATTATACATCTATCACGGATTACATGAGATCGCTCTCTTATTTGTAAGTACTTTGCAAGCATGCTTAAAACATGAACTGCCGCTTGCGTCCCAAGTAACTTCCGGTCGTTCCGTCTTTCCAAGCGATTCGAGTTTTGCTTACGTCACCAGTGCTAGAAAGAATAAATGTCGCAAGCAGGGTTCTCCCCAGGAATTTCTGAGAGGTGGACATTACCGGGGGGGGGGGTGAGGGGGGTTTAGAAAGTAACACCCCTTTTTAGGGTGTTAGACATTAGTCACACCCCTTTATAGGGTGTTAGAAATCACACCCACGACTAAGGGTGTTAGAAAAATCGCATCTTTATTCTAGGGTGTGAGTATATCACACCCCTTCCTTAAGGTGCTAAGACTTACACCCCCTCCTAGGGTGTTCTGTTACACGAATAAGGGTGCTCCCCATAGGACAAGCCATTTACACCAAAAAGGGTGTTAAAATTTTAAGTGTGTACCGTCGGTGAACCGGATACACATGAGGAAAGGAATCAGCGTTAGCCCTGGCACACATTGAGTATGTGGATGTCTTTAGACAGACGAGGGTTGAGAGGCCAATTATTTATGACAGCGCAAATTTGCATAAGTGATAGTGGCTAACTGTAAGTGGAGCACTGAGAAGTGCAAGATACATTTATGATCACTCATTTGTTATCTTAAAGAAGAAGGCAAATATAGTTAACCCAAGTAGCCACTATGTGTGTCTTTTGAAAGCGTCGTGTTTTGCCTTCATAACAAATCCAAAAACAGTTGCTTTTGATTTATTGTCGGAATGATTTTTGCGGTATAAACATTCGCTTGTTTTGTTTATTTATAAATTTGAAGAAACTGTTCATTGTACTCGGTATCATGTCTGCAGTCATTCGATTTTCTTAAGATATCCAATTCAATTAATTTGTTTATACACAAGGGCCTGGGCTCCCCGGGTGAAAAACGCGCCAAAGACAGCTTGTGAGTGCCAGACAAAGGCGGCTGAGGCACTCAACATGTGATGTCGAAAAGAAGCCATCTGCTTGGAATTCACTAGAGTGTAGCGCTGTCAAAGCCGGATTTACTCTCGACGACGCCGAAAGTAAAAAGCATTTCTGTTCAAACAAATAAAGATAAGTCTACATGAATCTGTGAAGTGGTGTCGGGCATTTGACTTGAGCCAAGCTTGCTAAAGGTCAATTCTCTCGCGTCCTTTAATTTCATTCCTCAAACATCAGACTTCAATTGACGGGTTTGTTTTTAGGGGCGAAGCTCCTTAGGAGCTAGCCATGTCCGTATGTCCGTCCGATGTCCGGCGTCGGGTGCTCGTGCTCCCGTGCTCGTGTAGGGCA
The DNA here is from genome assembly GCF_016920785.2 of Ixodes scapularis. Lineage (NCBI taxonomy): Eukaryota > Metazoa > Arthropoda > Arachnida > Ixodida > Ixodidae > Ixodes > Ixodes scapularis. The sequence goes on along the minus strand of NW_024609869.1, from coordinate 909,685 downwards.
AAGAAAGAAAACCGCACCTCCACGTGGTGAATGATGTTGATTGGGGCGAAGCTCTCGTGGTGCTTGTCTGCGTAGACGGCGAGCCGCAGCATGCCGAGCCTTTCGTTCGTTTTCATCCATGTCAGAAAGAGAATGTGTGGTATGAAACGTGGTTATATACGCCTTTGAGCATTTGACCGCAGCGTGACACGGATGAAAACGAACGAAAGGCTCGGCATGCTGCGGCTCAGCGTCTACGCAGACTAGAACCAGACTTGTGCGTAATCCGTTACAAGTAACGAAATTACTTGTAATCCCTTACATTTATCAGTAATTTTGTAACGGAAGAATTACATATTTTCTAGAGTAATTTTAAAGTAATTCCCTTACATTTTTGACGCAACGGATTCCTTGTAATCCGTTACATTTTTTTGTCAGAACCAACCCTTCCCCCCCCCCCTCCGCCCCCATTCTAAATAAAGATTTTTTTTTTTGTAAAGTCGAACGCAGTGACACTGTCACGCGAATCGACTAGCGTAAAGGGAGGCTTGGCACTCTTCAGTTCCTCAAAGCCTTTTTTTGCAACACCAAGCCCCTGAATCTATCCTTTTTTTAGACCCTAACATCAATGTCAAAACAATCCAAATGAACAATTCACGAAAAGAAAAAAAAAGGGGGGGGGGGGGCAAGTTATTTCCGCTTCTTTTTTTAGTCCCTTTGTCTTTTCTTTGCGATCGAAGACGGGGAGAGGAGGACACCAAGTGATTGTGCGCCTCTTCGAGAAGCTCGAGGCGGTAAGTGCACTGAAAAGAATTAACAATGTCCTTCTCGGATATAGTGACTACGACCATTTTCATAATTTCACAACAGGAGACAACGCTCCGTCTACCCTACCCTTTTTGTGAGTCAGCTTTTTGCGAGCATTTAGAATATGGTAACAGCCTTCCTTTCCTTTTCTTCCTGCTTTGCCCTAGCAGGACGCATCTTATCTCAAGCAGATATTTTTACAAATAAAACATAATGGTGGCTGACGTAGACTTGATATTCTGGGCTTGAGGAGAGGGTGAAATTCGTGAGTGGGGCCATAGCGCGGCTTACTTAGTACTCTACCCTTTGCTGCCCGTGGTCCAACAGACGTTTATCTGGAGAACACCGGAGTAAACTGCAGTCGGTTCTTGCTCCGTGCGTTTTTGAACGGCACCAAGAAAGGTACACACGGCGAACGTGCGTTTACATTACCCTGTTTTAACCGACGTTCTAGTTAATTGTTGTTATGAGTGTCCTTCTTTTTCTTTTATAACTTATATTTATATACTGGAAACTTTTTTTTATTCACCAACGTCTCAAGTGAGGCTCGAACTGTTCAGAACCAAAGGAGGAAGAATATCGAGCCAAACCTTATTTATTATTTAATTATCGCCTTACTGTTACAACTATGTTTTGCTATTGATAACTTCTACAGCTTCGCGATTTAGAGAATGGAGAATTTTAGTAGATCGGTCCGATGACTCCGATAACGATACCCGATACTTCGCCACCGTCTTTGCGTATGCATCATATCGTTATCGGGTACCGTTATCGCGGGTATGGGAGGTATCGGAAGGATCTACTAAATCTCTCAAATAGCAGGCAACGGCTGCAACGACGAAGCTTTGCTCTACATTCGCGAGGAAAATAGTACTTCCCAATTGCTTCGCTGAAAAAGCTCAATGCAGAGCATGAAGCATTCGTGAGGAACAATATGACACTCCCATTCAGTGCCTCAGCTCAAATTGTGTTCAGCGTAGCAGTCGACCTATTGAGTAAGAGATAATGCAGAATGTCTGACGATACATATATAAGAGCCAACTGTTGCTCAAAATACTCAAGGTCATTAAAAGGAACAGGTGGCAAGAATAAGAACTTGAATAACCCTCTTCCCTTTGTTTCTTACTTCATAACAATAATGTTAAAAGTAACGCCACGAAAGTAACGGATTACTTTTTCGGGTAACGGTCAGTTACTTTCATGGGAGGGTAATTGCAATTGTAATAAATTACAATTTAGCCTTGAGTAATTGTAAATGTAATTCCTTACTATTTTTCAGTAACGTGTATAAGTCTGACTAGAACCACCAGAGCTTCGCCCCAATCAACATCATTCACCACGTGGAGATGCGGTTTTTTTTTTTAGTTCGTATTCTCAATACATTGTAAGGAAATGTCCGTATAACAGATAGTTTCGACATTGTGAAATGCTGCTAATGAATACTTTCACAGGGTTAATAGTTGAGAAAATTTCCTACTCGGCCTAGGATGGGCAATCAAAACATCTCTCGAGTATTTAATTTATTTAAAGAAACCAATGGACACAATATCGCTTCTCTTTTGCATTCTATGCGTCATTACAGCGAGTTTCCCGGTCGGCAATTTTCACAAAACGTTTTTGTCCTCGAAATTGGAGCAGTTAGCACAAAACTTACCAGTTCATTTGTTCTCTGTGATTCAGCACATTGTTAGACAGGACGTCGGCCTGCTTGTTCACTGTGCCTTCATGCATTAGTCTGTTTATTATTATTTTTCTTTTTTGAAACTAGTATCAGCGGCTACGTTCAGTACGGCCGTAGGGATCCGTAATAACGCGCGGCATGATTTCAGTCATTTCGCTGCCGAACCTGGCCAAACGAGGAACATGATCAGATGAAGGTGCTCGTAAAAACGCCCGGAATTTATTCTCGTAACTACGTCGTGGTTCTCAAGGTGACCTGTATAATTTTATCATATAAATGTATCGAGAGATACATTCATATCACAAAACTAAGCGAAAACGACGTAACACACCAACACAACCAGGAGCCCGCTGAAACCAAAACGAACCGAATTCAAGCCACCTTATGGCGCCGCATGCGCCAGTGCCCTCTGTCCACCGGTCTGGAAATTTCAATGGAAAAATGGGGCCCCTTTTTGCTCGTTTTCGGTAACTGGCATCATTCAGCTCCATGCATTCGAGAGGTCAATCGGCCGATATTTTCCCATTGAAAATTAAAAAAAAAAAGAATTGTTCGAGGTTTTTGAAGATAACGGTTAGTAGTGAAACGTTGACATCTCGTTTGGACCGTTAAACCTGGGTAATACTGCTCATGCATCATACAAAAGACAGTCTGCAAAGACGGGTCACCGCAATATGCGTGGTTCGAATGCCGCGTCCCAAGTTTCTCTTTGAACTTACTGCCATGCGGCATTCGAAGTGGTGACTTACGTTTAGGGATGTCGCGAACCACCCCAAGTTCGATTTCGAAAGGTTTCGATATTTGCGAAGCGAACTGAGGTTCGATTTCGAAAAATTTCGATATTTTCGTACCGACCGAGGCTCGAATTCGAAAAATTCGCAACTTTCGATCACAGTAGAGTTTCGATTTCGAAAATTTCGAAGCTTTCACGGTTTCTAAAATTTCGGATTCGAATATTTCGAATATTTTTTTACTTCAGGTTCGATAAATTCGAAGATTTCGAAATTCTTTGGAAATAAAATTCGAAACTTCGAACGCTTCGAATTTTTATAGACATGAAGTTCGAACAATTCGAAGATGTCGAATTTCTTTCTGCATAAAGTTCGAAAAGTTCGGATGTTTCGATTCTCTTTTAACGCTAAATTCGAAAAAAAAACTTCGAGGATTTTCAATTCCTGCAAAGTAGAAATTTGGGCTAGTTGGTTCATGATCAGTATATACAGCGCCAAAAAACGACAGGACAAAGACGAGAGTAAACAGGACGAGGCGCACTCGCAACTAAAGTTTATTTAGGAAAAAACACATAATATATAGGCCGTTAAAAACGCCTATTCATCCCATTTTCCTTCCTTTCTATTCCTTTCTAGTCCAAGTTTTCAAAGTTTAAAGTCCGGTTTTCAAGTTCCTCCACACTTTGTTTCAAATAACGTTTTCACGACTCACTGGTTTTCACAAAATCAAGTTTAGAAAAGTTAGGGTGTGATATCTAGATTCTGCGAAGTTGGTCAGGCAATTAAATGAGACGACGAGCGTCCCGGATGTGCTGGAATATTTGCCAGTGCAGAGTGACGTGTGACCATGGATCAGTAATTGTGACCGCCAGCCCCGGGGGAGGGGGAGAGTCTTTAACCTGCATCACGCAGTAGTGATCACACGAACACACTGTTTTACGAGACTCATCCAGTTCGAAATGGCCAGGGACGAGCACGAGGTTGAGGCTCAGAAAAACCTTGAAGCGACCTGGCAAACTACCTTGCTACCCCTCGCACGCTGGTAGTAGTAATCCGATCGAACGCCGCCCGAGTGACGCTGGCATATAGTAAGTTAAGTTTGTAATTGTCCTGGAGGTTTATTTTCTGGGACGGAGGAATCGCCCCGCAAAAAGCCGACACAACTCGAGGTCGAGGAGCGTTCTACCATACAAGTGTGTGTGTGTGGGGGGGGGGGGGGGGGGGGGGGGGGATTTCAGTTCCCTCCCCCCCTTCCAGATATTTCGGACTGTTAAAGAAAACAATACGGGGAAAGAGGGCGTGGTCGAGCTTATTTTAATCTGAAATTATTTAAAACGATTGCGTAGATGGTCATTGTTAGAAACTCGTTGTCAGAAGGCACTACATGCTTAGTGCATGTAGTGCCTTCTGACAACATGCTTAGTGGTTCAGAAGTTCAAAGCTATGTCTTTTCGATCTAAATACCTGTGCTAATAGTAAAAAAAAAAAAAAAAAAAAAAAAGAATAAATGCGGGGATAAAAAGCTGGAGAAAAAAAAAACTATCAAGAGTTCGCCGGAGGTGTTGCATTCTTACGTATTCAGAGGTTCAGAACTTCGAAACAAGTTTCTTTTACCAAAATGTGTACAGGCTAAAAGAAACACGTCCCAGAATCGTGAAGCGAAAAAAAAAAGTTTTCTTTTAATGACGGTGCTGAATTGAGCACTATTAGAAATCTTCTCCACGAGTTAATTTATTCCTTAACGCGGAAAAACAATAAATACATTATTTTGTATTCTGCAGATGGCAATGATATGTACTGTCTGTGGTGTTAATTTAAATGCGATACCTCAAAAAACTTAGACGAAAATAAATACCAAGTTTAGGGCATAATTGCATGTAGATAAATGTTTGGACATTTCTTTGAAACTCACGTTGAATAACAATAATCACATCTTAAGACGGCACTTACCTAGGTTATACATAGATCATTCTTAAGAAAAGTATAACATCTCTACCACCAATAGCTTCGGCTACAGCGCGCTTCAAATCTGGCACAAACGATAATCATCAAAAACCCGTCGTCCTTCCTCGCCCCTTCGGAAATTTATTTCTTTAAAACTAAGCATGCCAGAACATTGAAACAAACGCCATTGTCTTTCGTAAGGAACGCAGCACCGCGTTGTAAAAGTTCGAAAAAAAAAACAAAAAAACTACGAATTCAAATGAAACCGTCCGCTAGTCTTTCGAAGTTCGACGAACGTCGAACTTTTACCCTAAAAGTTCGAAGTTCGTCGAAATTCTGACTTTTCAGGATTCGAAAGTTCGAAACTTTTCGAATCCTCTTGATAAATAAGTTCGAAAGTTCGAAATTCATCGAATTGTTTGGTCAGTCAAGTTCGGAAGTTCGAAAAGCATCGAAGTTTGCAGCGCAATAAGTTCGAAAGTTCGAAAAAGATCGAATTTTTTAGCGTAAGAACTTTGACGGTTCGAAAAGCGTCGAACTTCTTAGCTCAACAAGTTCGAAAATTCGACTTCCGTCGAATTTTACGATGTAGAAAATTCGAAAAATCGAACTTTTTCGAACCTATCGAACCGCTTATTCGATCATCGAAACTTCGATTCGAAAAAAGTTCGCGGCACCCCTACTTACGTTTGAATCTGTATGCAAACTGTCCTTTGTATGATGTATCAACAGTGTGGCTCCGGCTTTAGGGCTGTATTTGGGCGGAGAATGAGCGTCCGGTAACGCCTCGTTTATTTTTTCGATCAAAAATACCCTATAAAATTCTTTTGGGGGACATCCTGTACTAAAGCTCTATAACGGCCGGACTGGATGCGCGGTCGCTGTCATGCGGCTTCTCCAGTGATGCATGATAACACCTATGTTTCCGAAGCGGTACTGGCACATAGCAGGCTCTAAGCACCACTTAGCGGCCGGGAGCTGCGCCACAGCGTGGCCGTTTAAAGCGTGACTGTGGTATACTTGGGGACAACATTCTACAGTTATGCGTGCAATCAAAGGTACGGGAGTGCGCACTTGAGCGCTGATCAAAGCTGTGCACGCGTGCTCTCTTCCCCTCTTTGAAAATGCCACAGAAAGTTGCGCACGGTTATAGAGTCTGGTCAAGGCAAACTGGAGAAGCCTACAAAGAAGGAGCGAACGCGTACATCATTTGAAAACTATATCAAAGCCTGCCATACCCTATTCCTTGCGTCCTGCTGGAAAGGCGACATACGCGTAAGGTGCTGCTAGATACTCGGTGACTGGCGGTGAATGTTAATTCTGAGAAGGAACTCTGAGAATCACTAGAGAAAGCATAATTACGGCGCTGGTTGAAAACCTAAATGCTAACTCTCCGCGAGGTAATGGCACGGTTAAAAAATCGCAGGGTATGAGCATTTTGTCGTTTATTCATTTTATGACCATGAAATCAATCTTCCGCGAAATGCTTCATTAAGGAAATAGATGACCTTACGCACACACCATTTATTTATTACCTCCCTCAGGAGAAGAAGGCATTACTGAGTGGAATGGACAAAAAGCACCTAAATAAGATACACAGAGAAAAACAAGGCAGCTGAATATAAAACAAACAAAGCGTATAATACATACACAAAACTATTTAGAGGCACGTAAACGTAACAAAAAATTGTTAATTCGAACTCAAAACAGACTCAGAAAGGGCAGCTTTAAATTCGGCGCTCTCGATTATATCTGCACTGGGTGCGGAAAGGCGACTCCAATCCAGAGATGTTGTGGGTATAAAATAATGATTATACATTGATAAGTGACAAACGGGGATGCCTACTTTATTTCGGTGATCGACACGTGATGAGAGATAAGATGGTTGTGTTTAGAGACGCTGACGTAGTGAAGGGTTATAGTGGTAGACCTTATGAAGTAAGCAAAACCGGGATACTTTTCTGCGGAGGGACAGGTCAGGCAGCCCTAAAGTTATTTAAAGTTGTTTTCATTGCTGTCACGTTTGATGTGCAATGATAGTTATGTAGCATGAACCCAACGGAACGGTTTCGAACGGCTTCAGGGATAATGCAAGAGTTTTAGCAGGATCGCAGATAGTAGCTGTGTATCTGAGCTCACTGCGAACTCAGAATTTGTAACTGAACAGTTTTTAGGAAAGCGGTGCAAGAAAGAAGTTTCTTTTGAGGAAGCGGAGCATGCGGTTAGCAGTATTAGTTGCATATTAAAGGGACCATGGAATGATTTTAAAATCGAATTTCATCCACCGCACGTCTAAAAGGTGTGAAAAGAAACACAAAAACACAAAAATAGGGAGCCAAAAAATTATTTGCTATAGAGCTTTTAAAAGAAAACTGGACTCTTTTGCGCCTTCTTTCCTTCGCCTTTTCACTACGATGCATCCGCGGAAACGGAGCACGTCAGCCGAATCCACGTCGCCTATTGTGTAAGAGCCTACCTCACCAGCACCGCGATCGTAAACAATAAATAGCCGGCGAATGTTTCCTAAAAGTTTTGTTAAATAATATTCAGATCCACATTTTGTAGCATAATTAGAGATGTGTAGCGAAAATTGCCAAATTTGATAATGCTGAGAGCCAAGCGCCATCTATCGTGTGGTAAACGAAGCAACTACTGCGCGTGCGCAGTAGGGCAGGGCCGACTTCAGTTACTTGGGTCGCGACGACCGACGAACGTTTATTTGCTTTGATATCCCTCCTCTCAAAACTCTGACTGACTGAACGTTTATATTTCTACGTGTTCTTCTCGCGCGTGCCGACTTCAAGCCGCAAGAAAAAAAGTACTTAAAACAGACCAGGACGAACAAGAACGCTGGCCACGAATCCGCCGACTCCGACGAAGCGAGCTGCACAGAATATAGGCCTAGCAGGCACTCCGACTCGGCGCAGCGTTGCTTCGTCGCAACACCGTCTGCCTACGACCGGCTGGCGTGCTGAATAGAATATGCCCGCGCTACCCTTGTGGACCCTTCCCGTATTATAGTTTGAACGCTGACCTCAATTTTAGATTAAGAGGTGAGGTCAATCTCTTCCCCTTGTTTTCCGAGGCAGTGTTGACGAACACTCGTCGAAAAGGGACTCTCGTCGATTCTATCTTCTTGTTTTGTGTGATATAGAGCTGAAATAAACGCCGTATGGATTACCTTCGTAACACGGTATGTACACTTTGTTATTGGTATGCCATTTTTATTCTGACAGACTGCACGTCACTGTCGAGCTATAACAGTTCGTGGGAGGTATACGTGCAATGCCGGTCCAACCTTTCTTTGCCGAGTGTCGCGTCAGTATCGAGTTGCAATCGTAAAAGATCGGTCCCGAAGCGTTTACCAACAGCGCGAATACAGCACTTCCATCAAACGCGGGCGTCCGCTCCGAGTGTGAACAGGTATTTACGTGGCTCTTGCTGACACTCGTAGTTCAAACGTATCTTTTTTTAACGTCGGCTCGCTCCTGCATCTCCGAGGCCGCGAAAAACGCCGCGGCAATTTGTTTCCATCTACGTCGCTTTGCAAACGACTGACACGGGCCGCCTTTTACCAACAATGACAGTTGGGTTGACTTCTGGAGTCTTCACCGGAAGACTCGCTGCACTTCCTAACAGGCATACCGGCGTATGGGACTAGTCCCATGCTGTCGCTGTAGCGCAACATATCTCGTTGAATTTCGCTCAGCTGCGATGCGGTGATGAGAGGCGCCGATTCAGAAAATACGTCGGTGACATCAGCGCAGTAAAACCTACCGGCGTACCCCAACTCGTCGCCGCTAACGCTCCCGTTCTCCTACTGCCGAGAGAACTTCCGGTTCCGGAAACAGCGTACGTCACGGCTTGTTTTGCGGTCAGTTAGAGAGAAAGAAAAAGTGGATATTTCATTATTTTTTTTGTGCAGAAGTTAATAAACCGAGACAAAAACGGATGCCTGTTCGGCATTCAGTGAACATTGACGGTTTAATGTAAAAGTTATCTAGAAAAAGTAAAAAGTTCATTTTATGGTCCCTTTAAATATGAGTGTTCCACGTTAGGTTATTCGCTATGTGTACGTCAAGGTATTTATATGAAGATACAGAATTTAATAAAACCGTTTTGATGTGCTAAGAAGGACAAGTGTTATTTTGACGTGATACTCTCATGGATTTACACTTGTTAATGTTAAATTTCATTTGCCCTAGGTCACACCAGGAAGAAATATCGTTAAGGTCTGCCTAAAGTGACTGGACATCAGAATGTTTAGTTATTTAAAGTATATTACACAGGTCGTCGGCAAACAGACCAATGGAGGATGAGACGTGTGCTGAAAGGTCATTAACAAAGATTATGGAAAAAAGGGGGTCTAGTTCTGAACCTTGGGGGACACGAGAAGTCACGTGTGAGGAGTGCGAGTCACTGCCATTAACAGAAACAAATTCTGAGCGGTTACTTAGAAAAGAAGTAATCCAAGCGAGTATGTGAAGATCACTGTTTAAGGCGCTGCGCTCATATAACAGGAGCCTGTGAACCCTTACCAAATGCTTTAGCAAAATCTAAGAATATGCAGTCAACGTGAGATGAACGATCTAGTGAGGCATGAAGATTTTGGGTAGGTGTGAATATTTGAGAGTCTTGAGACTCGAAGTTTTCTGAAGCCGTGTTGAGCAGGTGAAAAAAGGCATGTGAATTTAGAAAATTCACGAGATGGGAATATATTATGGGTTCTAGAATTTTGCAAGGAACGCTTGTAGACGGATATAACTAGGACGTGATTTATCGCCACCTTTATAGATAGGAACCACTCTCGTCACTTTCCTATCTTCTGGAAGAGTGCCAACGTCGAGTGACCGCTGGAAAAGTTTGCCAGGATTATAGAAGAATAGATCCTAGTACTCTTTCAAAACTTCGAATTAATGTTATCAACATCACATGATGACGGTAGTTTTAGGTTATCAATGATTTTCATAATGCCGCACAGTTTATGAAAATGGCATCCATGGCACCAAAATACTCAATTCGTGGTCTGGATAGGAAGATTTGTTGACACTCGAGAAGGATTGTTTGAATACATCGTTTAGTACACTTGCACATTCATTTGGTTCTAACATTTCGCCATCATTATCTTTAGCTGTAGAAGAGGTATTTTCCGAGGGATTTACTACATTCCAAAACTGCCGAGCATTAGTGTGCAACATATAGGGTAAAGTGCAGCTCAAGAAACAGTTTGGCTTCACTCTTCACTCACAGACGTTTTATATAAAGCAGCGGAAGAATGATATGCTGCCCAGCGGCGCTCGGCGTTGGGATTCACTAATAATTTTGCAGCAAGAAAAAATATCTTTTGTTGCAACTCAAGAAGGTAGGGCGAGGGAAAGGAAAGTCGAGGAGGAGGAAGTAGATAGAACGCTTGAGAGAGGAGGAGGTTCCCCCTTTCCTCTCCAGTGTTCCGTCTGCTTCCTCCTCCCTGGCGTTCTCTTCCCTCGCCCTACCTTCTTGAGTCCCAACGGATAAAGGCCCGTTCACACTCTTGCGACCTCTTAGAACATGGTGCCTTAACGAGAAAACACACTGACGCCATCTATTGGGCAGCAGTGTAAACTTGGCGATCCGGCATATTTTCTATTTCTATTGCGGATTATCCTTTTTTTCATGGCTCAAAAATCTTTTTTCAACGTTATGAACGAGCCTTTCTTCTAGGCATTACGCACATTTGGCTTCGGAAATCCCGCAAAACCTTCGCTCTTCTGAAATGCATTTCCATGGTCACCGCATAAATGGCCCCAGAGTGCCAGTCTGTTCTCTCGTATTAAGAAGTTTTAAGAGGCTCGTCTCTTTCGGTCGTGCTAGGTTGCAAGAGTGTGAACGGGCCTTTATAGTTCAGTTCCGTATTGTTCGTACCGAAATGTGATTACTTGAAAGCGAAGCAACTTTCTTTTTAAATAATACCCAATTAGAATCAGCAGAGCGCTAAGGTAAGTCACGCAGGTAATCGGTTAAAAATATTTTCATTTCATTGTTCATTGCAATGTAATACTCTCAAGCATGGTCGAGAACCCGTTTTACCTGTTCTGGAGAGCAACATTCAGGAATAAAAAAACAAAAAAAAAAACAATAAGTGCAGTGAAAAGTGATCACTGAGACCAGGCAGGGGAGTGACGGGCGATATGAGCTCGGGTGACGTAGTCAACACAATATCCAACACTTCGGCCGCAGCGGAGAGATATTAGGGAGTTTTAGTAGAATTTAGAAGTTACCCAACCTAGTTGTCACCCCAGCTTGCCTCCGTGACGTTCTCGGATAAAAAAAAAAAAAAAAAAGAACGCAAGACAGGTTATAAAATGGGATTCGTTCGATGGAAACGCGCGAGCATTAGTTCTTCCGGCGGCAGCACAGCGGCAACTCAGCTCGCACACACTCCCAAGCCCATTGCACTGCGCCACACATTTGTAAACAGTAGTCGATACGCGGCATGGCAACGCCACTCGCACCGGATTCGCGAGAGCGAGAATTGATCTTTTAATAATGGAATAAAGCCACGCTGTAGCTTTGATTACGCACTAGACACAGTCGCATGCGTGCATCTGTGAGCGTCTGTTTACACGCGCTAGCAAAACGTGTGAAAGGGCAAAAAAGAAAAAAAGAACTGTGAAATCAACAAGATACAGTTGTACTATGTATCATGCTATCAAAACGCAAAAAATTGGTTTCCTTCAGTTTTTATTTTTTGTATTCTCTCCCATATATATATATATATATATATATATTAACTAATGTAGTCGCTTGAAATAGCTTAGCGTTCATGTGAAACGTGAGTGAACGTGACGATGCAAAACCAAAACACGACCCAAATATTTGATAGTGCACGCAAGGAAGCAATGTTCAAAACTTGAGGTCCGCGTGCAATTTTTTTTTATAAGAAAAAATAGGGATACAAAAAAGACGGCGTTTTGTGTTGCAACAACTACACACGTGTTGCAACGCTTGATGTATGCTCTGAAAAAAGAGTAAACAATCGATAACCTATGCAGGGGTGGCCAGGCTGACCCGGTCCAAGAGCCGCACACAAAATCACTAAACTTCCAAGAGTCGAGGGGGGGCAAACTTTTGTCCAGAGCAATAAACGAAACTAGAACTCTCAATCTATTTGAGTCATAAGCAGTTCAACTGTAAATAAGGTAGGAGTAGCATGAGACTACCAAACCGCAACCTGTCTTTCGATTCAAAGCGCATTCCATTTCTCTTTTGGAGGAAGTGCTCGTGTGACCTGGAGAGAGGCGGGGGAGGGGAGTGGGTAGGGGAAAGAGCCGCGAGGCCGCACTTTAACAGGCGAAGAGCCGCATGCGGCTCGCCAGCCGCAGCTTGGCCACCCCTGACCTATGCCTTTAAGCAAACATTGTGGAGAAAGTCTCCGGAAGAAACATACCGTGGAGAGTTGCTCCGCAGTGCCCACTTCAGTTGAAGTATTACTTCCGCATTTATAATTTTGCATTTTGATTTATTTACCGGTTTGTTAGAACATCTTGAGAGTAATCAAAGAATACCCCGTTTCGTATTTGTTACCAAAATCGTTTCACCCGAAAACGATGTGCTCACAAGAAGATTAAAAACTTGTAGAACTACACGGCAACAAAACGCAGTAACGCAGTGCGACGACATGTGGCCCTTTCGTGCAGCTTATTCAAAAAGGCTCGAGGTACACCTAAGCACTTCTTATGAGTTGTGAATCCGAAAGCATGCACACCATTCTTCCGCTCCCTTATTTTGTCTGCAGCGTACTTGCGCCGATGGTCAAGCGCGCTCGCTATCAACACCTCCTAGAAGAGAAGGCCGTAGCGCTCCGAGTAGTTACGTTACAATGTCGGAGAAGGAAGGTCATGGCGCAGCTACAGGAAAAAATATCTGGTATCGACGTGAAAAAAAAAAGTTTCTTGTCAAGCGGGATATTCCGGGATATTGGGTGGTGTTCGTGCGCGTTTATCCAACATTACAATACATTTTAAAAGCGGAGTCTTGTACAATTTATTATATATATAAACGTCATATCCACGCGTTACCAAGGTTGAAAGTACCAAATTTATATTTATGATTATACCTGTAACCGCGGGACTGCGTGCAGTCCCGCAGCTCCCTACACTTTTCGAATGAACCGGCTCCGGTGCGACATTTTCTTCGCTCATGTGGGCTCCGATTCTGGTAAATTTACATTGTGTGTGAGTTGCTGACTGTCTGAAAATGAACGCTGAGGCATTTGAGAAGGAAAGGGAGCCGAAAAAATGATGTCATTGACGCAGGGAGCGCACACGAGCAAGAGATAGGTCGACAACGTTGAGCCTTTAGCCCCACACTGCTGCCACTGCTCTCGTGTGTGGTTCTTATGATACTTCCTTCCTTCTTCCCTTCGTTTGTCTGTTGTCACCGCAGTCTCGTGTAATTTTTTTTTTTTTTGTGTTTGCTTGATACTACGTCATTTACGTGGATTCGCGGAACAAGTCCTGCAGCGGAACTTAGGCTCTTAGGCGCCCTTTTCGCGGAAACGCGCAGCTCTTAGGCGCCCGTTTCCGGTTTGAGCGGCGTCGCCATCGGCGTCGCCGTCGGCGTCAACGTGACCGCGCGGTGCATGATAGGTAAATTTCCCCGCTAAATTTAGCTGAAAAATTTCCCTGCTAAATTTAGTGGAAAGGTTTCCCCGCTAAATTTACCGGAAAACTTTCCCCGCTAATTGTAGCAAAAAGTTTTCCCTGCTAAATTTAGCGAAAAAGTGTTCCCGCTAAATTTGGCGGGAAAAAGTCCCCGCTAAATTGAGCGGAAAATTTCCGCGCAAAACTTAGCGGGAAATTTTCCTCGCTAAATTTAGCGGAAAAATTTCTCCTCTAAGTTTAGCGACAAAATTTCCCCGCTCAATCTAGCGGAAAATTAGGGAGTTTTCGTAGATCGTTTTCACCGCCACGCAACGCTCTCCGCAGCCCGCTATGATACCCGGAACTCTTCAGTGAAGGCTATCGGAGCGCATGCGCAGCAGCTTCTTTTTCGTTGCGGAGGGCTTAGTGGAGGGGACAACGCGGTCTACGAAAGCTCCCTAATGTCCCCGCTAAATTTAGTGTAAAAAATTTCCCGCTAATTGTAGCAGAAAAGTTTCCACGCTTTAGCGGAAAATTTTACCCGCTAAATTTAGCGTGGCCCGCCAAACTTCTCGCTATATTTTTTCCGCTAAATTTAGCGAAACATTTTCCCCGCTAAATTTACCGGAAAGATTTCCTCGCTATATTTAGCGGAAAAAATTCCCCGCTACATCTAGCGGAAAAATTTCCCCACCAAATTTAACGGAAAATAATTCGCCGCAAAATTTACCGGAAAAAAGTCTCCGCTAAATCCAGCGGAAAACTCTTTCCGCTACGTTTAGCGGAAATCTTTTTCGCTAAATTTGGTGGAAATATTTTTTCCTAAATGGGAGCCGAGCAGGAGAGGAGGAGGGGCATAGCCCCCTCTCCGTAGCTTCCCCTCCTCCTCCTCACGAGCTGCGCTCTCATTCGGCGTTACAGGGAGTTGGAAACGGCTTTCATTTTTTTTAAAGGAATTTGCAATGTAATTTCGCTACAACATATTGGTAACGGATTACTTTTAATACTCGTTACTTAAAAAAAATGAGCAAAATACAGTCACCCATATGTAAAAATGGGGGTAAATAAAATGAATTGAATTGAAAAAATTGAACTGGAGCAATAAGAGCAGAAAATTCAGCAGCCTAAAAAGAGCAAGTTCAGCAAGCAGAAAACATCTGGAAGGTGAAAATAGCCGAAAAGAAAATTTACACGAGACTGCGGTGACAACAGAAAAACGCACACGAGCAAGAGATAGGTCGACAACGTTGAGCCTTTAGCCCCACACTGCTGCCGCTGCTCTCGTGTGTGGTTCTTATGATACTTCCTTCCTTCTTCCCTTCGTTTTTCTGTTGTCACCGCAGTCTCGTGTAATTTTTTTTTTTTTTTTTTTGTGTTCGCGTGATACTACGTCATTTATGTGGATTCGCGGAACAAGTCCTGCTACGGGACTTAGGCTCTTAGGCGCCCTTTTCGCGGAAACGCGCAGCTCTTAGGCGCCCGTTTCCGGTTTGAGCGGCGTCGCCATCGGCGTCGCCGTCGGCGTCGCCGTCGGCGTCAACGTGACCGCGCGGTGCATGATAGGTAAATTTCCCCGCTAAATTTAGCTGAAAAATTTCCCTGCTAAATTTAGTGGAGGTTTCCCCGCTAAATTTACCGGAAAACTTTCCCCGCTAATTGTAGCAAAAAGTTTTCCCCCGCTAAATTTAGCGTAAAAGTGTCCCCGCTAAATTTAGCGGGAAAAAGTTCCCGCTAAATTGAGCGGAAAATTTCCGCGCAAAACTTAGCGGGAAATTTTCCTCGCTAAATTTAGCGGAAAAATTTCTCCTCTAAGTTTAGCGACAAAATTTCCCCGCTCAATCTAGCGGAAAATTAGGGAGTTTTCGTAGATCGTTTTCACCGCCACGCAACGCTCTCCGCAGCCCGCTATGATACCCGGAACTCTACAGTGAAGGCTATCGGCGCGCATGCGCAGCAGCGGCTTCTTCGTTGCGGAGGGCTTAGTGGAGGGGAAAACGTGGTCTACGAAAACTCCCTAATGTCCCCGCTAAATTTAGTGTAAAAAATTCCCCGCTAATTGTAGCAGAAAATTTTCCACGCTAAATTTAACGGAAAATTTTACCCGCTAAATTTAGCGTGGCCCGCCAAACTTCTCGCTAATTTTTTTCCGCTAAATTTAGCGAAACATTTTCCCCGCTACATTTACCGGAAAGATTTCCTCGCTATATTTAGCGAAAAAAATTCCCCGCTAGATCTAGCGAAAAAATTTCCCCCACCAAATTTAACGGAAAATAATTCGCCGCAAAATTTACCGGAAAAATTTCTCCGCTAAATCCAGCGGAAAACTATTTCCGCTAGGTTTAGCGGAAAATTTTTTGCTAAATCTGGTGGAAATATTTTTTCCTAAATGGGAGCCGAGCAGGAGAGGAAGAGGGGCGTAGCTCCCTCTCCGTAGCTTCCCTTCCTCCTCCTCACGAGCTGCGCTCTCATTCGGCGTTACAGGGAGTTGGAAACGGCTTTCATTTTTTTTAAGTAATTTGTAATGTAATTTCGCTACAACATATTGGTAACGGATTACTTTTAATACTCGTTACTTTAAAAAAATGAGCAAAATACAGCCACCCATATGTAAAAATGGGAGTAAATAAAATGAATTGAAAAAAAAGTGAAAGCCGTTTACAAATCCCTGTAACGCCGAATTGGAGCGCAGCTCTTGAGGAGGAGGAGTGAAGGGTACTGAGGGGAGGGTAGACCCCTCCCCCTTCTCCTCCTCCTCCCCTCATTTTTTAATATGCTCCGGGGGGGGGTCACGTGACCTCGGGGGGAGGGGTGTCACGTGACCTTGGGGTCACGTGATCCCAAGATGACCCCACGTGACCCCCAAGGTCACGTGACAGGGGTCACGTGACCTTCAGGGGGTCACGTGGGGTCACGTGACCTTGAAATGACCTTGGGAGGGGTCACGTGACCTTGGGATGACCTTGGTTACGCCGACGCCGACGGCGACGGCGACGCCGATGGCGACGGCGACGCCAACGGCGACGGCGACGCCGATGGCGACGGCGACGCCAACGGCGACGCCGACGGCGACGCCGACGCCGCTCAAGCCAGGAACGGGCCCCTAAGAGCTGCGCTCTAAAATAGAACTGGAGCAATAAGAGCAGAAAATTCAGCAGCCTAAAAAGAGCAAGTTCAGCAAGCAGAAAACATCTGGAAGGTGAAAATAGCCGAAAAGAAAATTTACACGAGACTGCGGTGACAACAGAAAAACGCACACAAGCAAGAGATAGGTCGACAACGTTGAACCTTTAGCCCCACACTGCTGCCGCTGCTCTCGTGTGTGGTTCTTTTGATACTTCCTTCCTTCTTCCCTTCGTTTTTCTGTTGTCACCGCAGTCTCGTGTAATTTTTTTTTTTTTTTTTGTGTTTGCTTGATACTACGGCATTTGCGTGGATTCGCAAAAGAAGCCCAGCTACGGTTTGAGCGCCGTGTGTGGTAACTCAACGATGACACTGGTCGATTATCGATAGACCTCTCTCTCGACACAGAGAGACTTCTTGGAGTTCGTGTTCAAACATTTTCGTGACGGATATTGCGGGACGTATGGATACGATCGACAGGTGAGAAACAACTTTATTTATGGGCTTTCGTGGTCATGTAGGACGCGAGTAAAGTGCTGTAGTCGTTTTTTTTTTTTTTTAATTTCGTGATAGAACGGAATCTCGTTCCTCGTCTTTATCCGCGTGCAGTTGCGTCTACATTTGTAAATATATGGTAATATCCTAGTTTTCACTGGAAGGTGAATAACAAGCTTGTGTGTTCAGTGGAGGTGCGTTGTTTGTGCTTATGTGTTTATTTATACTAATGTTATTTTACTAACTTTACCGCGTTTATACTAGAATCTTAACTGTATTAAGGACATAGTAATATTGTATACAAAATAAGGTATATTGTTTTAAGGCAGCTTGAGCCCATAAAGAGAAGTAAATTAGTTGACTGTATACATAGCAAGTTTAGTACCCCTGCCATACGAAAAAGTCAATATGTTTTCATTAAATAATAAGGTATTTAATCACTAGAGATTTTGAGTGATTATACGAGCGTCACAAGCTGATTTGTCGATCCCCTAATGTAATTCAATTAAAATTACATTAATTTTGCCACGTGGCCGGTGTATAACGCGAGAATTCAGTGACTGCACGTGATAACATCGCTTACATGCTCGTAAGTAACACTAAACTGTCTAGCAGTGTCCGCGTTGACTACGTCTACCTGATTTTTAACTGTATTCTGTTTTTCTGTGTCCAATCACTGCGTGTCTCGCGAAGTATTTGTGTATAAAATATGCATTCCTACAGCAATCATTGCGTTACTCAATGTTTTCGACTTAAAACAGTCGCATTATCATACAGACGTCTTATACGCAGACTTGTGCTGGTTGCTTGAAAAATGTAATAGATTACAATTACAAACCACTGAGCCTCAAATGTAACTGATTACCGTTACAAATTATTTTATGTTGAAAAATAACGGATTACTTTATTCGTCACGCTTCAAATCACTTTCGCGTTACTTTTTCCGTACACTTATATAGAAACCAATAAAAACAGTTTTTATATTTTTCAAAAATGTGTTTCCAACACTACTTTTCATTTCTCATACGTCCGTATTATGGTAGTCCTTGTAAAAATAAACTATTGTATTCAAGAGAAAGAGTGCCCAGGCAGCACACCAATGTTCGACCTACATTGGGCCAACAATGGCAAACGCTGGCTCCGGAGGTTGGTCCAACATTGGTATTCTGGCCGAGCGCAACTTCTTCCAATGTTGGCCCAGCCATTGGCACCAACGTTGGGCAAATTGGCATAGCCAATGATCATTGGCTATGCCAGTTTTGGCTTTCACACTAATTCAATGGCTGTGCCATCATTGGTATACAAGTTCAACCATTGAATAGGCCGTTATCTGCAGTCAAGCTGATTCATTGGCATGTCCCAGTGTTAATGCCATATCTTTAATGCTGGCCATGCAATGATGGCAATGTGTTCAAATCCTGGTCATTCCAACATTGGGTTTTAAGAACCCCTGGCCTGTTTCTTATTAGCAGCCCACTGCAAGAAAAACATTCTGGGCACAAATGGCAAGGTCCTCCTATGCTTTGTCTGTGCACTATTTTTTCTGGCGAGCAAATGACTATTTCAAGATCAATTAATACTTTTTTCGGAACTTTTATTGAAAAAGGCTAGGGAGGAAGCTCAGCGGGGAGCCTATGCCTGGTCCTGGGGAAGGTCCTGGGGCGAGTCCTGGGGCTGGGGAGCCATTACTGCTTCCGAACGCCTCTTCCTGTAGCCTCCCCTGTCGCAAGACCCTGGCAGCCACTTCAGCACCATTTTTAAGCTGCCGATTCTTCAATTGTTAGCTTCGCACTGATGGCATCTACGAAAAGATCCAAAGGTCAAAGATCAACGCTTTCAAACCCACATTGGTCTTAGTAAAGCACACTCCCAAGCAGCACTTCAACAAATGTTAAGGTTTGAGTGTCCCCTAAAAAGTCCCTCGCTCACGACTTTTCAGTCCTTGCGGCGTAGCACCCGTGGTAGCCGATGATCAGGGGTCTACGACGTCAGGGCCGAGGTCCGGACGTAGTGACGAGGCAGTTGACCGATGGCCGAAGGCTTGAATCAGGCCCCGTACGCCGGTGGCAGCCTATGACCAGGTGTCCGCCAAGGTCTGGGCCGAAGGACGTAGCGACGAGGCAGTTGGGCGTTGGCCGAAGGCTTGAGTCAGGCTCAGAACGTCTGTGGCCCGGAGTGGCAGCGGGTGTTCAACTGCGCCACGCATGCAGAATTGTCTACCTCCGGAAGGTTTGCGCCCGGACTGCGGGAGAAGTGAGTTGTGGGTCGGGCCTCTTGACGTCTGGTCACGCCGACGGAGGTCCGGCCTGGTCGCGTCTGCACCGTCCTTTGTCAACCGCCCGAATCCCCTCTCGCGCTCCTCGCATGCCTCCACCTCGTCTTCTTCTTTCTCGTCCTCTTCGGCTGGTCGCGGGATCGCTCATCACACCAGACCAAAGCCTGGTTCAGACAGTTGCGTTTGACTGCGTTTTACTGCGTTGCGGCAGCGAGAAACCAGGACATCCCTGCTGCTTATATCGCGTGCCAAGATGATTCCTTGAATTGGATTCCACGCTTCATACGAAGCACAGATGTGCCGGTGACTCGCTTTCGGTACTCAACGCAACGCAGTCAAACGCACTCAAACGGAAGTGTCTGAACCGGCCTTAAGCCAATCAATTGGCGACGTGCGCGACCGAAAGCGTCGCTGTGGTCGGCCTTTCACGATTGGCCAAAAGCTGACTATGACGTCGGAAAGGGTATACCATCGACGGAAATAAGAAGAATGAAGGAACTTTAATTTCGACGGTGTTGGCAGTGTTCCTTTGAGAGCGCAATGATTTCAGGCTTCCATCATGCTATTTAGAAACACCATCGAACTTGTTGTTCGCAAGGTAATGACGTTACAAGGGGGAACCATAGGAGGGCGCCACCAAAACATCTCGCCGCTAATTACCAACGTTGGTAGGCCACTGGCTAAGACAGGCAATTGGTGCCAACTTTGGTAACCCGTTGGCTCTATTACAGCTTATATTTCTGAGGGCGTTGTCACTACCGTAGTCAGTACTGCAGTTGCCGTATTTTGTACGCACTTTGAAGTCATTTTTGGGCAAGCAGGCATAATGCTCAGCTTCTTCTGCCATAGACCTTTCCAATGTTTACAAATCCACAGCTCAGCGTGCGATCTCCACAGCTCAGCGCGAGCGTGTGCGTCGCTTCGGAAAGCGAGCAAATCACGCGCGATATGCATGAACACTGAAAATGAAACCGGCCAGCAGCCCTTTTCTGGAAAGGTCTATATGTTGCGTGATAACCTTTCTTTGCAGATTGAAATGCGTATCAGCTTTGTCACCTCCTACCACAAACGTAGGGTGTTCGAGATGTTAATTCAACGCAATTTTTTATTCGTGAAGACATGTAATTGCTTAATCAGTCGCTGGATATTTGTTTAAGGTTTTATTGTTTTGCTAAAATTATTAGTGCTTTTTATTTATTTTTTTAATTTTGTCCGGTTCAGTCTGAATTATAGGCCGCGTTTTGCGGCTCAGCGAAGCGGGTTGCCTTGAGATTTTCAAGACCACGTACAGCTGATAATACACCCGTGTCCTAGGTTGGGGAGGCGGGTGGAACTTTCGGGGTTAAACCTGCCTTCCCCCCCCCCCCCCCCCCCCCCCCTTGGAAAGGTTTCCCGGCTGCGTCGCTAAATGGGCATAAGAGAAGAGGCCCTATGCTTTTTGCCGTATAAACATATACACAAATCGAAGGAAGCGTGCATTTTGTATTTTGTGTGGAATTTACTAAGCATAAGTATCAGTTTTGGGAAGACGCGTGTTAGTTATAGTCGGTGACAGGTGGTAGAAGCTTCTCCCATCTCTTTCCATATTTGTAGATCGAAAGATCAGGAGGAGTCGACCTCCTCCCCAGCGTTTATTTTTAACCTGTCACCGAACACGGTTTTTTTCTGCATGGACGTTCAAACTTGCTACAGCTCGCAATGCATACAGCGTTCTAATTCAGTTGCTAACTTGCTCTGCGTGTGAAAACAGAAGAATCGTTCCCCCCGGAGGCATAGCTAGAGATTGTTCTCAGCGTGCGCGATCAGCACATTAAAAGAACTAAGCCAATTATATATAACATTGGTAAGCCACTGGCTAAGACAGGCTAATGTTGCCCAGCCTAAGTCAATCGATTACCGATGTCGGTAATTGATTGGCTTAAGCTGGCCAACATTGGCCTGTCTTAGCCAATCGATTACCAATGATGGCAACTCATTGGCTAACATAGACCAATGTTGGCCAGCCTAAGCCAATTGATTACCAATGTTCGTAACCAATTGGCTAAGACAGGCCAATGTTGGCCAACCTAAGCCAACCAATAGCCAATGTTGCTAAGCCGTTGGCTGAGGTTGGCCAATGTTGGCCAGTCTAAACCAATCGATTGCCAACGTTGGTAAGCCATTGGCTGAGGTAGGCCAATGTTGGCCGGCCTAAGCCAATCGATTACCAACGTTGGTGAGCCGTTGGTCAAGTCAGGCCAACGTTGACCAGTATATTCCGGTGTACCACCAATATTGGTTCTACGATGGCCACATTGGCCCAATGTTGGACCATTGTTTGCCAATTGAATACCAATGTTGGCCCGACGTCGTGTGCTGTTTGGGTGTAGGTCCACTCCGTTCACCTGTAAGCTGACAAGGCACCGAAATCTGCAACCACAGGGGGGGGGGGAGTTAAGCCATCTAAGGAGTGTTGACAGAGAGAGCTCTGTCAACACTCCTTAGATGGCTTAACTCCCCCCCCCCCTTTATGTTGCCAGTAGACTGTAAAGTGAGGAGTGGACTTGACCACCATGCCCAGACAAATAAACCAAACGAAGTATCGTCCGTACTCTCGAAGACAGCGCTCTTAGCCTCGCGCCGGGCGCTTTTTAGCCGTGCTCAAGAGCGTTTTAAAATAGAGTAGCGCACATCAAAGACAAAGAGAATTCGACCCCCTCGCGCCAAGCTACATCGTCTGTTACGCGAGTTGTGAACCCACGAATCGAATGTCTACGGTCTAGCGTTTGATGTCTTTGCAGGTGGCGGGAGACGTCGAAGAAGTTGAAAAGGGTGAAACGGTGTAAATGACAAAAGTAAATAAACACGAAGACCTTTCTCGTGCCCGGGAGAAGAAAAAACACGATGGAAGGCGACGGGGAGCCTACTCGGCGTTGTCTTAGTTGACCTTTGTCTTTCGTCGTATACACCAACTCATGTATGGATGAATGGATGATGGATGAATCCGGCTGAGCCCTTTGGATCGGGCGGTAGCTTATGCCACCTAGCCATTTTGTTTTACCATTTAAGCTTAGAATATTTAAATGTGAAATCTATATTCACTCCGCACTGCAAAGAAAGTGGGGCTATAAAACCCCCTTGCCATCAGTTAATAAGAAAATACCTAGTTTTCCCTCGCTTTCTGTCACCATTCACTTAATCTTTCATGGATGAAGAAAGAATAAAACAAGTAAAACAGGGACAACACAACCACATCTTTCAACTAGCAACAGACGAGTAAACTTTCAAACAGCGAGCAGCCGACTATACCCAGTAGGAGTAGGGAAAGAAGGGGGAGAGAAGGAAAGGAAAGAAAAGAAACGCGAAGTGCAAGTCAGGGTGGTAGGGTTATCTCGGATTTACAAAATTCAACCTCACTTTTCGTCAGCAGGAGGGAAGGGTTAGACACGTTGTTTTTTGCTGTGGTCATCGCGAATGATTCTATGATTTCCCTGCCGAATCTGCTGTCATGTCCCCCCAGGATTTTTGTGTCATCAAAAAGGGGATGACAACGCAAACACGAACGGGCATGTATGACTATGGGATGATAAGAATCTGGAGAGGCCTTAGAAACTTCGTTGTGGTGTTCGCGGAGTCTGTGATTGGTGCATCTGCCGGTCTGTCCTATGTATTGATGGCCGCAGCTCAAGGGGATGGAGTAAACTTTCTTTTCTTTGCATGGAATGAATTTCTTTTCGTGTTTGACGGTGCAGCCAATCGGAATCCGGTTGTTGTTCACTTGTTCACTACTCGTCTGTTGCTAGTTGAAAGATGTGGTTGTGTTGTCCCTGTTTTAATTGTTTTATTCTTTCTTCATCCATGACCAAAACCAACACGCTCTTCTCCCAAGCATACTTAATCTTTGCTTGGTAATCTCTACTGTCTTGAAATCCACTCTCCGTTCACTGTCTCTAAAACCCAATGACTTTATTAAATCCATGTTGTCTTCGGTAGGCATAGGGTGAAGCCCTTTACAGTAGATTATCAAGTGCTCAGCCGTCTCATCCTCCTCTCCACAAGCAGTGCACACTGTATCCATTTCCTGGTACCTCGCTCTGTATGTTCTGGTTCGCAGAACACCCGTCCTCGCCTCAAACAACAATGAACTTCCACTAGAATTGTCATAAATGCTTTCTTTGGCAATAACTGCTTTGTTTAATCTATAGCATTCCAGAGCCGTCCTTGTTTGCATTCCGTCTAGCCACCGATCTCTTTCCGTGGCCTTAACTTTCTTCTTAACTGAGACCTGCTCTTCCGTATCTCCACTATAGCCTAAAAACTTTCCTCTTAATTTCCTAGTGCGCTGTCTCCACTTTGTGTCTATGCTCCTCGTGTATAAATAGCTGAAAACCTATCTTGCTCACCGCTTCCCTGCTCTCAAAAGACGCCCATCCCATGTCTCCTTGTACTCCCTGGTTTGGCGTTTTGCAATGTGCCCCCAAAGCCAGCCTACCTACTCCGCGCTGTTTTATTTCTAGTCTTGCACGCACTTCGGATTTCATGCATAGCACTGCGTTTACAAAACTCAAGCCAGGGACCATGACCCCTTTCCAAATCTCTCTCACCACCTCTTACCATAGCTTGTATGACTGGATGGATGGATGAATTCGGCTGAGCCCTTTGGATCGGGCGGTAGCTTACGCCACCTAGCCATTTTGTTTTACCATTTAAGCTTAGAATATTTAAATGTGAAATCTATATTCACCCCGCAGTGCAAAGAAAGCGAGGCTATGAAACCCCCTTGTCATCAGTGAATAAGAAAATACCTAGTTTTCCCTCGCTTTCTGCCACCATTCACTTAATCTTTGCTTGGTAATCTCTACTGTCTTGAAATACACTCTCCCTTCCCTGTCTATAAAACCCAATGACTTTATTAAATCTATGTTGTCTTCGGTAGGCACTGGGTGAAGCCCTTTACAGTAGAGTATCAAGTGCTCAGCCGTCTCGTCGTCCTCTCCACAAGCAGGGCACACTGTATCCATTTCCTGGTACTTCACTCTGTATGTTCTGGTTCGCAGAACACACGTCCTCGCCTCAAACAGCAATGAGCTTCCCATAGAATTGTCATAAATGCTTTCTTTGGCAATAACTGTTTTGTTTAATCTATAGCTTTCCAGAGCCGTCTTTGTCTGCATTCCCTCTAGCCACCGATCTCTTTCTGTGGCCTTAACTTTCTTCCTAACTGAGACTTGCTCTTCCGTATCTTCGCTATAGCCCAAAAACTTTCCTCTTAATTTCCTAGTGCGCTGTCTCCACTTTGTGTCTACACTCCTCATGTATAAATAGCTGAAAACCTTTCGTGCCCATTGCTCCCCATCCATTTGCCTCAACCTATCCTCAAATTCTATCTTGCTCACCGCTTCCCTGCTCTCAAATGAGGCCCATCCCATGTCTCCTTGTACTGCCTGGTTTGGCGTTTTGCAATGTGCCCCCAAAGCCAGTCTACCTACTCCGCGCTGTTTTATTTCTAGTCTCGAATGCACTTCGGATTTCATGCATAGCACTGCGTTTCCAAAAGTCAAGCCAGGCACCATGACCCCTTTCCAAATCTCTCTCACCACCTCATACCTGTTGTAATTCCAAAGTGCTCTATTTTTCATTACAGCTGCATTTTTGTTGCCCTTACCTATTCAATACTTTTCATGCTCTCTGAGATATTCTGCAGCATCACATATCCATACTCCTAGATACTTGTATTTACTAGCTCTCTCAACTTTAATATTCTGTATCTTCAGCCTCTCAACTTCATCCTCGTTAAAAATCATGACTGCTGATTTTTCGCTACTGAATTCTAAGCCTAATTCCTCTCCTTCCCTACCACAGATGCTCATTAATTCCTGCAACTCTGTCCTGTTGTTAGCCATTAGTACAATATCATCCGCATACATCAATCCCGGTAAGGATTGCTGAATTTTTTTGGCCTAGCTTACTGTAAGAAAGGTCGAATCCAAGCCCACTCTTCTCTAGTCTATCCTCCAATCCTCTCAGATACAACATAAACAGCAAAGGCGATAACGGGCACCCCTGCCTAAGGCCTCGTCTTATCTCTATTTTCCCTGTTGCCTTTCCTTCCCATGTTATAATCACCTTGTTATCTTTGTAAATGTTCCTTAAGAGTGCTGTTAGTCCTTCATCTAGGTTTAAGCTCTCCATTATGTCCCACAGGTTCCTTTGATTCACATTGTCATAGGCACCCTTGATATCCAGAAATGCCAGCCAGAGCTGTCTGTTTTCTTTTTGTGCTATTTCTATACACTGTGTTAGAGAAAATAAATTGTCCTCCAACCTTCTTTGTTTCCGAAACCCGTTCTGTAACTCGCCCAGTATGCCCTCGCAATCTACCCATTCCTCCAGTCTGTTCTTTATAATCTGCATTACCAACCTGTAAATAACCGGTGTCACGGTTATGGGACGATAATTCCTAATATCAGACTTATCTTCCTTTCCCTTATATATCATACTCATCCTACTAAGCCTCCATTCATCTGGAATATTTCCTTTTGTTATCATGGTACTCACTACCTCCCTTAGTTTTGCCTTAGATTTAGGACCCAAATTCTTCACCAGCTTGATAGGGATACCATCTGTGCCTGTCGACGTGCCACTAGGGACTCTTCGTTCCGCCTTTTCCCATTCTCTTTGTCCAAAATCCGCGATGTCAGAAACTGGACTGCTACTTCCTTCGCTTCTCCTATCTTCCACATGTACCCGTTTCCGAAATTTCTCCTCCATTACTGCTCCTGTATATTGTATCGCATCATCTCCCTCTAATCGATCTCCCTGATGCGAGAGTATGAACCTCTGTCTAACTTGCATCGTTTCACCGAGTGAGTTCAAGTGCTCCCAAAACTTCGTGGCAGCGTTTCTATCTTTCTTACTTACATTACTCATCCATTCCTCGCCCTTTCTCTGAATTTTCGCATTGATCAAACTATATGCCTCTCGGCGACATGTTATACAATTGTCCCATTTTCTTTTTACTTCCTTTTCGGACTCCCCACTATACGCTTGGAATACCTGTGTTCTCTAGAGGCTTCCTGACGTTTTTGTATCGCTTGCTTCACTTCTTTGACCCACCAGCTTTTTGGTCTATGTCCTTGCTTCCCCTTTCGTTTACTCTGAACTTTGTCTAGTTCTAGAGCAAAAAGCCTAGTTAGGCTCTCATAGGTCCAATCTGTATACCGTTGCCCTGAAACTGCTGCCTCTATTCTTTCAACAACTATTTAAAACTCTTTGTCGCTGCAGAAAGTTTGCTTTGAATTATGTTGTCTAGTTTCAGCATTTACTTCTCTGGCAAAATTCAGCTTAATACGTTTGTGATCACTACCAAGACTTTTGGAAACAAACAAACAAACCGGAGCGCCCCTAGCGGACGCCACCGGCGCCGCGCATGCGCGACAGGGGTGTGGGCAAGAGCTCGCCGTCTCCCATAAACAAACCATTGAAATGCGATGTTGTCGGCGTCAGTGTGAGTGCCCCTGCCCTTTTTCGCGTTCGAATTGTTGATTCTACGTCTTCCTGGCGATGTCTGACTACTTGAGCGGCGTCAGCGAAATTACCGAGGCTCGTTACACCGCAAAACTTTGCTTGATAATGTGACATGTGGCGATTCCTTCCGCGTGGACGCCGTAGTATATGCGCTAAAGCCTTATTCGCATGAGATTTCGCTCGCAATTTTCAGTCGCGACGTCGCTCGGGCTGCAAAAGCGTGAACCGTAGGTGAGATGGTCGACGTCGGTACTGAAAATCGCAAGCAGAATCGGACCAAGTGAATTAGGCAAAACAAGTCGCTGATGGTCACTGATAACAATGATCAACATCTCCTTGTATCTACTGTTTACATCGAGCCTGCTCACTAACCTTCAAACTTTAGCATATTGAGGCCTGCACTTACTTCTTATCGCAAGCACCGGGCCAACATTTGGTCTACGGGCCGGCGTCTAAGAGTGCAGACGACAAGCAGAAACATTTGAAAGAGCAGACGACAGTTCGAACGATCAGGCGGCCGTTTGAACTTGAAGACGCACTGAACGTAGTCCGCAGGTGGTCTGCACAACTTGGCGGTTTTCTGGCGTTCATGTTGGAACAAAACAAATAAACCTGATGGCCACAAGTATCCGTGAATTCAACCCAAAGAGCTTCCCGCCCAAGCAATCGTTGTTCGACGGCGTCTGCTTTTCCCTTTTCACGGCACATATCCGGATTCTCGGACGAACCGAGCACGTGAAAACGGACCTTCAAACCTTTCTCGACACTTTTGACACGGCCCCATTCGCGGCGTTTTGACGAGAAGGCAGGTTTTTGTCTGGTTCCTTTCTAAACAATGTAGGAATACACTTCTTGCATGGGGACTTCCGCCCACAGCCCCAGCCCGTGCGTCCGACCGCTGTGCCACCACCGCGCCGTGACGTCGCAGAGTTGAGTTCGTGTGTATTTGTACATGATTGCCCGTTTTTCTAGTGGTTCTAGTGACCGGGCATACACAAAATCGTGTTTTCGTTTCGGCTATTCTCCCCTTCCTGATGTGTTCTGTTTTGTTGAACTTGATTTTACCATTGAAATTTTGACAGGGTACTGGCGTCCAAAGATGTTCGTCATTGCTGGGTATGCGAATCCTCGGTAGGCGGCGCCGTTCAGATGGCCTTCTCTTCTTCCCTGGAAGTTCGATTACACATTCTCTGCTTGCCAGTCAGCATTACCCTGCTGGCATAAACGGTTTTAGCTGTAACTTTTTCTTTTCTTCAACAAAAATAAATCTCGAGGGACGGAGATTTTTATTTCAAGAAGATTCCGAGATTCTTTTTTCTTTTCTGCCCTTACAAAAAAATGAACTGACTTTCAATTGAAAGTGTAAAGGACTCACTCAATAGACCTCATTCAGTCTCAATTGAAACTTAATTGACTTTTTCTATTGAGTCGCTATTGATCCGTCCCAGACTATTGGCCACTGAGTCTTAATTGAATTTTTAGCAATTGCATTTCAATTGAATTTTGGCAATAGTGTTTCAATAGAACTTTTGCTATTGAGTTTTAATAAAAATATTGCAATTGACTTTCAATTGAATTATTGCAACGTGCTTCAATAGAATTTATTGCAACTGCATTTTAAAAAAAATTGCTCTGGTTGAGAATTTTTTTTTACAATTCTTTAAAGCATGCAACATGAGGGAAACAAAGCACATAGAGGAAACGAACACAAACATCGTAACTAAGCACTCACAACCCACTAATCGTACTCCCTTGACTACCCCACCGCCTTATATACCCTACATAAGAAAGGTATTCATTTGGCCGGTGACCACCTCAGCATCTACCAAGGTTCCCAGTTTCCTATTTCCTCCTTGAAAGTCTCATAGATGATAAACAGTGTTTCGACGTCATTGGACTCAATACCTTAATAGAAAAACATTGGTACAAGCAATAATCTTTCGGTGCACACGGGTGCAGTAATCCACAAACGACCAAACTCAATTGCATTCCTAGTGAGTAAGTTCAATAGAATCGATATTGACTTTCTTATGACCAAAGTCAATTGCATTCCTAATGAGTAAACCAATAGGATCGATATTGAGTTTCTTATGACCAAACTCAATTGCATTCCTAGTGAGTAAATTTTATAGAATCGATATTGAGTTTCTCATGACGAAACTCAATTGCCTTCCTAATGAGTAAATTCAATTGAATCGATATTGAGTTCTTAATGACCAAACTCAATTGCATTCCTAATGAGTAAATTCAATAGGATTGATATTGAGTTTCTTATGACGAAACTCAATTGACTTCCTAATGAGTAAATTCAATTGAATCGATATTGAGCTCTTAATGACCAAGCTCAATTGCATTCCTAATGAGTAAATTCAATAGAATCGATATTAACTTTCTTATGATAAAACTCTATGGCATCCCTAATGAGTAAAATCATTAGAATTGCTATTGAGTTTCTAATGATCAAACTCAATTGCATTCTTAGTGAGTAAAGTCAATAGAATCGATATTGAGTTTCTTATGATCAGTCTCAATTGCATTCATAATGAGTAAATTCAATAGAATCGAAATTGAGTTTCTAATGATCAAACTCATTAGACATTGAGTTTATAATGAGTTTCAATTGACTCTATAGGAACACAGTAGAAAGTCAATTGAAACTCATTGATCATTTTTGTGAGAAAAGCCTCCTTCAGGGTGTTCAAACACCCTGAAGAAGGCTTTTCTCAAGCATTTTAACAATGGCAGACTCGCTGGGTCCTTTATATTAGCTCGCAATGTATCAAATTATAGACAAAAGGTGATAAAAACATATTTCCAGAATTTTTCGCGTTATAGTTAGGCTTAAGTTATTATAGTAAAACATGGTCCGATATAAATCCCAATATAGATCGTGACTTAAGTAGCGATTTATATAACACTCATTTTCCATCTTACACCTTGATTTTACTCTATCAAACAAACTCGAATCGAAAAAAAAAGCTTTTACCACTTTTTTTTTTTAATATTTTGCACCGTAAAGAGCTATCTTAAGACACCCCTAAAAGCGTTCTCCGTGCCCAACCTTCAAGGGGTATATTTAAGCTTCCATCTTTATGCTAAAGTGTCCTTCATGGGACGTTTCCCATAATGCAACGCGCGGGACCCTCTTGACGTCAATCGATCGTGACCATAGTCATGTCGCTCTTGACGTCACGTGTGACGTTAATACGGGAAACATCCCTTAACGCACCGCGCGGTTACGCCGACGCCGACGTCGACGCCGACGCTGCCGCCGCTCAAGCCGGAAACGGGCGCCTAAGAGCTGCGCTCTAAAATAATGAACAATAGATAACCTTTAGCTTGGAGCAAACATTGCCAAGAGATGCTCCGGAATTCGAAACTCCGGTTGAAGTTTGGTTTCCGCATTTATAATTTTTTTTGTTTTTTTTTATTTCTTTAGAAGCTGGTTAGTGAGGAATCTTGGAAGTAATAAACCAAAAATATCCTTTGGTATATGTTACCGAAGTCGTTTCATGCAAATACGAAACTCCAACAAAAAGTTCCAAAACTTGAAAGACTGGACAGGCACAAAATGCATGTAATGCGGTTCGACTCCATGTGGTCCTTCCTTGCTGCTTATTAAAAAAAAAAAAAAGATTGTGAAGTAAAACAACAAGGTCAATTCCATCACTTGGCGCGTATTTATAGACGTCACATCGCACGGTTTATGAGGGGAGATGGGAAAGAAAGGGCGGACGGGCACCAAGGCTTAAGGTAAACCAGGCTCAGTGATTCACGTGCTAGCCTTTAGCCGACTCCGAGATTTGATTACTCTTCATCAAGTAAGCAAATCTGACACCCCACTAAATTCTAGCGCATGAGTCACCCAGCAGTAAACTTCGAAGCCTCGCCCTTCACCTTCTCCCTCTCCCACCTTGAACAGGCGACATGAGGCAACACTTCCCAGGTAAGAAAGCCTAAGTGCTGAAAATTGCTGAGTCACTAAAAAAAGGCCCCCGTAGGCCAGAGATTGCACTCGACTATGGTGTCAGCGTTCGGCTGGAACTCGTGTCACGTTAATATCACGTCCCTCGTGACCCTCGTGACGTCGCACATGACGTCACGTGTCACGTTAATATGGAAAACGTCCGATAATGCACCGCGCGGTTACGCCGACGCCGACGCCGACGCTGCCGCCGCTCAATCCGGAAACGGGCGCCTAAGAGCTGCGCTCTAAACGAATAAACAATGGATAACCTTTACCTTTAAGCAAACATTGCCGAGAGAGGCTCCGGAATTGCTATACTCCGTTTGAAGTTTGATTTCCGCATTTATAATGTTGCTTTTTGATATTTTTAGAAGCTGGTTGGTTTGGAATCTTGGAAGTAATAAACCAAAATATCGTTCGGTATATGTTGCCAAAGTCGTTTTGTGCAAATACGAAATTCGAAGAAAAAGTTTATAACTTGCTGAACTGGACAGTCATAAAACGCATGTAACGCGGTGCGACTCCGTGGGATCCTTCCTGGCCGTTTATTAAAAAAAAAGGTTGTGAAGTAAAACAACAAGGTCAATTCCAGCACTTGGCACGTATTTATAGACAATACATCGCATGGTTTACGAGGGGAGATGAGAAAGGACGGGGGGGGGGGGGGGGGGGGGACGGGTCGCCGAGGCTTAGGTAAGCCAGGCTCAGTGATTCACGTGCTAGCCTTTAGCCGACTCCGAGATTTAATCACTCTTCATTAGTTAGGCAAATCTGAGACCCCACTAAATTCTAGCACATGAGTCACCGAGCAGTAAATTTCCAAGCCTGGCCCTCACCTTCTCCCTCTCCCCCTTGAACAGGCGACGTGAGGAAGCACTTCATAAATAAGAAATCATAAGTGCTAAATTTTCCTGCATCACTAAAGGAGGCCCCCGGAGACCAGAGATTGGACACGACTGCGGCGTCAGTGTTCAGCTGGAACTCGTGTCAAATCAGTGAGAACACGACTCCTAGCCGAACGCAGACGCCGCAGTCGTTTCCAATCTAAGGCCTTCGGTGGCCTTTTTTAGGAACGCACAAAAATTCAGCGCTTAGGTTTTCTTATCTAGGAAGTGTTGCGCGAGGTCCACCAAAACGCACCAAGGGAAGGAATTCGGCCCTGTTGTCTTACTCCAAAAGATTTTTTTTTTTTTTCAAATACGCTTTTTGGCGCATTTGCCGGTCAGTATACTATACTTAAATCTAGGAAACAAAAGTTGCTCTGAGCTGCCCTTTTTTTTTACAAAAAAAAAAAATCAAAACTTTTTTGCTTTTTACAAAAAGAAATAGAAAAAAAAAAGTGAGCGGAGTGGGAGCACCAAGTCTTGAGTAAATGTCGGAAACAGCACATCAGACACCAAGAAACTGCTTCAGCAAGCATTTGGTTACCGTGTTCTACGATTAACACACATCTATGAGTCGCAGGAACGTTTTAAGCCGTGTCAAGCATCGACCGAAGACAATGACCAGGAAGTACTTCGGCAAGCGTTACTAATGACAATGTTGAAAACCTCTGACTGCTTACTTATGAAAGACGTCGGATCAGCATTTCGCATATTTGTGAACGACTCGATAGTAGTCACTCGATAGTAGTCACAAATATCCGAAATGCTGATCCGACGTATTTCATAAATAAGCAGTCAGAGGTTTTCAACATGGTCATAAGTAACGCTTGCCGAAGGACATGGCCAAGAATGTTTGAAGGCAAAAAACTAATCACGACATGAATCTCCGCTCAATCTGAACCACTCAATCTGACAAGCAAACAAAGAAAAAAAAAAAAAAGAGGGAGCACATTTGCCAAGATCTTATGGATACGATTTCTGGTTCAAAAGAACATGGTTTTCGTCCCTAACCCTTCATAATCTCCTGATCTTTTTAAAGTCCAAATGTGTGTTATCACCGTTTCTTTAATGGAGTCACTCTAACGCCTGGCTGTAACAAACAACCGACACCGAAAACGTTGCATAATTCCTGCCACACTTGAACAAAAACCGCTTGAATTGTTTAATCAGTGAAAGATATTTATTGTTTTTTTTTTCCTTCGCGTTCTGACCTGATTTGCAATAGGGCATTCTTTTTCTAGTTTTCGCTTTTGGTTTTGTGTTCTGATTTTGTTGCCATAGGAAGTTACGTTGCTGTCGAACGAAGTGCAAGGTAGGAATAAATCTACAAGCTCCGATTTGCTCAGGAGAGCAGTTCTTTTTGCTTGTGTTCGGTCTCATGTAAATATGTCTTGCTTGGGGATCCTTTGATTTAAATGCACAACAAATGCACCACGAATGTATCAAATTATGGACAAACGGTAGTAAAATATATTTCGGGATTTTTTTTGCGTAATAGGCTTAAGTCATTATAATAAAACTGTTCCGATTTTAAATCCCGATATAAATCGTGACTTAAATCATGATTTATATCACATTTATTTTTCTCTTACACCCTTATTGTAGACTATAAAACAAACTCTTGTCCAAAAAAAAACTCTTCGCGCTTCTTCGGCTTGTTCATATTTTACAGCCTAAAGAGTTATTTTAAGGCAACGCGAAAAACGCTCTTCGTGAAGACCGTGTGAGGGGTACTGTTAATCTCCCTTTTTATGCTAAAGAGCCCTTCATGGCCCATTTGTCTTTCTAGTACGCCAGGGGGCGACAGTGCATGGGGTGAAACCGTTTTTCACAGGATGAAAGAGCTCTTGGGGGCGACAAATTGAGCTTTTCAAGAAAGGATTATTTTTTAGTTTATCCCAAGCTGTTAATGGTCGCTCCCAACCTGTCATGGGTGCCTTTAGCTTGGTTTTCTGATTTATTTGGCAAAGAATAGACATTCCGCCACACATGCTTTGATATCTTGATCCATTTCTGGCCATCCCATGAAACTTCTAGCACAAAAGGCTCACTAAGCAGCGCCGTTGGTACCACAACACGTAACCCCCATGGTAAACATCCTCGTTGTGTCGATGATTCAGTGTCCATGCTCTAGAATGGCTGCAACACGCCTGCTCTGAGCTTTCTGACGTTTCCGCTTTGGACGGTGTCGCACACACAACGACATCTCTGGTGTTCTCTGCTGGGCTCTCAGCCCTAATCGGCGTCCCCGCTGTCCGGTAAAGTTTGTCTGATCACCGCGTCTACATCATGTTTTTTTTCTTCTTATGAATAGATCAGATCGTTTTCATAAACTGCGATTTTAACATACCACCGTTTCATGCGTGGCGATAGAATAGGAGGAACCGGATTGTGCTGGCCCATCATCTCCAGCACAGGTTTGATTGATAAACCGTTCTGATGGTCACATATCAAAAGGAAATGTAGCTGTGAGACCGACTTGTGGCATAGACTCGCGCCCAGCTTTCGTGACATAACATGCACCGAAAGCTTGTGCCCGTGACTTTCTCGGCCAAATAAACGCGCGATACACAATAAGAAAACATTTTCACAAAATATGCTATTATAGCCGCATTTTTTGTTTAACATATGCACGGATCTTTACACCGGTGAATGATCCCCTACTAGGAGATAAGCCTTTAACAAACAACCAGAATAAAGATCGTTCAGTTAAACCATCGGGACGACCCCCTTGAGCATATTCCTTCTCTTGCTTCACTTCAGTTTGACCGTTTTACACTTTAATGCGTTGAAAACCAGGTTAAAAAAGACGCGGGCGAACTTATTTAAGGTACAATATTTTGAGTCAGAAATTTGGGGGCAAAGTAGAAAATCCCAAACACAAAGTTTCCGACTTGTGACTCTCCCTTAAGTCTCAAGGCCCACAGGGTTGAATACCTACTTTGATTTGGGTGTTTCCAATTACCATTGCACCGTGCACAAAACACTGCAAATGTTTATCCCACACTTCATTACCAAGCAATGAAACAGAACTCAACCACATTGAGACGGTTTTCTCACAGCTCAGCGCACTGGGAACGAAACTTGCGAAATGGGGGTTCTAGGCAATGACCCGCCTGGCAGAAGATTTGGTTCCGCGGACGTTCTAAATGTGTACCGACGTTTCAAGGATGTTCTGCGGGCGTGGTTAAGACATATTTTCCATCTAAACCTCAATACGTTTTAAAAATAAATAAATAAAAAGGAAGCGCATGAGGCACGGCCGTTATTGCTTAGAGTTCACGGCGGAGGTTGCTTTCAGTTACAGTGATACCCGCACTGACGTTTACGTCGCTTTAACTGTACCGGCCTATTCTAAGTCTAAAGCAGAACGTTCAGCCTAAGCACTTTGCAGGACTAAAGTTCAAAGATGGTTGCATTAGCAACCAGCTAGGGCATCAGCGTGTCCAGAACATTTCTAGTCCTTAAAGCCATTTGGTTACAAAAATTAAATATTCAAACTTTACTTCCTTCCAGGAAAAACAGCTGATTGGAACAAATTTTACCCGATCTCGTAAATGTAGCAATTTTACAGATTTTCTAGCGCTTTGTACCAAAAGCGCAGCACTAAACTCCTTCCTAGATACGGTCTCGAAAGAAACCAGCTGTATAAATAAATAAAGAACAAAAACCCCTAATTATGATTTACTTTTACAAAATAAAACATGAGCCATTCTACTCCGTGAAGGTGAATGACCAGCAAACCTGTTTAATACACGATACAGACGTCACACAAAATTTTGAACAAGGGTACGAACACATTTATTGTCTTGATCGTTGGTCATCGGGACGAAAGCTACAAACCCTCATGTCGAGGACTATCGTCGCCCCTAGGAGCCGGAGGAAACTAGACACGCGTGACGGGACCGCTACCCGGCAGAAGGAAAGGAAACTAGGCACGCAAGCGCTTAGAACGGCGACAAAGAGAGGGTGGTGCGCTTCCCTCCTCCTCCTCCTTCGCGCTAATTTTTCAGCTAAATTTAGCTGGAATTTCCCCGCTAAATTTAGTGGCGAAAATGGAGTTTTGGTTGACGCACACGTAACATCCATGGAACCCTATGCATAAACGGGTTTGCTGAATTATACCCCGAAAACACTGACCCTGTGTATCAAACTTTCTGTGAACATCAACGCCCGTTTGAGCCCCAGCAATTAATTGCATGTAAGACTAATTGCGTTACAACTTCTTGAATTCTCCTGTGAAGCTTTAGTGAACTTCCGCAGGCAACACGGCAGAGAACCGCCTAACTTGGACCGAGTTTGACAATCCGAGGTGCCAAACTGGGGCCTAGTTAGGTTTGCTCCAAGCCGTTACTTTGTGCCAAAGTACTTTTCTTTGGCTTTGCTGTGTTTTTTCTTCGGTTCTCCGCATAATCGCATGAGTGTTAGGCATGAGCCGAAGATGCCATGTTTCAATCGGACAACCAGCAATGAAGCCTAATTCTCGCATTTCCTCAAAAACTAATGCCCAAAAAAGCCAGGTGGCAACCGAACGACTGCAGTGATGCCTAACTCTGGAACGTCTTCTAAAGTTAAGGTCGAAATGCCCAGACTCTGGATAACGAATATCAAGTTTGTTTATACCTCGTGTTTCTTGAAATTTCAGGTCTCTAAATTATCAGACAAAGACAACATTTTTGCCCACAGAACTGTGCTAGATATGTTGATTGCCGTACCGGCCGCAGTAGCATCGTATCGTAAACAGTAATGGTTAAGCGAACACAAATGAAAGTATATTAGCCAGTTTTCAACGTCCGAAACCTGATTGTTGTGAAGAGCTAAAGAATGCGAAAAAAATATCAAGAAAAAAATTTAGAATCGGCTGACGAGATTTTATTTTGGATTTCCCACTTGTCGGAACTGCGCAACTGAAAGCAAAATCGCAGCAAGCAAATCAGGCGTAAGCGGCGTACGATCCTTGTAGATTTATTGGCTCTCATACGAAACCTGAACTTGAATGTTGCTTTTCCGGTAGTCACAGAATAGCAGTCGCCGTTTCGCTAAAAAAAAAAAGAAAAACACCTAAAGTTTTGTAAACCTGACGTTTTCTTAATCCTGCTAAATCATCGCACAGCTAATATTCCACAAATGATCTGGAATTGAGGTTCAGCACTTGACTCTATATTTTAGAAAAACGTGCGTTTGTACAATTATTTTCTTGGTTTGATAAGGGAACAAGCTGACAGGCTCGAGTGTGACCGCTGGCTGCGAAATAGTTTTTGTTTTTTCGTAAATTCAGAGCATACAGGTTCTATATTTTCGTTACTATACTTAGCATCAGTGTTGTACACGTTCCTCCAAAAAAGGAACGAAAGCTCGTTCCTCGTTCCTTCTGACTTTTGGAACGCGTTCCCGTTACAAGTTACATCTGTGAAAAAGGATCTCGTTCCCGTTACAGTTTAAAAAATGGAACGTATCGTTACATATACGTTACATTCGTATATTACTAATTACTATATTTTGTTTATTCAAGCAGACTTTTTTTATCTATACCTTTAGTAGTCAACATACGAGTTTGTATGTCGTTATGGAAGGGCAACAGGAGAAGAAAGCAAGCGGAAGCACGGTTTCATTTGTTGATATATTCAAGTTAAAAATCTCAGCTTGTAACCATATTCATGTTTGTAGTGGACGATTCAGACGAGCCGAATGTACTTTTACCCAACATTGTACGAGCGTTTTACAGCAACGTCACACGTTTCAATAGAGCAAAGTCCCTTGTTCGAACTTCACAACAGTTGCTTCTCGATGTTGCTGGCCGCAAGACGAGCAAGTCGAGGAGAGGGTAGGGTTTTTGGAAGGTCAGTCTTAAAAACTACAAATACGCTTTGTTGTTCATTTTGAAGGTGGGGGCGACAAGAGAAGAAGTAATGGCCATTTTCTTTTGTGTAACATTTAAGTGACCAATGTTCGGGATACAAGGGTGCGTTCGATCTCTGGCAGTCTGTGATCCTGTTGGAACTGTAGGTCTCGTTATGGAAGTTCACAAGTGGCTGTAGTCGGCCTTAGATTTCTGGGTGTATGAGGATTCGTGGAACCAAAAAAAAAGTAGCTGAGCTTGAAACAAGCCTCTTTCTTTGTCTTTTCCTACGACTAAAAGCATTGCTTTTTGAACCGCAGTTTCGGGCACTCAAAGAAGAATCAATGTACACCAGCTCTCCTGCACACGAAACTGTTAGCAAGCGAGGACCACACAAAATAATCCACAAGATTAGTAGCCAAAAAGTTAACAAGATCCTGCACTTCGTAAATATATTGTTTTTGTACTTTCAAAATTTCCCTGTTCGAAACAAAATAAAAATTACCCCACAGGACAAAAAAAAGGAACGCCGTTACTCTCTCCGTTCCAGTGAAAATGTAACGCGTTCCCGTTCCAGTTCCAGCGATACAAAATGGAACGGCGGCGTTCCTTCGTTCCTCCTAAAAGGAACGCGTTCCAGGAACGCCGTTCCTTGGAACGCCGTTCCGTACAACACTGCTTAGCATCAGCACTTTTTACCGCCTGGCTGTTAAATTCTTGTTGATCAACAAGACAATATCAAATGACCTTTTGAACCACCGATTTCACAAACCTCACTCCAATTGAGGCGCCCCTCCACTTCCTCAAGGAAGGCGCGAGGGCCGGCTCTGGCCAATCGCGACGACGGATGAGCAGCCTAGGCCGCCTATCCGTCGTCAAGATTGGCCAGCGCCTGCCCTCGCGCCTTGCTCAAGGAAGTGGAGGGCACCTCAATGGGGGGTGAGGTTTGTGAATTCGGCGGTAAATGTCAGCAGTTCCAGGGTTGATATAAGCCTCTTTGTTCCCTCGATGCACCCATAAGCCAGAACGTTTCAAAGCGATGCTTGTATTTATTTGTGTAGTTGCAGCTTTGCTAGCATGTTCCGATGCTGCAAAATTATCGGAACAGCAGAGGAAAGGACTTCAAAGGAAGAATACCAATAACGCTTGGTTGGTACGTACCTTGTTTTGTTGAAGGGGGCAGGCTTAATTACTGCTTGTGTAACGATGAAAATAGGTCGAAATGTCAAATAATACCCAAACATCACCTTTTTTTTACTTTTAGTTGGTACCGGGCTTGGTACCCGGCTGAAAAGTGTGCTCTTTTGGTATTATGTATTTATCATGTCCCCTAGAGTGCGCCAGGTAATTTCATAGCTTTTTAATTCTGCGCTGCACCGAAATTCTCGCGGTATCATATCAATAAAGGTGGATGGACGCCTAGCGTCTGTCCAACAGTACCTCTATGCTCTGTAGTCGTCATGCAGTCATAGACATCACCAATCAAACTTTAGGACGCCGAAACGACAGTAACATCTGCGTCCGCTTAAGCTACCCATGTATCGTTCACTCCGAAAATTGGGTGGTATATAAAACCATCCACACCGGTGGGAGACACGCTGGAAGCATCAATGTTTAGAGGCGAACATTGTTATTTAAATAATAAGTTGTTTTCAAGATAGAAACTTGTCAGTGAAGTAGCTTCTATAACGTATGCGGAATTATAAATCGAGGAACTTGCAAAGCAATACGCGAGAAATGCCGTCGCGTGTGCGTAACACGCTCTAATATTTATCAAGAAAGTTGTATGGTGAATTTCTAATAGTGAACTTTCAAGTCGTAGCTGAGTTTCTGTAAAGCATTAGAACATCCTGCCTGGTATCGTTAGCGTCATTGTAGTCTTTCAACCGCGGAAACGGTTATATTCCCGGGGAGAATTTTACACTGTAATAGTGCATTATTGATTAATATCATCTAAAATATGAAGGTATGATTTTGTGTCGCTAGGACCGACATATTTGTTTCATTTGTTCTTCGAGAGAACTTCTGCAGCAAATTTACTTTCTGATCACTGTCATAAAGAAACTTAATATTTCCTTGGATGAGCGTCGTATTCACAATATGCATCTAAATTAAAATTCCATTGTTTAAATAAATATGTCTTATACTTTCGGAAAACATTTAATGTATTCCAATTTCTCCCATCGCTCAGTGCGAACTTGAGATAGAGCTTCTCAAGCTGCGATGTTTGAAGTACGCCGCTGTTTATCCTTAGAGTCGAGTCCAACGGCAGGGAAGGGTTGGTGTGCGTGGAGTAAATAAAAAATGAGTCTCATCAGTTATACGCTGAATTACTTCTTTTGATTAGTGTTGCTGCTGATGGAGCGCTTGAATATCGGCGCTCGAGTGATATTATTTGAGAAGTTTGATTACCTGGTGTTGTTATTTGATTTCAGCTGTTTACGGCTAAACATAAATATTACCTTCTGTATCGGTCCGTAGAAAACGATACTGCATATGGAGGATTCAAACCGTGTGTTGAAATATCATTAAAAATGTGTTGGGACCGCAGTCTGGAGCTCTGGTACAATTTCAATTATCAAGATATCTATACAAGTCACTTGTACGTATCATATTTTACCGATTCTTAGAACAAATATGCAGCAGTTAAAATGAAATATAAAGCTTATGTACACGTACGTTTTTGTTGCTTATTCACCAAAGGTTTCACCAAGGGGAAGTTGTGAAGTTGTAACCGCCAGTAAAAGGAGAAGTAATATATGATTTCCGTGTTTGTGCAAACAAAAAAAATATATATATCGCGATACATCACAAGACAATAAAAGTGTGCGTGGCTTTTGATCAATGCTGCTCAACCTGAACACGAGCCAGTGAAGCGTGTGCATGCACAGCAATACAGAGGGTACAGGGTCCTTCTCCAACTCTAAAATGCCTCGAACACAAAGGTGTTCAAGGCGTCGCGCGGAGCGAGATGTCTT
This sequence comes from Ixodes scapularis, assembly GCF_016920785.2. Lineage (NCBI taxonomy): Eukaryota > Metazoa > Arthropoda > Arachnida > Ixodida > Ixodidae > Ixodes > Ixodes scapularis. The sequence goes on along the minus strand of NW_024609869.1, from coordinate 868,858 downwards.
GTGACGCTCTCGGCTTCTAGCATAGGCTGCGGTCAATCCTTAGGTGAAACGGAGTATAGCCTGGGGATTCTTTTGTTGTTGTTTTTCCTTTGGCATTGAAAGAGGAAGTAAAAGAGCCGCTCTCCAAGCAAAGGGTCGGGCAGGCGATCCAGAGTCATGAACTCTGAGCGACTAATTGATTGGGTATGACCACATCGCTTTTTAATTGATATGCGTGACCCTGGTTTCAAAGACACGCAGTTAAAAATAATCGCCTTCGAAAGAGCTCTGTGTATGGGTCAGCCTATAGTCAGTTACAGGTTAAGAAGGTAGCGGCAAATGCCCCTCAAAGGGAATCAGATATCCCTCCGCCACCTCCGCATCCAATAGCGTCCCACCGTTTCCGTGACGTCGCGGCCAACGCGCGAGGAGGGTCTTGCCTTTCTGTACATATTTGCTTTATCTTTCGACTTTGACTTAGCATTGTGGAAGCCACGAGAGGGAGATTAGAGTTCTGCCCCACCGACGGAAACAAATACGACTTTCGGGGATTAGCTTCCCCCCCCCCCGATGGATACAAAGGCTGCTTTCAAGGGCTCGGTTCCCTCTCCGATGAATACAAAGGTCGCTTTCTTAAAAAGTGGGATCGGAGACAAGTGGGAATCCATTGAAGCGGAACAAGGAGCGTTTCCAGTGAACTCTTCTTTCGACTGCGGAGAGATTTGAAACACGCGCATCACACCAGTTTTATTACGCCACCGCTGCCGCCATGCATCGTGGGAGATGTAGTATTTCTGCACGCGCGACAATCCCGCTGAGGACCTGCGCGAGCAGAGCACGAGGCGGCAAGAGCTGCCTCGTGAACTGGCGCATGCCTCCTATGAACTACAGTGATGGCGGCGTTACGCATGCGTGAAACCCTTAGCGAGATCGTTCTATTAAACACGCTTATGTGACTAAAAACACGCAGCTGCGTCGGTCGATCTACAAGCGTTGCCTTCGCTTCGGCGCTTCGACGCGCGCCCCCAATGGCCTCCTTCGCGACGTCACGAGAAGAGCGCTACGGCCTTAGACAGTCACCTGATCTGACTCTCGTGCAGCGTAGTTTCTTTGCCGAGCAAGAAAATCCGCGTGCGAAAAACGTCAACATTCAGGTGTATGCGTGGAGAAATGGTTCGTTAGAACTTAGAAGTGTATCATTTCCCTTGAAGTCTCTACTGAAAATACTGACGTAGTTTATAGAAGAAAAAAAAAAACGGATTAAACATTTGATATTTACGTTCCTTTCTCAGCCTTCATTTATCTTTTGAGGTGCTGAAAGCGAACTTCCAAAAAACTATTTACGCATCGTGGCTCAGTTTTTTGGTTAGGCTTTATCAAAGTTTCGATATTATGATTGCACGAAAACTAGTAAGATATACTATAAAAACTGGTTTATTCAATATTTAAGATATTAATATTTGTCTTTTATGATTCATTGCATAGTGATGTCTGTTTCATTGTTTCATACTGTAGCTATTCACAGCCCCAAATGTGGATCTTCATGATTGATAAATCTGGCAAACAAAAAGACTTAGTGAGGATGCGCTTCGATTATTATGAAGGTAAGCCATTACTCACATTGTTTTACATTAATATGCTCAACTATATAACGACATTTTAATTTATTAAATCAAGAACCGTATTGTGCTGCATCGCAAAAAATAATTATTTTGACCGATATCAAACTGCACACACAGAAGCCTGCATTCGCTATGCAAGAGTAAGAATCAAGCTTTTCTGTGTAAGCAAGCAAGCAAAAATATAAAAATGCAAATTTATCGTGAAAATTCTGATAAACACTGAGTTTACAGAATGTGTTGTGCGTGCATTACGGGTCCGGTAATAAATTTTTATACTTGGTTACCGGGAGCTTTGGATGATTTCAAACGCGTTGTGGCCCCTTGTCTTATCAGAATGATTAAGGCTATTTAAAATGGATTCAGGAGTGGAGTCAGCTGCCAGCGGCGACAGTCGTCTGCTACTGCAGGCTCCCATGGGCTATCTTGTGCTCTCGTTCGCTTCCTCCTCGTGGCGTCGAGCTCAAGCGCCGGGATGCTGATTGCGCCGTCCGAGACTAGATTTCAACCGCTCGTTCAATCTCGGCAATTACATTTGAGTATTCTTAGTAATAATGAAGTCTTACTAATCATGGCCTAAGTACGCCTTCTACGCTTTTCATGCTTTTGCAATGCCTGTTACGGGCTCTGTATGCTTTATTTTCATTTGGCCATGTAACGGTCTCTCGTTACACTTGAGTGTGACGTTTTTCGCAAGAAAATCCCGCCTCAAACACATTTTACGTCAAAATTAAATTCAAGAAGACAGTCACTGAATATAGTAGAACACTGCAAACATAATACGAGATAAACCCCATGTGAGCCTAGCGTGGATATCTGGACAGAGAATTTCCCCAATTTGTTCACTCTGTGCTTTGTAGAAGAGTGACTAACCGGAAGTTGCTTAAACTGATATGAGTACTTTAGAAATTTATCAACAAAATAAATTTTATTACTCCAAAGTAAAAAAAGGTCGGCAGCTTCTTTTAATATGCATGACATCACTGATTTTTAAAATTTAGTTTGTATATAGCAGAGTAAAAAAAAAATGTTATAATGTTTACATTGTTAGCCGTATGACATATTCCCGGCACGTTTGATTTCTGGTTACAAATTATATCTAGGGTACAAGGAATATCAGCTGCTTTTTACCGATTATGAAACATGCTTTACCTTAATGGGGCTCCGTGACAAAGGTAAGCTAGAAAACTTCTTTCTACTGCGTTTAATTTCTGATATGCTAAATCTTATTGGCCTGCTCAATTTGAAGCACTTTGACTTGGAAAAACATTAATTAAATATTTGTGGCACACTCTTTTCGTGCTGTGACATCTAGAGTTGCAGACACAGTTTTTGAATGTTTCGCTGAAAACTGAATTAACATAAAATAATTATGTTAGTTTTATTTAATTTAAATACCGTGCATACCTAGTTGCTATTCCGTTCAGTTTCTCTCTCATGGGAGCGTTTATAACGCAATAAAAATAAATAGCACTTTTCATTAGCAGCTTAAGTATTTAGAAAAACTTGAAGCTTGAACCTGGACATTTCTTTTTTCTACATTATTTACTCTTTTTTACAGAAGGCATAATAGAGTCAGGGCGAGACAGATAGGTCACCTATCACCGACAATCTGAAAATGGGCTTGGTGCTCAACTTATTGCGTCTTGTGGTATTCGATTCAACTTATAGACAAACTCATATTTACAAACAAACCGCAGCGACCCTAGCGGACGCCATCGGCGCCGCGCATGCGCGATTGGGTGTGGAAATGGAGCTCGCCGTCGCCCATAAACAAAGCATTGCAATGCGATGTTGTCGGCGTCGGCGTGAGTCCCGTGCTCTTTTTCACAATGGAATTGTTGATTTTACGTCTTCCTGACAATGTCTGACTGCTTGAGCGCCCTCGGCGAAATTAACGAAGCGATCGTCACTCCGCAAAACTTCGCGTGAATAGGGAGTTTTCGTAGACCGCGCTGGCCCCTACGCTAAGCGTTCCGCAACGAAGAAGTCACTACTGAGCCTGCGCGCCGATAGCCTTGACTGTGGAGTTCCCGCTATCGTAGCGGGTTGCGGAGGGCCTTGCGGGACGGCGAAAACGATGTACGAAAACTCCCTAATGATGTGACATGCGGCGATTCATTGCCCGTGGACGCCGTAAAATGGACGCTAAAGACTGACTCGCATGGTTAGGTTCTGCTCGCTATTTTCAGTCATGACGTCACTCGGGCTGCAGAAGCGTGAACCGTAGCTGAGACGTCGACGTCGATACTTAAAATCGCAAGCAGAATCGGACCAAGTGAATCAGGCATAACAAGTCGGTGATGGCCGCTGGTAACACTTAGGAACATCTTGTATCTACTGTTTACAACGAGCCTACTTACCCCAACCAACCTTCAAACTTAGAAGTCTGTTGAAGCCTTCACTTATCGCTATTACCGTGTCAAAGTTTGGTCTACGGGCCGCTGTTGTTTGAACATGCAGACGACAACAAGCAGAAATGTTTGAGACAGCAAACGACAGCTCGAGCGATCAGGCGGCCGTTTGAGCTTAATGACGCACTGAACGTAGGCCGCAGGAGGTCTGTACAACTTGACGGTTTTCCCGCGTTCATGTTGGGACAAAACAAAAAATTGTGACGACCACATGTATCCGTGAATTCAACCCAAAGTGCTTTTGCAGAAGCAATCTTGGTCGGACGGCGTCTGGTTCACCTTTTCCCGTCCCCTATCCACGTTCTTGGATGAACCAAGCGCAAGAAAACTAAAACACATGAAAACTGACCTTTTAACTGTTTCCGACTCATATGGTAGAGCCCCAGTCGCGGCGTCTACAAGAAAAGGCAGGTTTTTGTCTGGTTTCTTCCAAAACAACACATGAATGAATATCCCGCATGGTGACTTCCGCCAAAAGCCCCAGACTGGAAGTGCGCTGAACGCGCCACCACGGTGCCTGACGTAAATGAGCTGAATTCGGGTATAGACAATTCCAGTAAGAGCTCTCAAGGTGGCGCCATTTTGTTCGACCATGCATACGGGAGCCTCAACAGGCTCGGCGATGTAAAATGGGGAGGCCTTTTTTCATTTCGTCAGGGCGCAGTCAAGTGACAACGGGTATCACGTGACGACCTACGTGCCCCCCGCCGCCAATTTTTCCCCAACTTCTTAGTTCCTCTTTTTATCTTAAAGCGTTCTACTCTCACTCAGGAGCATTCCTCTCTGCTTTTAAGGCGAAAGCCCTATGGTTCTATTACGGGAAAAGGCGGGGGCGTTGTCCCCTAAAGATGGCCATAAAAATACATCATCAGGCACGCGCCGTTCAAGGTCAAAGCGAACGCGCGATAGAAATAAAACTCAACGAAAAGCACAGCAACACAGATGCATCGTCACGAAAGCCGTGAGGCCGGCGGGGGCGCCGCGCCTGCGCAGAGGGGGAGCCTGATGTCACCGCCGGAGCGCCGTGTGAAAAAGGAAGGCGTGATGGCGCTGCCTCCGATGCGTCAGTTGCGCTTCGGACTTCATCTGTGCTCATTGTGTGCTTCGTGCGATGGACTGGGAGGCGACCCCGTCTACATCTACGGCCTCGACATCGAATACGCAAACGCACACACCGAATACAATACTGGCTGAAACAGCTTTAATGCGTGTAGAAACGTTACTCAAAAACATTCCACCCGCAGGACTATAACGCTTTTGCATTCCCACACGCAGTCTTAAAGGTCTTCGGTGTGTCTTGTTTGTTTACAGAAGTTGCATGAATAAAACACACATTTGGGACGGACGACCGTTTGTTAGTCTTTTCTTTCTTTTTTTTTTACGTGCTGGGATTTGGGCAGCGCGCTGGAATGAATGTATGATGTGCGCGCAGACATACAGTTGCCAGCGAAGCAGTTAAAATCATCCGTTGTGTTTTGCGAATCTAAGAATCGTGTTTGTTTAATGCAGATGTTGCTTTCCATATGGTTTTCCTACGTAAAATTATTTTTTTTTGGACAATAGATGCGAACGAAGAATTACATCTCAGTCAGTGGTGACATGCAGTAAGCTAATAAGTTAGTTTTTGAAATGTATTTTTCTACTTGCGCTTTCACTTCTTCCTTTCACTTCTTTTCTTGTTGGGTGGTTTCATTTGAAATCGAACACGCTTGACGGGGTGGGTCTTTTGATTTTTCTTGAAAAAATATATGTAATTGCCCCATTTCTGGAAAGAACAAAACCGCTATCCGAAATTTTTTTTAAAAATATTTTGCTTCACAAAAAAGTTTTGAGTGGAGCAGGGTGAAAATCTGTTTTTTACTCCGTGATTTTTCTACCTAGTTCTGTACGCTGGTATGAATACGGGAAGCATACAAAACTCACAGTAATTCTTTGTGCTCTTGCATGTTATTTGGACTATTTTTTTAGTTTAAAGGAAGATACTTTCGTAGTTTTGTTTATTGAGGTAAAAAATTCCAAACATTGTCTCTTTGACGATCAGGTGACATATTCAGAGCCTTGTAACTCATTATTTATTATATTTGTCACTTATTAAATACTATGCGGGTGTAGCCCTGTACATGGGCTATCGACGGCAATAAGGTTTGTTTATTTTATTTTCACAGAATTTTTTATATAAAGTTGGAAATATCGTCGAAAATGAAATTAACCGATATTTTGAACTCACTTTATCAAAAAAGGCCATTTTTTATTTCGTTCAATTTTTTTTATTATTGCTGCCGATCATATGAACTTTCAATTCGCTTGATGCGATTTCCCCCTTTTTTATTGTATCTTCTCTACGCTTTGTTTCAGCTTCGGTCCGAGCGCGGCCGATGTTATGAGCCGAAGGGCCAATCAAACAGCGTAAAGAGCGCAGCGTCATGGTGTGCTCTCGGCGCTTGATAGGACTAGCCGGCGGTGGAGCGCGCACAGAGAAACGGCGAATACCGGCTGGTCCTATCAACTGCAGAGAGCACGCCAGACGTTGCGCCTTTTTCGCTGTTTGATTGGCCCTTCGGCTCATAACATCGGCCGCGCTCGGACCGAAGCTGAAACGAAGTATAGAAGTGATCGAAATTGCTCCCACGTGACAATGCGGTGACAACTTCAGAGCCTTGTAACTCATCAGTTATTATATTTGTCGCTCACCAAATACTATGCTGGTGTAGCCTTATACATGGAATATCGACGGGCATAAGTTTAGTTTATTTTATTTTCACCTAATTTTTTATATAAAATTTGAAATATCGTCGAAAATGAAATTAATTGATATTTTCAACCCACTTTATCCAAAAAGGTCATTTATTATTTCGTTCAATTTATTTTTATTATTTCTGCCGATTATATGATCTTTCAATTGGCTTGATGCGATTTTCCCCTTTTCTTGTATCTTCTCAAGAAGTGATCGAAATCGCTCCCACGTTCTCGGAACGGCCAAACGCAGTTTCCGCAGGTCGGCTTCGCTGCAAAGAATATACTGCTTATTTGTGTGTTCAAATGCAGCGGTTGAATTCATTTTGACTTGAACACTTGTGCTTGGCTACATTATATTTCATTAATTTTTAATGATGGCAATTGACATTCCTTAGTCTGATATTTAGCGGTGCAGCGGATGTTCCATTATCCGATGTTTAAAGCCAGGGCACAAAGGGCATCGCAAACCTGTTCTTCATAAAACGAGTGTTTTAGGACGACACAATCAAGAGGTGACTAGATGAAGTTAAGAGGCATTTTATATTTTGAAGCAGAGAGATAGGTGCGTCAGTTTGTCTTTTAGTGCATTATTTGACAAGGAGTTGGCATTCTTGAGCAGGTTTAACACGTGCGGGGAGTGGTGACTAGGTGTTTTTTTTATGATCAGTGATGCGTGTCATTTTGTGTTTTCTTACAATAAATCAGTTGAGAGTCAACGCTCTGTTTGTACACTTCGTCTTCTTGTCCTCCGTTTTTTGGCGCTGTTTTACTTTTTCGTTAAACATGTACCACCAAATCGCCCAACTTTCTACCATATATAGCCAAGTATAGGCAGTGCGCGTGGCTTCCACGCAGATGGCCGAGGGTTCGAATCCCGCCACCGCTTGTCGTTTCTTTGTTTAATTTTTTTAAGTAGAAGATTCTAGAACGGTGGAGAGCCGTGTTGTTTGTTCATACTCAAAATGTACACTTACAAAACGAAAGAGGTAGAATGTTCTAGGATCCCAGGGAAGGCTAACAAAAAACCGCGCCCTACGGAGTCAGTCTCACCCCTGTGCTCGATCTTGCTCTTACGCCGCTATCGACGCCTGGGACACCTGCGACGCTAGCCGCTTTTTATTTTGCTTTGGACGCAATTCTACCGAATTAAATGTTCCTTTTTCTTCAGTCATTTGTCGCCTTATTATCTGTCATTCGTGTCAATGCGACACTGCTCTTGCCGAGGCGATGCGTGCTCGTGTCGATGTGATCCAAGGACATTAGGGAGTTTTAGCGAGGCGTTCTTGGAGCACACGGTTTCGAAATCATGAGCGGCGCAGCTGGTCCATTCCGTGAAACTGCACGTGAATTTTAACATATTCTAGCGAACCCTACACTGCCGCAACCGTGTAAACGATGATGATGATTACGTTTGACCGGCAGCGTTATCTCCTAGTAAACATGTGAAACATTCTGCAGCGTGCAAAACCATGGCGGCTCGTGGTTCGGGCGTACAACTGATGTGAACAAGACTAACCGACGTAACATTTCCGGTGTGAATTTCAAGACCTGAAACCTAGATAGAGAAAAAATTCTCTGAACGACAGCAAAGGCAGGTTGTGTGTCTCCGTTTTCTTTAACTTGAATGATATCATTCACGTTGTATGCCGTCGAATCAAATAATTTCGTCTGCTCGCGGCCGCCACGGCAGCAAGTCAGCCCGCAGATCTTAAAAAAAAACATTTATTAGAATGCCTAGTTTACAGCATTCGCGATGGCTTACCATTGTGAGACGTCCTCGAAATGATTTGATTCAACCTGTCAAACAAAGCAGAGTTACAGGATGGCAAATCACCTCCCATTATCGTAAGCCTAAAGCTTTTTTCTTTTACCCGAGTCGCAAACTGTTATGGCAGCGTTCCGAAGACGACTCCTGTGGCCGGAGTGGGAGAAACGAACGAGAGGAGCCTCCCAAAGCCACCAACGACTCGCCCGCGCATGCGCAGTAATGTCGCCGATGCGTTCGAGGAGGAACCGTTTGAGTGGATACGACTCGCTAAAACTCCCTCTTGACGTGAGCGGACTCGTCCAGACGACCGCTCATGTTGTATCCTCATATTTAAACAAATTTAAAATGTTATTCAGAGCAAAAGCTTGGTTTATTTATCTAGTTATTTCCCGCAGACTTGGACGTAGTTCAACTACTCTACTCAAACTACTGTAGTTTAATTACCTTTCCGAGTAACTTGGTAACTTTCAATTACAACTTTATTTGGGTAATTAGTAGTTTAATTTAACTACGTTTTTCAGGTAACTTCTACTCAAATTACTAACTACTTTCGAAATCTAATTCTAATTTTGCTTATCACAAAAGTTTGAGCGCAGAAATAAGTAAGACGCCGGCAGATCAAGTGGCATTCCCGAACAAGGGACCCCTCACATTCCGTTCTCATGTACTTATACTCGGCAGCCGTAGAAACTGCATCAGGGGCGTCCTTGGGCTAAGGTGGCGACAAACGGCCAGAATATAACACCGGCGCGCACGAACGCAGGAAGAAATACTTAAAGGGGCACTCACACCCCAAAGGTCGTATTTATTTTTATTGTCTAAAACGATGCAAGTTGCAGTCATAGACACGCAAAAAAAAACCGCATCGCGAAAAAAAATTTTCCCGCGCGCGCGCGCGCCTTTTTATTTTTGGCGTTTGATTTTCCCGCCTCTCGCCTCCTCGCTTCATTTGATCGGTGACGTCAAGAATCATGAAATTTAGAAGCTTTGTAGGCGACATCTCTATAACATTTAATTACGGCAATCCTAAAACATGTTTTTTAACGCAATCGCGAACGCACTACGGCCCTTCTTTTTGAAATACCAAAAATCCGGAGTTTGTTGTGGTGCTGTCTCCTGGATTTGTATCCTCCAACAGAAAACAGGCGACACCGCTCAAAACCGGTCCGCCGCAACGCCTCCGCTCGCTCCTTTCCTCCTCGCTTTGGGTCGCCATGGCAACAGCAGGGAGTGGTGAAAAAAAGTGGACTCTCAGGACTCCGGAATTTTTGACGTCAAGGCACCGGCGCCGATCGCGCGGGAACTTCGAATTCGGCATTTGGAAATTGTTTTTTTACTTCACAAATACTGAATTCCCAAATTTCAAATTTTGAGGGTAATGTCCCGGCATCGTTTTCAATCGTTTCGGATAATAAAAAAAATATGATTTTGATGTGTCAGTGCCCCTTTAACAAGTTTTGGTCGGGTATTGGCCTAATCCTGTAATGCACGCAGGCGCCGCGCCTCCAGGTGCAACCGTGAAAGACGGGGACATTCCAAGGGTTGTTGTTTTCATGTTGTCTGCCTTTAGTGAGTCCTGCCTCAAGCGACCTGGTTGTTCCACGGGAAGCTCTACTGGAATGACCTCGCAGCTGGGCGCCTGTTCCCATGGTCGCCTCGTCGGCAGCGCATGGCCTTTGCAAAGCCGGACTCCCCCGCGCACAAACTTATGGTGAATTCCACTCGTAGATCTGGAGCGCTTTCCAAAATCCGCGAGGGAGGCAAAATACCGCTCCGTGGGACCCGCTCCGAATCGCCGAGGGGAAGATAAACTTGCATTTTTGGAGCGACCTCCCCCACACCCCTCCCCACCCCTTCTCCCTCCGCCGTACAAAATGGCCGCTGCTTGAACTTGACCAGCCCACCAACGCCTCAGCCGGCTGATCTTTCCAACGACCAGTGACGGCTGTCACTGCTTAGCTGCAGAAGTAACACGCAACACAGGCCGGGCGAAATTATACGTACCGCGGCGCCCATGTCACAAATAACGAAGACGTCCGCGTTCGGCACCGTCACATACCTTTCGGCCGCCTCGAAGCGGCGGGGCACGGACAGCGATATTGACAGCGTGGAGTTCAGATTTGTAGTACGACTTTAATAAACACAGAGGTAACAAACCATCACTTGCGCGGTCGTTGCCTAACCACTTCTTGCTTTATTTCACGAGAAAACGCCGACGGAATGCAGTGTAAAAAAGTAAACAATCACTGGCTGCAGAATGAATAGGCCTAACCTTGCGTCTGCCTCCGGCTTTTCTGTCGTTCTTTTTCTCGTTCTTCCTCTTACGATCACAGACGTCAGCGCTTACGATTTGCCACGCTCCACATTCCCGACTTTTTATCTCTGATCTACGCGAGGTAGAAGCGTTCGAGCCGTCACAATCCAGAGTAAACAACCGACGCACTCGAACAGATCCAACTCCACGACCCGACCGGCCCGCCGATCTCTCCAACCTCGCCGCGCATGCGCACCGCCGATTTAGACGGAAGTCACGTGGGCCGCTCTGTCAGTTTCCGGACAGATCCGTGAAATCCCGCAGAGCAAGTTCGGCGGAGTTTGGGGCGCTCCGTGGAGCGGGCGCTGCCAGAGATCTACGAGCGGAAGATGATCAACTTGAGCCAGATCTGCGAGCGGAATATGCGCGCTCCAAATGGAGCGCTTTTGGAGCGCTCGAGATCTGCGAGAGGAATTCACCATTAGACGTGGATAATCCGTTCATGGGAGCACCTTCCCGCTTCCAGCTGCAATTGTGCGAGCGACGATGCTTGTTCACGTAACCAGTCGCGTCCTTCCGACCTTCCACGCCATGGAGACCTCCTCTTTGCTTAAAACGATTTGCTTGTCAGGCGTGTCAGGCGCCGGCGAGGATAGCGAGTCACCCTTGGGAGATCCTTTTGTTGGACCAGGCGTCAGCGGCGAATTGTACTTCGTTTTATCTTTCTTTAAGCCAAAATATTTTTTTTTTTTCTTTTCAGTAGCGTAGCACTAGCACTGCAACGTGACGCGCAGTCGTCCGGATGATTTCATCGTCGTGGCGCAAGACTTGAACCCTTGACTGTCAGTGTCCGGTGCACTCACTCAGCGTACTCTCCAAACGTCGTGGGAATAAGGAGGAGCCAGTCATAACAATCTGAACTTGCCGAAGAAAAAAGAAAAAAGCAGGAGAGTTTGTTATAAAAGACCGTCTAGCCGAAGCAAACCGCACATGTTTCGTCATGAACACCTTAGATGCAGACGATCGCTTACCCGACCCTGCACAGCCTGTTTCTGAAATTCAACGCTGCCGGTTTATCCAGCGCGTCGGTGGAACGTCTTTTTAGCTTGGCTTGGGACGTCTTTAGGAGGAAAAAGGGAAAACTTTCGTATCAAGAACTTTGAAAGTCAATTGCTTCTGCGAGCGAATAAACTATTTTGGTGAACAAGCAAGCCATGAAATGACTGCATTTATTTTAGGCTCGCAGGGTTTTTCACGGATCAAAACTGCTGTTCATTTTGCTACCACAAAAATATAAAAAAGGAACTTCGAAAGTAACTTCAAAGTAACTCGCTACTTTTTACAGTAGTTTGTAGTTTACTCCGTTGCTACTACAAATTCGTAATTTCTACTCTACTCCAATTACTTTTGGCGCCGGTACTCAGTAACTTAACTACCTTTCTTGAGTAATTTGTACATGTCTGAGTTATTGTAGTTCGCGTGCACAGTAAAAGCTGTGTCTACAGCTGGGTGTCTTGGTGGCGCTGCAAATGCTTGAATTTCCTTTCTCCTTTTCTCTTTTTTTTTTTTTTTTTAAAAGAGGGGGGGGGGGGGGGGTTGAAGCGCCATTTGAAAGCTCTCTGACGTAGTCTGCGCCAAAGTTAGCGTAAAAGTGTTTCGTTTTCGGCACGCGTTAGGGAACGTGTGCTGAACTTTAGTGCGCTATTCTACAACTCCCTATGCACAATAACGGAAAAAAACTTTTATTTCAGCTTTGCAGGTGTGGATAATTGGAAAGACGAATGTAACAGATGTAAACGAGATTTGCCATTCTACTTACAACGAAAAAGTGAACGAGACTGGTGGCCTTACAGATATTCCAAAATATTATATCTACAATGAAACAACGTGCGGAAAAAAAAAGTAATGCTGCCTTATTCCATGCATATATATATGCATATGCAATAATGTACCAGCAATGAATTTAGCACAATAAAAGAGAGAACTGTCAACGAACTCATGAGCGTAAAGCGAAGCTTCACTGTGAAGACGCGCCATGTGTAATTCAATTATATGGATTTGGGTGGAAGATTTGATCTTTAATATAAAATAAAACAGAAGGTTACTTTGTTCAAAAAGCTTTTAATTTGGTTTCGCAACCCGAATAAAAACAAACAAATAAAACAGTCTATATCAAACAGCACCATGATGTTTTCACTGTTATTCCTTTGGATAAGGGTAGCCTGAGCACCAGGTGACTATATAACAACATTGTGTTTCAAGTACCTGAAAACGTCGGCCCCCTCCAAAAGCCCGCCGCCAGCTATACATTTCGCTAGCACCTCGGCAGCAATTTGGCTGCGTTTTGGGCCAGGTCTTAGGACTCATTAGCCGAGTTCAGGGTTTGTATCCAATAAACATGTGAGAACATATATAACCTATATAAATTTTACATAAAAATGATGATATGTTCATTGGAGTGTCGTTTAAGTGCGCTAGCAGAGAATTTCCAAGAACAAAAATAAATTCGATATCTACAAAATACTGTTGCAGCCAGGTCTTATCAAAACGTAAAAAGATATTTTCTTTATTTTTTGTATCCCTCTCATATTCATATTAATTCGTCTAGTCGTTCGTGATAGCTTAGCTTTCATGAGAAAAATGAGTCAGCGTGACGATGCAAAGCTAAAATGCTACCCAAATATTCAATAGTGCACGCAAGAGGCGCTGTTCAAAACTTGAGTGCCAGAAAGACTATTTTTGTTAACAAAAGTACTGCTATTCAAAAAAGAAAAAAAGAAAACGCCGTTACGTGTTACAACAAGTACACATGTGTTGCAACACTTAATGTTTCCCCTGAAAAGATGATCCGGAGTTTTAGTTTCCGGATTCATACTTTTTTTTTTTATTCCTTTAAAGGCTTGTTAGTGGGGGGTTTTGCAAGTAGTAAAACGAAATATCGTTAGGTATGTTACCAAAATTTTTTCACATCCAAATACCAAGTGAAAACAAAAATGTTTCAGAAATAACAGCACTGAACAGGAACAAAACGCAGTACCGCAGTGCGACTCCATGGCGTCGTTCCCGACACTGGGTCATTCCGAAAAGATAGACTACATGGCCAATTCCAGCACTTGGCGTGTTTATCATTGACGTCACATCGCACGGTTTAAGAGGCTATCGCAGCTGAATTAGACCTAAGGTAGGGATATTTTACAAATCCAGGTAGCACTGGGGGTGCTGCCTTCTTTATTTCCCTATCGAAATACATGGAACGAAGATCTTACTGAAGACATGTTAACGGAGAAATTACCTTCCGCAACGCATTGTCAAGAAATCTATGAGTGCCTCTGTTTTCTTCAGAGCAGCTCATGAATGGCTGGTTAAAAAAGGGGAAGTTTGAAAGAATTCAAACTCTCGTAGAAAATCTCTAGCCCCCAAACCGGGAAAAGTGTGACCACAATACAACATTTCTTGAAATTATATTTTTAATAAAATTATACCGAAGTTTATCTGTGCGGTGGTTGCTGAGCGATAGGACCAAAAAGTTGTCACTGGAAAAAGCATAGGGCCGGGGGAGCTCCTATAAGGGATATGCAATCTGGAGCTGTTTCTGTGGCGAGCCGGAGAAAGTTCACGGCAAAGCCGGGGATGTTGATGTTGAAAACGTTTTTTAATGACAGACTTCACTCGTTGCCACTACTCGCCACGACACGCTCCGGCGAGCTGCGGCGTCCCGGCCCATGCCGTGTTCCTTGACGAAAGCACTGGATGCTACCGATCACGTTCATGAGCGAGGGTTCGGAGGAGGTCGGCATGGCTTACGTGCAGCCAGGATTCGCGATAAGGCTACCGGCCGGGCCCCCGAATGCAGCGAAACGCATCGAGCACGTGGAAAGAGAGGCTTCACATCGCTTTCCCCTCTCGGACTGAGCACGGCTTGCCACGGCTAGCTGACGTTTTCAAACTGAAAAACAGAGAGAAGTTCAGCTTTTTTGACGGAGCGATGAAACGTCCGCGGACCACGGAGCCAGTTTGCATACCACTCTAGGTCTACAAGGGAAATGGAGTGAAGGGGCCGGGGGAGGGGGGGCCGAGGCATTGGTAAGCACGGCTCAGTCATTCACGAGCTAGCGTTGAGCTGGGTTCCCATATTTGATTACGCGCTATTAGGTCAGCAAACCTGAAAGCCGGCTAAAGACTAGCGCGTGAATCCCTCGTCACTGCTTTCCCAAGCCTCGCCCCCTCCCCTTCTCTCTCCCCCCCCCCCCCCCCCCCCGCCTCCTTGCGACGTGGCGTCCATGGAAACGTGCCAAGTGCTGGAATCGGCACCTGTCGTCTTACTGCACAATCTTTTCCGAATACGCTTCCCGGCTTGCCAGTTTGTACGCTAAAAATCACTGTATGGAGCAAAATTGATTCCCAGCTGCGCTCCTTTGTATAAAAAGTAATATCACAATTTTCTCACAAAGTAAAAATAATGAAGACATTGAGCAGCGTGGGCGCATCAAATATTGGGTAAATATCGACAAGAACACATAAGAAATACAGAAACCGCTACGGCAAGTCTTCGGTGGTCGTGCTCAAGGAGAAACACAAATTTGTGAGTCGCATAGACATTTCTAGCCACGTCAAGAATCCATGGAAGACAACTAACAACAGGGCGTCGTTCAGCAAGCGTATCGAATGAGAATGATAAAAACATCGGCAGGCTAATTTATGAAAGAAGTCGGAGTAGCATCGCGGACGTATCTGAAAAACACAATATTAGTCAGGGTTAGGGTAACCATACCCCTCAGAATTGAAAACGGGACATCAAGGGGAAGGGTAGGGGAAGGAAAAGGGGGAGGGGGAAGAAAGGAAGAAAAAAAGCTCTGCTACATTTCAGTTCAACCTGAATACACGCACTCTTCATGGCGTTTCGTTGAGTATAGTTAGGGTTCGGAGTTTTCGGTTTAAACCGATAAAAACCGATAAAAGTACGCCGAATCCATTTTCGGAAATTCGGTTTTTACCGGAAAAGGTCAGTTTTTAGGTTCGGCAGTTTCGATTTAAACCGATAAAAACCGATAAAATTTCGTCGAATTCATTTTTTAAAATTCAGTTTTAACCAGAAAAGGTCACTTTGACCATCCAGTCGTACGGCAGAGCCGTGGGGAGCGTGTTTTCAAACTCGTTGTGAGGAAGACTGACTGGATGCAAGCTCTGCATGTTGTGTTGTGCTTCAAAACGTCGGCGATTTTGGCTCAGGCAGCGCGTCATCTCAGCCTGCCAGCTTCCAATGTTAGCGCTGAGACGGCGTTCTCGAAGCTCAGGGTCATATATTAACAGGAAAGAAATAGTGTGGATCAAGAAAGAGAACCTGGGAAAGTACATGTTTGTGTGTACTATAATGAGATCACGTATTCCTGATGTACAGAAGGTGAGGTACCATGTTTTTCGGACATAAGCTTCATATCTGACTTGTTTGTACTTCTGCGTTTTTTTTTCTTGTTTCTTTTACAGTTGCACACATTTGCCAAATGACGTGTCCATTTATTTTTCAATGTATCTGTGCCGTTATTCTTTGAGTGATCACAAATATCAGAGCTACGTACAAGGATCATCTGATCCGGAGTCCGTTGGTGTTTATTTTATATTCACCGAAAAAAGCCGATAAATTTTTGCAGGCATAAATATACGCCGAAAAAAACCGAAAATTGAATTTTAAAATAAACACCGAAAAAAGTACGCCGAATTTTGAAAAAATAGAAACCGAAAACGCAGAACCCTAAGTATAGTTGAGTTCACAAGTACTTTTCTTACCTATTCTGCCAAACCTAAATATGCCAAATGTAATATTATACAAAAATGCACCGTAAACAGGTCTCTGCGAACAAAGCGTATTAGAAAATCGGCTGCAAAAAAAAGCTTTTTATACTATGTATGTTCTAATACACCGTCACGAGCAACCTTTTTTTTTTTCCTGCAACCTCCTATTATGCGGGTGCCCAGGCATCAGCACCTAAGGCTCGCCATAATAAAGTTAATTCCTCCTCCTTCCACCCACCTGGTACTCATTTCGCAAGCAAGTCCCCACGAAAACAAGACCTTTGGCTATATTCAGATAAAATGACAGGACGATAGAAATTAACCTCAAAAACAGGACTGTTCAATTGATGACCAGAAGTTTCATCGGCAAGGTAATACAATGGCGAGGTTATACAACGGCGAGGTAATACAACGGCCACAGAGAGTCTGCCTTCATAAAATGCCTTTGGAATGTCCTCTTCTTGACGCCCGTTCAGAAACAAACCCTACACTGTACCTAGGAAATGGTGATTCTTTAACCACTAGGTATATTTTTAGGCGTAGCACATTGATTGACCAATTTGTACAGTCACTGATAACTATACAAAAGAAAGGACTTCTGTGAATATAGAGCAAAGTTTAAATTTTTATTGCTGTAATCCCTGTCCTACCTGAACAAAAACAACTTGATTTGTTTTGTCAGCTACAATTTATTTTGCTTTTTACTTTTGCGTTTTGACTTGATTGCAGTAGAAAAAATTACTTTCTAGTTTTCGTGGTGCCTTTTTTGCGTTCTGACTTTATTGCAGTAAGACGCTACGTAGCTAACGAACCAAGTGGAAGGTATGAATAGAGCTCAAAGCTCCGATTTTCTCAAAAGAGCACTTCTTTTTGCTCGTGTTCAGCCGTTTATAAATCTGTGTTGGTTGGTGGCCCTTTGATTTAAATGCGCAACAAAGGCATATCAAAAGTATCGAATTAGAGAAAAACGGTAATAAAATAGATTAGGGGTTATCTTTGCGTAAAAGGTGTGATTTATTAGTTAATATATAAAACTGGTCTGATATAAATCACGAGGTTCAGGCATGTTTCTATCGGCCAGGAAGGCTCCAGTGCTTCCACAAGACACACAATACCTGATGGTGTAATTCTGCCATAAAGTGGTGCTGTATATTTGATTATGTACTAACCACAGTCACACACGTGGATCTCTAAGCGTCTGTTTACATGCGGAGGACAGCGTTTGAAAGAAGAAACAATCTGAAATCAACCAAATACAGTTGCAGCTGGCGCCCTCCTTGAACAGTTAAAACGCAAAAATTCGTGCCTTCGACCTTTATGTCTTGTATTTTTTCCCATAATTATATTGACTAATGTAGTCGCTTGTGATAGCTTAGCGTTCATGAGAAACGACAATGAGCGTGGTGATGCAAAACTAAAACGCAACTCATATATTCGGCAGTGCACCCAAGGGGCATTGTTCAAAACTTACGGTCCTTGTGCAATACATTTTCGTAACAAAAAAAGTACAAAAAAAAAAAAGAGAAGAAACGGCGTTCTGCGTTGCAGAGAGTACACATATGCTCCAACGCCTGATGTATAATCTGAAACGGAATGAACAATCGATAACCTTTACCTTGAAGCGAACATTGCCCGGAAATTCTCTGGAAGACGGAAATCCGGTTGAAGTTTGACTTCTTCTTATATAATTTTGCTTTTTGACTTCTTTAGAAGCCGGTTAGTGGGGAATCTTGGAAGTAATAAACCGAAATATAGTTTGGTATATGTTACCAAAGTCGTTTTGTGCAAATACGAAATTCTAACAAAAAGTTTCAAAACTTGCAGGACTGGACAGGCACAAAACGCATGTAACGCGGTGCGACTCCATACAATCCTTCCTTGTCGTTTATATAAAAAAAAATTGGAAAGAAAAACAACAGCGTCAATTAAAGCACTCGGCGCGTTTTTATGGACGTAACATTGCATGGCTACGAGGGGAGATGGGGAAGGAGGGGGCACGAGCGCCGAGGCTTAGGTAAACCAGGCTCAGTGATTCACGTGCTAGCCTTTAGCCGACTCTGAGATTTGATTACTCTTCATCAAGTAAGCAAATCTGAGATCCGACTAAATTCTAGCGCATGAGTCACCCAGCAAAACATTTTGAAACCTCACCCTTCACCTTCTCTCTCTCCCTCTTGAGTTGGCAACGTGAGGCAACACTTCCTAGATAAGAAAGCCTAAGGGCTGAATTTTCCTGCGTCACTAAAAAAGGTCATAGTAGGCCAGAGATTGGACACGACTGCGGCGTCAGTGTTCAGCTGGAACTCGTGTCAAATAAGTGAGAACACGACTCCTAGCCGAACGCTGACGCCGCAGTCGTGTCCAATCTGTGGCCTTCGGTGGCCTTCTTTAGGAACGCACAAAAATTCAGCCCTTGGGCTTTCTTACCTAGGAAGTGGTGCGTGAGGTGCACGAAAACACACCATGTGCAGGAATTCGGCCTTGTTGTCGTACTCAAAAAACATAATTTTTTATTAATTTTTTTTACAAATACGCTTTTTGGCGCATTTGCCAGTCAGTGTACCATACCTAAATTTAGCAAACGAAAGTTCTCCTAAGCCCCGCCTTTCGCTTTAGAAAAAGAAATATTTCAAAGCTTTCTCGCCTCTTAAAAAATGTTTAAAAAATGTGAGCAGCGCGGGAACACAAAATCTGCAGTAAATATCGGAAACAGCGCACCAGACAGCAAGGGACTGCTTCAACGAGCATTTGGTTACCGAGTTCTACGATGAACACACACATATGAGTCGCATAAACGTTTGAAGCCGCGTCAAGAATCGACCGAAGACAATGAACAGGACGCCCTTCGGCAAGCGTAACTAATGATAACGTTCAAAACATCTGACTGCTAATTTATGAAAGCAGTCGGATCAGCATTTCGAATATTTGTGAATGACTTGATATTAGTCGCAGTTCACTCAAAAATAGTTTAAGGAAAAAAAAACAATCACAAGATGAATCTCTGCCAAATCTGAGCCACGCAGTCTGACGAGCGAACAGAAAGAAGAAAAAGAGGCATCAGATCTGCCGAGACCTCATAGATACAATTTCTGATTCAGAAGAACATGATTTCCGTTTCTAACCCTTCATATTTTCCTGATATTTTTAAAGTCAAAATGTGTATTATCAGCCGATTTTCATGGACTCATTCTAACGTTTGGTTGTTACAAATAAACCGACACAGAAACACGCTATGCCCATAGGGAATCATATAAAAAGACCTCAGTCCCCCGCAGTATTTCAAATAACCACCTCGAAATTTTGAGGCAAGTACTTTGCCGAACGAGCTATCCAGGGTTGGTGGTCGGAGCACGCAAAAGCGACGTCATTTGCGTGGCGCGCGCTTCCCGAACTTTCCTCTCGTGGGGCCTGATCTCACGGCGTGTGTCAGAAATGAGAGCGGATCTTCGGTAGGCCGTGCCATTCAGACTCCCTTCTCTGCTTCCCGGAAAGCCCTATCACACGTTATGTGCCTACCAGTCTTTGTCAGCATGATCCATAATTTTGATTTAAACAAATATACATCTGATCAATGAACAATTTGTTTTTTCATTTAGAATTTTTAGGAAGAGACAATCCTTGTTTCTGAATAACCTGGAGGACTTGCTCGAGCATTTTAACACTTACAGAATCGCTGGGACCGTTTTATTACCTCGCAAGGAGACAACTTTCAGGGACTTCAAAGCTGAAAACCCTCGATGTCATGAATTTGGGTTTTAATAAAACGAGTTCGGAAATATTTCTTATACCACATGCGTATATACACACAATGTGCTACAAAAAGCAACATGATTGTTCAAGGGGATCTCTCTCGGTTTATCGTAGTAACCACACAGATTTTCGGAATACACAATATTTTTTTCTTCCCGGTGTGATATTTCTTTATCTTTTGATTCAGCTGCGGAGAACACGGCGAACGACTCATCCGGGATCTCACCCGCGTCGCAGATGAAGGATCAGATCCTAGAGATGGTGGCAATCGTACAGAGAGTGCGTAGTCGTCTCAATGGGGTTGTCTCGCTCATGGCTCTGATGCACTTGCGTCCGACTTTCTGTCATAATGATCTCCTAGGCACATGGCCCACCCTGGAGGTTAAGGAGTCTCGCCTGCAGGTATTGTCGGAGCACGGTGTCTAATGCGATTCAGTTGCCGTCTTGCCTTACCAGTGACGGGTTTTACTATCCACGATCATATCGCGCATTATGATACCTGGCGTCCTCTTCTGATCATTCAGAAATTGTTGAATTTCAAAGCTTGCTTGAGTTCCTTCACCATCAGTTCAGCCTACCCGTTGGTTGCCGGGAGTTGGGGGCACTACTGACTAAAATGATGTCGTTCATTCAATAGAACTTAATTTCTTTTGAAAATAAAGCAGCTCCATTGTCGGAAGAAGCCTTTCTTGGCACTTCGAAGGCGGCGAATTTCCGATATTCTCTGAATAAGTCCCTCGTCGACATGCTGTTGACCACTCGTACCTCGACCCACTTTGTGCATGCGTTGACAAAAAAACAATACTTTCCCTTCCACCGGCTCAGCACAGCAGATGCCAATTCTATACAGAATAAAAAAAAATCATTTTCTTTAAAAAAGTTCAATAAATCAGATTTAGTGAGGTGCTTCAAAACAATATGACTTAAATCAAGTCAATTTGATTAAAATCACTGTACCTAAAAATGCTGACTAGATCACATCTAAATGTTTTTATAAACATAGCACGTTTTTAGATTAAATCGCCCCTTCACTAAAAAGCACATTAAAACTGGAAGAAAAAAATAAAGTCTGTGAATGTAAAGCAAAATTTAACTTTTTATTTCTGTAATTCCTGACACACTTGAACAAAACAGCTTGATTTGTTTAGTCAGTTAAAGGTTTTTTTCCTTCGCGTTCTGACCTGATTTGCAATAGGACATTATTTTTCTAGTTTTCGTTTTTGTTTTGGTTTGTGTTCCGATTTTGTTACCATAGGAACTTACATTGCTGACGAACCAAATGAAAAGTAGGAATAAAGCTTAAAGGAGTACGGAAACGAAAATTGAAATATTCAAATTTCGTTCAAAAATGAGTCAAGCGTGACGTATAACAGTCGTAAATGATAATCGCAAATTTCTATTTTGAACGACTGGCTTTGGTTTTCTTTCCAAGTGGTGCACTCGAGCAAACGCTCGAAGAGAAGCGGACGGAAAGCGTAACGCGCATAAAATATCCGCCGCAAAAAAAAAAAAAAAAAAAAAAATTTGTGTTTGTGACGTAGGAAGGCTGACGTGGTTATGGGCTTTGCCGTTGGTGCCGTCGTCAGCGTTATGGTGGTGTCAATAGCGTCAACGCGTTACAACCCGAGCCGTTCGAAGCACCCGTGGAGTGACGATTGTGTGTCTGGCCCAAGGAGCACGTAGCTTACACAGCTCTGTCAGTTTAGGCGTGAACGGGGTAGGGAAAGCAACTTTTGTCCACGTTTTGAGCGACGGCTAGCCTTTTAGGGGGAGAGTGGCTGTGTCCGGGTACGCAAACGAGGGCCCGAGCAAGAGGGGAGTCCCTCCTTTCCGTCTTTTTGGACTTTTTGGTACAATCAACACCTCCTAGAAGAGAAGGCCGCGGCGCTTCGAGTGGTTACGTCACATGGTCGGACACGGAAGGCCATGGCGCAAGGATGTGAAAAATTATCTGGTAACGACGTGAAAAAAAAATTTCCTTGTCGACCGGCGCGGTGGTGTTCGTGCGCGTTTATCCGACATTAATATAAATTTTAAAAGCGAAGTCTTGTACAATTTATTATATATATAATATAAACGTAATATACAACGCATTACTAAGTTTTAAAGTATCAAAGTTATATTTATGATTATCCCCTTAACCGCGGGTCTACGTGCAATCCGGCAGCTCCCCACACTTTTCGAATGAACCGGATGGGGTGCGACATTTTCTTCCCTCGAACAGGCCCCGATTCCGGTAAATTTACGTTGTGTGCGAGTTGCTGACTGTCTGAAAAGGAACGCTGAGTCATTTCAAAAGAGAAGGAATCCGAAACAAATCCAGTCATTGCCATAGGGAGGGAGCGCACACGAGCAAGAGATGGGTCGACAGTGTTAAGCCTCTCGTCCCACACTGCTGGTGCTGCTCTCGTGTGTGGTTCTTTTGATACTTCTTTTCATCCCGTCGTTTTGCTGTCGTCACCGCAATCTCGGATTATTTTTTTTCTGTTTTTTTTTTTTGTGTTCGCTTGATATTACGGCATTTATGTGGCTTCGCGGAACAACTCCTGCTACAGTTTAAGTGACATGTGTGGCAACTAGTCAACGATGACGCTGGTCGATTATCAATAGACCTCTCTCTCGACAGAGAGAGAGACTTCTGGGAGTTTGTGTTCAAATATTTTCTTGGCGGATTTTCCGGGACGTATGGATACGGTCGACACGATAGAAACAACTTATTTACGGTCTTTCTTGGTCATGGAGGACACGCGTAAAAAGCTGCGATCATTTTTTTTTTTTTAAATCTCGTGATAGAACATAATTTTGTTGTTCGTCGTTATTTGTTTGCTATTGCGTTGACATCTGTCGATATGCTCGGTAATATTCTAATTTTTACTGAAAGGTGAATAACAGGTTTGTGTGAACACTGAAATTGCGTTGTTTGTGCTTATCTGTTTATTTATATTATTGTTATAGTATTGCCTTTACCGCGTTTATACTAGCATCTTAACTGTATTAAGTTAATATTATTATTGTATACAAAATAAATTATATCTTGTTCTAAGGCAGTACGAGCCCATAGGGAGAAGTAAGTTAGGTGACTGCAAATAGTATGTTTAGTACCCCTGCCACAGGGAAAAGTTAATATATTTTCATTAAATGATATGGGATTTAATCAGATCGCAGTCTTGAGTGATTATACGAGCGTCGCAAGCTGATTTGTGGACCTCATAATTTCATTTAATCAAATATTAATTAATTTTGACATGTGGCCGGATTGTAATGCAAGAATTCAGTGACTGCACGCTATAACATCGCTTACATCATCGTGACACTTGCCTAGCCGTGTCCGTGTTGACCACGCCTACCTGATTCTTAACTGTGATCTGTTTTGCTGTGTCCAATCACTGCGTGTCTCGACATTTTAACGAAGTATTTCTGTATCAAATATGCATTCCTACAGCAATAAATGCGTGACTCAATGTTTTCGACTTAAAACAATCACATTTTTCTATAGAAGTCTCATACGCATACCTTGTGCATTTCGTACCAATTATTTAGAGGTGTAATGTATTTCCCGTGTAATAAAATGCTTTCTGGGCCCGTTGCTATGTGCAGCTTTCATTTTAGCAAATAAGACTCGCGCATGTGACTAAAAGTGCGTTACGACGGTCGATCCACGCGCGTTGCCTTCGCTTCGACTCGTGCCCCCGATGGCCTTCCTTTGCGACGTCACGAGAAGACCGCAACGGCCTTCTGTTCTAGGAGGTGTTAAAACAATACACAATTCGTGACTTGAGGATGAAAGCTAATGGCGATTCAAATGGTCAATCGCCGGCGAAACGTCGCCGGCGCCACCGGAAACCAAAACCGCGGCGCACCACGTGACCTTCTCCACCCGAACACAAAGCGCCGGCAACTGGCATTTTCGTTTTCTTGGTTAGCGCGTGAGCTTTGTTAACTTCTTCGATTATTTTATGACACAATATGCACGCTGCAGGCATCAGCAACACGTGTTCGGACTCTGAGATGTGGGTAAACAAATTTTAATATATTTTGTTTGGATTCCCGAAGAACTGCTACCATCTTACAAGGATCCCACTCCAGAGAAGGATCACCTGCGTCGCTGTTTACATTCTATTTTCTTCTTATTACATTTTTTTTCCGGAATCCTCAGCCTTTTCATTTGGCCTAGCCCTTTAAAATAGTAACGCGCGTCCAAGTGTCGAGCTACAGCACTATCAGTACATTCCTGTAGTGTTTACAGCCCGTCGAAGTTATCTAAATTATGTCCAAGGGTGAATAACAAGTCGCGCAAGGCGGAAGCATGCACAAAAAAGCATGCCAACAAATATGTAGAATGCGAAACAGCGGTAGTTTACGAGATACCATCGTCATGCAGGAGAACATATATAGGGCAGACGGGGAGGTGCGTCAACGAGAGGGCCAGGGAACATGACCTTTCTGTTAGGCGTTCACCCTCGGGAAACTTGGCCGTTCATTGTGATCGGTGCCCATGTTGTCCTGCACCCGATGAAACGCAGATTTTGGGACGATATAAAACAAGAACAGAGAGAGAAATTTTTGAGGCTTTTAAAATCAGGGTAAAGGGCGATGCATGTATCAGCACTTCCTCGTTCTTTTTATCAGATAAGGAATTTGAATTCATCTCACGAGAAGTTTGATTACAAGCAAATGGGTGCTTGAGTGTGTATATATATGTTTGTTTTTCCGAATAAAAATTCAGTTGAAAGTTGCGCATCGTTTCGTCTATTCCTTCTGTTGTCCTCGTTTTCTGGCGCTTTTCGAATCTAAGATGTACCAACTTGCCCAACTCCAGATTCTTCTACAATTTATTTCCTCTACATCGGGCTCTTTTCCGTCGTCTAACAACGCTCCCATTTTAGGGGTTTCCTTGGTAAACTGCATCGCAGTTTGTAACTGTCGTGCTCGTGAGTACACGTACTCCTTGCGCGTTGGATACTGCCCGCAGGAAGTGAACGCGCTCTTCGGAAGTTTGCCCCCTTCGCCCAGGCATGCCAAGAGGATGTGCAGGATTCTAAGAACAGAAATGTGGAAGCAAGTAAGCAGATTCAGAGACTCCTTGAAGGTGTGGTGTTTTCGCACGGGTTACAGCAAAAGAGCGTCCGAAAGGATGTACGAGGAACACCTCCGGTTGGCCTTCCAGACGGGGAATTTCTTTTGGGAAAAGCTTAGGATCACGCTCCGCAAGAAGAAGCAGTGCGCTCCTGCTCCATGCGAGGTCACGCTCCTGGGGGATGCCACAGTTCCACCTGAGGTGAAGAAGGTACTTGAACATGGGTCCAAATTCTGCACGCAACCAAGACTGAATCCCATCGAGAAGATTGCCCTTGTTAGGAGTCTTGCAGATCACGTTGTGCCAGAAGAAAAAGAAAGGTGTCTCTCCGAAACAGTGGACGCACTCCGGCTCCGGACGACAGTGCAGAGAAGTGGACTGATTATCAGCTGCGTCGTGTTGTACCTTCAGGAGAACAACCTGAAGCTTCTCACGGGTGACAAAGAAGGGGGTTTCTTGGTACTCCCTCAGGGACTCTACGATGAGAAGTCATCGAAAGCCATCACAAAGAACTTCAGGCAAGTGTCTCTCTTCA
The DNA here is from genome assembly GCF_016920785.2 of Ixodes scapularis. Lineage (NCBI taxonomy): Eukaryota > Metazoa > Arthropoda > Arachnida > Ixodida > Ixodidae > Ixodes > Ixodes scapularis. The sequence continues at coordinate 842,936 of NW_024609869.1, read as the reverse complement.
AAAGATCAAGAAAAAGGCAGTGGAGATCTGTGAATGGCTGCAACTATCCAACTTGGCCAGGAGAGTGAAGGGTGCAAAAAAACCTGAATTTAGATGTGTTTTTTACAGCTAAGACCCACAATGTTGAGTGCCCGCTCAGAACCATAGTGACAGAGAGCCTCTCATGGCAAAAAGAAGTGGGTGGTTTTCTCAAGGTACATTTGTCAGGGCTTCTGCTCAGGGATCCCTTCTTGGTCCGGAACTCACAGGAGGTCATAGAACATGTGAGGGAAAGAGGGTTCGGCTATAGCTCTGCCTTTTCCATCGATGTGGAAGATCTCTTCTACTCCATTCCGCACGAACTACTATTTCCCACTGTAAAAAAGTGCATTCAGAGTTCGGGAGAAACCGCGTTTAGGAGTTCATGTGGAAGAAGTGTTGAGTCTTTCTGTGAACTGCTTGCCTTGCACCTTGAGTCTACGGTGGTTTCATTTAGCAACGAGTTGTATGTACAAAAACGAGGGATATGTATTGGGTCCCGGGTTGCCCCGGTCTTGTATGACATATTTCTGGCGGAATGTGACAGAGGGATCAGCAGGGAGTTAGTGGAAACAGGGGGCTTTAGAATCTTCAGGTATGTGTACGATTTCTTGGTTTTAGTCAATCGGCCCATGAGTGCAAATGAAGAGTCTATAAAACGCGTGTTAGAAGTGTTCTCGAACAATGCCAATGGGTTGACTTTCACGCATGAAGAAATGAAAAAAAGGGCACCTCCGGTTTTTGGATTTAAATCTGAAGTTTGAGGAAAATCATGTGTGCTGGAGATATGAGCCAAGATCAAAAAGAGGTGTGCTTCCCTTCGATTCTGCACACTCGAAGTTGGTAAAGAGAGGAGTGGCAACTTCATTGATGCTCGCAGCGCTAGAAAAACCATGTGAACATGTTGTTGGTTCAAGCTTCCTCACCCAAGTCTGCCGCCTACAAAACGCGGGGTATACAGAGGGACATCTTGTGTAAATCACCGAAAGCCTCGTGTTAAAGTTGAAAAAAAGAAAACGTGAATCGGAAGGCATCACGCAGAATAAACAGGAAGTGGCGGTTCTGCCGTACATTCATAGATTGTCCCATAATCTTAAAAAGATAGCCGGGCGTTTCGGCGTTCCTGTATTGTTTACAGCCCCGTCGAAGTTAGCCAGATTATGTCCAAGGGTGAATAATCAGTCACGCAAGGCGGAAGCATGCCAACAAATATGTAGAATGAGAAACAGCGGTGGTTTACGAGATACCAACGTCATGCGGGAGAACGTATATAGGGCAGACGGGGAGGTGCGTCAACGAGAGGGCCAGGGAGCATTACTTTTCTGTTAGGCGGTCACCCTCGGGAAACTTGGTCGTTCATTGTGATCGGTTCCCATGTTCTCCTGTACTCGATGAAACGCTGATTTTGGGACGATGTAAAACAAGAACAGGAAGAGAAATCTTCGAGGCTTTTAATATCAGGGTGAAGGGCGATGCATGTATCAGCACTTTCTCGGTCTTTTTATCAGATAAAGAATTTGAATTCATCTCACGAGAAGTTTGATTACAAGCAAATGGGTGATTGAGTGTGTATATATATGTTGGTTTTTATGAATAAAGATTCAGTTGAAAGTAGCGCATCGTTTCGTCTATTCCTTCTGTTGTCTTTGTCTTCTGGCGCTTTTCGAATCTAAGATGTACCAACCTGCCCAACTCCAGATTCTTCTACAAAATCGCAACAAGCAAATCAGGCGTTAGCGGCGCATGATCCTTCTGGATTTATTGGCTGTCATACAAAATCTGAACTTGAATGTTACTTTCCGGTAGTATCAGAATAGCAGCCACCGTTTCGCTAAAAAAACCTAAAGTTAACTAAGCCTAACGTTTTCTTAATCCTGCTAAATCATCGCACAGCAAATATTCTATAAATGATCTGTAATTGAGGTTCCGCCCTTTACTTTGTGGTGTAGAAAAACGTGCGTTTGTGCGATATTTTTTTTTGTTTGGTGAGAGAACAAACTAACAGGCTCCAGTGTGACCGCTGGCTGCGCATTATAGGGAAAGTTTTTTTCTTTTTTTGTTCGTCAATTCAGATCCTACGGATTTTATTTTTTCGTTACTCTACTAAGCATCAGCATTTTTTTCCGCCTAGCTGTTGAATCCTTGTTGGTCAACTAGACAGTATCAAATGACCTTTCCAAACGTTTGCAGTTTTAGAGTTTATATAAATAAGTCTCCCTTCCTTCGATGCATCTTTGAGCGAGGACTTTACGAGACGATGCTTGTATTTCTTTGTGTAGTTGCAGCTTTGCTAGCATGTTCCGATGCTGCAAAATTATCGGAACAGCAGAGGAAAGAACTTCAAATGAAGAGTTCCAATAACGCTTGGTTGGTACGTACCCTGTTTTGTTGAGGTGGGCAGGCTCGGCTACTGCTTGTGCAAAGAGGAAAATAGGTCAAAATTTCAAATAATGAACAAACTTCGCCATTTTAATTTTTTTTAATTTTAGTTGGTAAAGGTTTTGCATTGAGCTCTGGTGCCCGGCTGGAACGTGTGCTCTTCTGGTATTATGTACTTATCATGTCCCCTAGAGTACGCCAAGAAATGTCATAGCTTTGTAACTCTGCGCTGCACTGAAATGCTCGCGCTATCACAGCCATAAATGTGGATTGATACCACGCGTCTGTCCAAGTGGACCTTTCTGCTCAGCAGTCGTAATGTAGCTATAGACAACACCAATTAAAGTTTGGGACGCCAAAACGACAGTCACATCTGCGTCCTCTTACGCTACCCATCCATCGTTCACACCGAAGGTTGGGTGGTATAAATCACCAACCACACCGGTGGGAGACGGGCTGCAAGCATCAATCTTTAGAGGCGAACCTTGTCATTTATATAATGAATTTTTTTTTGTAAGATAAATACTTGCCAATGTAGCAGCTTCGTCTATAAGATATGCGGAATTATGAACCGAAGAACTTGCAAAGCAACAAGCGAGAAACGTCGTGGCGTGTGGGTTACACGCTCTAATAGTTATCAAAGACGTATGGTGAATTTTGTCGTTGTAAAATTTCAAGTCGGAGCTGAGTTCCTGTAAAGCATTAGAACATCCTGCTTCGTATCCGTAATGTCATTGTAGTCCTACAACTGCAAAAACTGTAATATTCCCAAGGAGGATTGCACACTGTAATTGTACATTTTTGATTAATGCCATCTAAAATATCACGGTATGATTTAGTGTTGCTAGGACCGACATATTTGTGTCAGTTGTTATTTAAGACAACTTCTGCAGCAAATTTACTTTCTGGTCACTGTCATAAAGAAACGTAATATCTCCTTGGATGAGCGTCGTATTCACAATATGCATCTAAATTAAAATTTAATTGTTTAAATAAATGTGTCTTATACCTTCGGATAACACTTAATGTATCCCATTCTTTTCCATCGCTCAATGCGTACCTGAGAAAGCCTGAGAAAGAGCTTCTCAAGCTGCGATGCTTGAAATACGCCGCTGTTCATCCTTAAGCGCCGTTCACATTCTTGCGACCGAGTAAGACTGAGAGTGACCAGACCGATTTTTAAGCCTTTTGCGACTTCTTAGGACCCGATGCGCTGCAGCGGAGCTGGTCCAAAGAGATCGCAAGAGGCTTAAAAACCGGTCTGGTCTCTCTCTGTATTACCCGGTCGCAAGAGTGAACGGCGCTTTATAGAGTCGAGTCCAACGCCAGAGAAGGGTTGGTGTGCGTGGAGTAAATCAAAAATGAGTCTTATCATTTATGCGCCTAATTACTTCTTGCGATTAGTGTTCCTGCTGATGGAGCGTTTGATTATCGGCGCTCGAGTGCAATTGTTTGAGAAGTTTGATTACATGGTGGTGTTGTTTGATTTCAGCTGTTTACTGCAAGACATAAATATTACCTTCTGTATCGTTCCGTAGAAAACGATACTGCACACGGAGGAGTCAAGCCGTGTGTTCAAATAGAATTCATAACGTGTTGGAACGGCGAAAAACTGATGTGGTACTATTTCAATTACAAAGGTATCTATAGAAGTCCCTTGTACGTATCATCTTTTACTGATTCTTAGAACAAATATGCAGCGGTTAAAATAAAAAAATAAAACATATCTACGCGTTCGTTTTTGTTTCATATTCGCCAAAAATTTGACCATGGGGATACCTTACAAAAATATATATCGACTTCCTACAGAATTTCCACAGATTATAGTGTATAGAGACTTCATTATATATATATATATATATATATATATATATATATATATATATACTAAAGAAAATGTATCCACTTTTTTATACATTGTCTATTGCTTCTTGGCCGATTTTATTAGACTTTTTATAGAGCTTAACGTACAAAACTTAGATAGAAATTACATAGAAAACAGATTCTAACATCGTTTATCCCCTATGTAACAACAATTAATAAGTTTTGAATGAAACAAAAACAGCAACTTTAATTTCGAACAATGATTTTAAGTTGCGTCCCAATAAGTCCAAGGAGACTTCACTTGCCACTTGCCATGTGCACATGCGTATACATGAGAAATACACACGCCAGGGAGAACTCATAGCGCTATAGTAATTCGGTGGTGTGGACTCTACATCGCTATATATATCATACACTTGAAAGGCAATCATATGAATGAGGACCACCCTGAAGATAATAAGCGACAGTGGTTGGTGGAGGAGAACTGGTCGAAGTGAGCGTTTTTTTTTTCGCTAGTAATGTATAAGAAATGTTCCTTATAAGGGTTGGCGAACTGCAACTCCAACCATAAAGCATTGCAAGGGGCAATAATTATTTATCACAGTCGAACAAAAAAATCCTCCGCAAGGAGGCTCTAACTGGGTGTGATGTCGCTTCTCCTCAGAGCACCTTATTATTCTATCGAGTCTAGTTTATATATATTCTATAGAAATATGGTCACAAAATGTCTATTGTAACGTGGCAATCAAATTTTTTTGCATTTCTATCGGGTTTACTCCATAGACTTCGATATAAAGAAAGTCTGTAGAAAGTGTGTTGAAAATTTCCGACACGACGTGGCTTCCTAAGAAGTTGAATTGTTAAAATATGGATAAAATTTTTCTAGACTGCCCGAAATAATTTTGTTTCCTAAAGATACAAACTCCTGCATCCTCAAGATTCACGTGTTCACATTCAACATCTGATCATGATTGGATATCGTAACTAGTGTTCCGTGTTTTCGAATATCTGAAGAAGTTAAGAAAACACTTGCCGGCAAATTTTTCGTCAATTCAGATATATCCGAAAAACTCCGAATCCCGAAAAACTCCGATATTGAAAAAGAAACTTCAGTTTTCTTTTTGAATATCCGGCTATCGACAAAAGGGGGTTTGCCATTTATCTTGCCAAGGTTCGTTCAAAACGACGGGTCACGACAAAAGTCACTGTTCCGTTTCTCTTCTAGGAGCATACTATTTGTGCTTTTTAGAGGGAGGCGGGGTTGTGTTTTTATAACGATAAAAACTATAAACCTGTAATTTGCATACGTCCAGATGCTTAGGCAGGGCAGCCGGTGCTTCTATGTTTCCCACCGGCTACTTCCAGGTGTTTAGTTATTTCAAAGTAGGGACGTTAATTGGAGCAATACTTTTTTGCAAGATTCCCCGTGGGACAGTGAGTATTACTAATAGAAAGGACACCAATGCCAAACTCAGCTGGAGAAAGAACATTCGAACAGATGAGTTCTTAGAATTTAGCGTACATTCGTGTACGAGTATGTTTTATTATTTTTTTTTATTATTATACGCGAAAGTTTGAACAAATTCGGAATCTAAAAGAAAACTCCAATATATTCCACATTTTCTGATAAAAACGCACAATGAACAATCCCCCCCCCCCCCCCCCCCCCCAGTATCACATAAAAGAAACACCGAAAACACGAAATAGTAGTCATAATCCGTACATTCGGCTATTTTTTGCTTTGCCCTACATAATGACGAGGAGACTATATATAAATTAGTCAAAAAAATTTTGTTGGCATATTATTTTAGCTAGACCTAATTATAATTAGAGACGAATGAATATGAATGAATGAACAATAGAGGAATGAATAGTAGTTGGCTTTGTTTCAAATATTTTGTGAATATTTTCTTAAAGTATAGGATGACCGCCTTGATCTTATAGACCTTAAAAATCATCATTTTTGCGTTATAGCATGGCCTCTGAATATGCGCAGTCTACAAGCCGCCTTTTTCGTTGTCTGCTACTTTACATGCACACATCGCGACACTGTTAGCGCGAACACGACATAGGTGCATTTTCGCATTTTACTTCTACATAGTATTAGCGAGCAAGGAATCTTATCGCTAACGTTATAGAAATAAATTAACTGTTTCCGCAGCAATAATAACTTGGATTACATCCTTTGGTTTCAAAGAGAAAAACTGGAAAAATCGGCGATCGTTTGTTCGCGCTAACAGTGTCGCCATCTGAACACATAGCTTTACAAAGACAGATTCGTCTCTCAGCTGTGAGATGTTATTTTATCATCGATAATGAGTTAAAAATATACAAGGCCAGTTGGTTATCCTCTTTCAGCCATTGAGAATATCTAAAAAAAATATTAAAAAGACCGCTTGTCCTGTGTGCTTCCTCGTCTTTTTGTCCCGTCTTTTTTGCGCTATTTTTAATATGAATGTCTAAAAAAAAGGACGAGTAAAAATTAAAAAAGAACACAAGCTGCTCTAAGTTAGCAACTCAAGGTGACAGGGAGAATGCAAAGTACTGAACTGTAGTATTCTCTAATATCAACACACCTTCGTTGACTTTTTGGGTGATAAGAGAGTTTCGTCATTACTCCATACCAAATATTTCGAAACCTGATACTTAAACCCTATCCCTTAGAAAAAAAAAGAAATATTCGAGGACACCTAAGCACATCTTTTGAGTTGTGAATGCGAAAGCATGCCGCTTGCGATGTATTGTTTCCGTCTCGCGTTGTCGAAGAGCCTCGTCCTCTTGCCTGAGACGCTTTCAATCGCGATCCACTTGCGCCTCACGCTTTCGAAAGGCTCTGTTCTGTCTCCTAGCCAGCAGCGCCGCTGCTCGTTCCACCCGCCGTGTATTCGGAGGCTTGATAACAATGGAGGATTTCGCTGCCCGCTTCCTCGCTCGTCGTACTGCGTTATTCCACTCCCTTAGTTCGTCTACGGTGCACGGCGTGGACGGGCCGATTTCGCTGCTCCCGAGGTTGCGGCCGCCGACGATGTAGATGCTTGAGGCGCCGCCATGTTCTTCGGAGTCGAGAGGAGCACATGAAACCGAGCGCGCTAGCCGTGTTCCTTTTACCGGCCCGCTGCCGGCGCGGGGCCCGCAACGCCATGGGGAGGTGTTCCTCGAAGATATGAGGCGCGCCAGCCAATGGGTGCCTCGTTCCTTGAAACTATAACGCGCGTCAGCCAATGGGAGCCTATCCATCTGATCGCTGTTGCAGACGACAGGCTTCGCTTTATTCGGACAGGGGAATTTAGGTACCATTTCGCGCGTGGCTTCAAAAGTTGATAACTTCGGTTTTCTTCATAAAACGGTTAATCCTTTCGCAATAAAAAAAAAAAAAAAACGAAAAAAGAACAGCAGGTTTGTTTTGCGCGTGGTGTCAAACGTTTGGCTGTAGACTTTACTGCTCTCAGCGTCACACTCGCACCGGCGCGTCTGGTTTTGGCTAAATTCGCCTTGTTAACTTTAGTTGACGAAAATCGAAGAATCCCGTCTGCTTGCTGGATTCAGCATTCGAGTTCGCGTGTTCGCCTATACATTTCGCCTTTCCTATTCGTTACTGAAGTGACGGTACGGTGCCAGGAATAGTCCCCGAATGATGTGTTTAGCGTCCTGTTTCGCCCATACATCCCTGGCTCGCATGCGAGCTGGTACAGTACGGGCACTAGTTTTGTTTAGGGTGCGTGCTCGCGCTCACGGCTTTTGCCTCGCGCGCAGGTACGGCGAAACGAAGTATAATTGTCCAGAACAGCCTGCAGCAGTTATGAGAGCGCTCAAACGTCTGCAGGAACCACCACTGTGCACCATAACAAAATGCAAAATACGTTTTTTTTTTTTTTTTTTGTAAACATGTGCGAGTAGGGTACATTGAAGGCGAAGAATGTACGGACGAAATTTGACCTAGATGACTTCAGCTTGCTATTAATTGCGTACTAATACATAACGAAAGGGTTTTGAGGATTTTTAAGCATTAGCATTTTCATAAATGGAGTCTCCAGTATACTTGTGAATGATGTTAGCGCAAACCTTAGGGAAGGAATTTGATCATTCACTTGTTAGTGATGAAACTAATCTCCAACTTGAAGATTGACATAGTTTAAGTAGGCTATAATTGTAAACAATACAGTTCCCTATAGCAAATGCTGTAAGAAAAACATTGAAGCCGTCCATCAGAAAATTCAATGCAAAGCACCAGTCATTTATTAGCACCATATACATTTTTATTGAATACAGAACGAGGAAGACATTCAACGCACAAATAATCTTTTATCACCTGATTTGGCTTACCGCCGCTCGCGTACCGACACTTCTGCTCCCACATACCTTCAACATTTCGAGCTTTTTGGCGAAGTCCTGATTTTTCTTTTTTATAAGAATATGCATTCTGGTTTAAAAAAAAACAAACAAAACGTTCACAATTTTTTCCTGTACTAAAGGCACTTGGGGAAGCAGTTCACAGAAAACACAGGCCTATGGTTTTTGTCGTTTATTCATTTTAAGACGGCAGCATATTTCGGTTAATTATCTCGTGCGAAAGCCAGAAGCGGCGACAATCGGAGAAAGAAACTAGGAACAGACAACAACACTCAAAACCGAAAAGAGTCCGAACTGTATTTATAACGCACGCGCGCATACTCGCGACGTGAAAGCGGCCTTCAATACAAACTCGTACGTATGACAAAACAGATTGTAGTATTGGGATATACAGTAAACAACACTCTCTTAGGAGCTGTGACTTACCTCAAACAGCCTGTACGTGGGTTTGCATACGAAATCCTTCCATCGGATTCGCGACAACCAAATTTTTCTTCTTATTTGGTTTCTCACGTGGAACCCCGAACAGCTTTTTCCCCGTTCCTTGCTTCTTCGATCAGCCCACAGCACAACAACACATCATGTCAACTGTCACATATCGCTAAGCACAAAAAAAAAAAAAACATTTTATAGTTATGTTTTTTTCTGTGCCTTTATTTATATTTTGAGGGACTAAGAGCAAACTTCTAGAACTATTTACGCATCGTAGCCCAGTTTTAATTAGGCGTAATCAAATTTTTGATATAACTATTAAACGAATATTTGCTATAAAAACTGGATTTATAAAATATTTAGAAGATTGATATTTGTCTTTTATGATTCTTTGCATAATTATTTTCGTTTCGTTGTTTCATGCTGTAGCTATCCACAGCCCCACATGTGGATCAAAGTTAAACCTGAGAAACAAAAAAACTTAGTGACGATGAAATACGCTTTTGATGACGAAGGTAAGCCATTACTGATATTGTTTTACACTAACCGTTTAGCCAAACGACGAGATTTTTGTTTATTAAATCAAGAAACGTATTGTACTGCATTGCCAAGATAATTAACTTCACCGATATCAACCTGGATGCACAGAAGCATGCATTCGCTATGCAAGACTAAGGGTCAAGTTTTTTTTTTTTTTTGTAAACAAGCAAAACAAATTATCAAACTCTAATTTTATCTCGATAATTCTGATAAACACGGTGAGCGCAGAATGTTTTGTGCGTGCATTACGCGCGCATTATAATTGTTTAAGCTTGGTTACCGGGAGATCGGGGTGGTTTCAAACGCCTTGCACGCACGCCACACTAATATGGTCCCCTGTCTTATCAGAATGATTAAGGCAAATTGAAACGTGTTCAGTAGGGGAGTTATCTGCCCGTGCCGGCAGTCGCCTGCTGCTCCATGGGTTATACTTAGTCCAGCTGCTTGTGCTCTCGTTCACTTCCTCCTCGTGGCGTCGAGCAGAAGCGCGGGGCTGCGAATTGCGCTGTCCGAGACTCGATTTCAGCCGTTTATTCGGTTTCGTCAATTACAATCAACTGTTCTCAGTAATGATGAAGTCTCACTAACCATGGCCTAAGTACGCATTCTATGCTTGTTATGATTTTGCATCGCCTATTATGGGCTATGTGTGCTTTATGTTTATTCGGCCATGTAACGGTCTCTCGTTACGCTCGTGTTTAACGATTTTCGCACGAAATTCACGCCTCAAACAGGTTCTACGTGAAAATTATATTAAAAAAGACAGTCACTGAATCTAGTAGAACAGTGCAAGCAGCATACGAGATAAACCCCAATTGAGCGTGGATTTCTGGACAGAGAATTTCCACAATTTGTTCGCTTTGTGCTGGTTAGAAAACCGACTAACCCGAAGTTGATTAAACCAATATTAGTACCTTAAAAATTGATCAACGAAAAAAAAAATCGGCCTTGTGCTGGTTAGAAAAGCGACTAACCGGAAGTTGATTAAACCGACATAAGTACCTTGAATATAAATAAAAAAATAAAAAATTCTATGACCCCAGAAGGAGACAGTTGAAGTTTCCTTTAATATGCATGACGGCCCTGATTTTTTTTTTTTTTTTAATTTAGTTTGTGTAGCAGAGTCAAAAGAGAATCTCATAATGTTTACATCGATAGCCGTATGATATATGTTCGGCACGTCTGAATTATGTTTGCAAATTATATTTAGGTTTCAAGGATTATCGGCTGCTTTTTACCGATTATCAAACCTGCTTTACTTTAATAAGGCTCCATGACAAAGGTAAGTAAGAAATCTTTCTACTGCGTTACATTTTCAACATGCTAAATCTTATACGCCGGCTCATTTTCTACAACTTTGACTCCGAAAAACATTATTTAAATATTTTTGACACGCTCCTTTTGCGCCGTGACTACTAGAGTTGCAGACAGTTCTTGAATGCTTCGCTGAAAATTAAGTAATCTTAAAATAATTATGTTATTTTAATTTAATCGAAATATCGTGCACACCTAGTTGCTATTCCGTTCAGCCGGCTTCTCGCAGGGAAGCGTTTCATAACGCAATACAAAAGGAATAGCACTTACCGTTAGCAGCATAAATAATTAGAAAACTTGAATCTGGAACCTGGACATGTCTTTTTTCTACCTTACACTTTTTTACAGAATGCATAATAGAGTTGCGCGAGACAGATAGGTCGTCTATCACCACCAAACTAAAAATGGGCTTGGTGTTCAACTTGTAGTGTCTTGTGATTTCTGATTCAACTTGCAGACCAACTCATATTTACAAAGAAACCGAAGCGCCTCTAGCGGACGCCACCGGCGCCGCGCATGCGCGATGGAGTGTGGGCAAGAAGCTCGCCGTCGCCCATAAACAAAGCATTGGAATGCGACGTTATCGGCGTCGGTGTGAGCCCCCGTGCTCTTTTTCGCGTTGGAATTGTTGATTCTACGTATTCTTGGAGATGTCTGACTACTTTAGCGGCCTCATCGAAATTAATGAGGCTCATTACTCAGCAAACCTTCGCGTGAATAACATGCCGCGATTCATTCTGCGTGGACGCCGTAGAATGGACGCTAAAACTTGATTGACATGGTGAGGTTCTGCTCGCTATTTTCAGTCATGATGTCGCTCGGGCTGCAGAAGCCTGAACCGTAGCTGAGATGTCGACGTCGATACTGAAAATCGCAAGCCGAATTGGACCAAGTGAATTAGACATAACAAGTCGGTGATGGCCACTGGTAATACTTATCAACATCATCTTGTACCTACTGTTTACACTTAGCCTGCTTGCCCCAACCATCCTTCAAACTTAAAAGCCTCTTGAGGCCAACACTTACTTCTTATCGCAATTACCGGGTCAACGTTTGGTCTACGGGCCGCTGTCGTTTGAACCTGCAGACGATAACAAGCAGAAATGTTTGAGAGAGCAGACGACAGCTCGAACGATCAGGCGGCCGTTTGAACTTGATGACACACTGAACTAGAGGCAGCAGGTGGCCCGTACAACTTGGCGGGTTTCCCGAGTTCAGGTTGGAACAAAACAAATAATTGTGACGACCACATGTATCCGTGAATTCAACCCAAAGTACTTCCCGCAGAAGCAATCGCGGTCGGACGGCGTCTGGTTTACGTTTTTCACGGCTCCTATCCACGTTCTCGAATAAAGCGAGCAGAAGAAAACTAAAACACATAAAAACTGGCATTCAAACTTTTCCCGACACTTTTGGTAGAGCTCCAGTCACGGCGTTTTGACAAAAAGGCAGGTTTTTGTCTGGTTCCTTTCAAAACAAAGCAGGAATGCACGTCCCGCATAGTGACTTCCGCCAACAGCCCTAGACCGGAAGTGCGCCCAACGCGCCACCACCGCGCCGTCACGTAAATGAGCTGATTCGCGTATAGACCATTCCAGTAACAGCTCTCAGGGCAGCGCCATTTTGTTCGACTACACAAATATGGGAACCTCAGCAGGCTCGGAGGGGTAAAATGGAGAGGCCTTTTTTGCACTTCGTCAGGGCACAGTCACATGACAACAGGTATCACGTGAGCACCTATGTGCCCCCTACCTCCTCCTTTTCCTCAACTTCTCAGTTCCTGTTTTTATTTTCACCGCGTTCTCTCACTCCGGACCATTTCCTTATATGTTCTATTACGGGAAAAGGCGTCGGCGTTGTGCCCGAAAAATGGCCATAAAATTACGTCATCAAGCACGCGCCACTCAACGTTAAAGCGGACGCGTCATAGAAATAAAACTCAACAAAAAGCACAGCAACGCAGATGGTTCGTCACGAAAGCCATGAAGCCGGAGGGGGCGCCGCGCCTGCACAGTGGGAGAGCCTGATGTCACCGCCGGAGCGCCGTGTGCAAATGGAAGACGTGGCGCGCTGCCTCCAACGCGTCAGTTGCTCTTCGGACTTCACCTGTGCTGGTTGTGCGCTTTGTGCGATGGACTGGGAGGCGACCGCGTCTACATAAACGACCTCTATTGAATACGCGAAGACGCACACCAAATGCAGTACTGGCAGAAGCAGCTTTAATATGTGTGGGAACATTACTAAAAAAAATTACACCCGCAGGACTATAATAATGATGTTTATTTCCAAGATAACAGGATGTTGGAAATATAACGCCCCTTTCGCATTCCCACACGTGAACAGTCTTAAGTGTCTTCGGCCTGCTTCGTTTTTTTCTGAAGCTGCAAGAATAAAACACACATTTGAAATAAAGAACCGTTTGATAGTTCCTTTCTTTTTTTTCTTTCTTGCAAGCTGGGATTCTGGCATCGCGTTGATATTAAGAAGTGAACTGCGCGCTAACCTCCTTTTGCCAGCGAAGCACTTGAAATTTTCCGTTATGGTGGCGGGTCTAAGAATCGTGTTTGTTTAACGCAGATGTGGTTTTCCATATAATTTTTCAACGTAAAATCTTCTTTTTCTTTTTTTGACAATACATGTGACCGAAGAATTACATCTCAGTGAGAGGTGACATGCAGCAAACTAATGAGTGCAGTCTCCAAATTTATTTTTTGACTTGCGCTTTCACTTGTGCCTTTCACTTATTTTGCTTATATATTAAGCGTGCGGTGAACTAGTAGCCCAGGGAATGATTATGCTGTCGAGGATATCGGGCGTTGACTTCTCTACAAATTTTACAATGCATGCCACCAGACATTTCTGTGACTCATTGTTCTCTCACTTTGGGGGGCTTTCTTTGGGGTGTATTTTGCAACAAATTGTGTTGTTTTAACCTTGTTAAGATTTCGCACGTATACTGTCCGGCAATATGAAAGACCCACTGGGAGCGCGTGGCCGAGGCGGTGGCTGGCAGGGGCGCTGCGAGCGCTCCGGGCAATTCCATTCTGCTTCGAGGAAAGGACGCTCACTCGGGCTCAGCTAAACCGAAACGCGCTTATCAGTTTGTGCTGGGCCCCGAGCGAGCGTCCTCCCCTCAAAGCAGAATGGAATTGCCCGGAGCGCTCGCAGCGCCCCCGCCAGCCACCGCCTCGGCCACGCGCTCCCAATGGGTCTTTCATATTGTCGGAGACTGTACTTCCGGAGCACGGCTATTTCGTCGTTATCCGACATTGGGCGCGCGACTCCACCAACGTGGTCTTTGTAAAAAATCCCTCCACGCGATGATCCACCCTCTAAAACAAACAAAAAAGGAACAAAAACAAAGTGGCAAGCAAAAAGCACAAGCAGGGAGAATAAAATGCCGGAGAGGAGGACAGAGGTCGAACACGGCCCGAGAAGGGAGGGGGGGGGGGGGGGGGGGGGAGAAGAAAGGGCACGTAGGTGGTCACGTGATCCGTGTTGTCACGTGACTGCACCTTGACGACGTGGAAAAATGACGACTCGGTAAAACGAGGGAGAGGGCACGCATTAAATAAACGTCTCCTGGAGAAGAAGGCCGTAGCGCTCTTCTCGTGACGTCACAAAGGAAGGCCATCGGGGGCGCGCGTCGAAGCGAAGGCAAGGCGCGTGGATCGACCGTCGTAACGCGCTTTTAGTCACACACGCGGGTCTTATTAGCTAAAATGAAAGCTCCACATAGCAACGGGTCTCAGAAAGAAACACTTTATTACACGGGCAGAACATTACACCGCTAAATAATCGGTACGAAATGGCACGAGGTTATGCGTATAAGACGTCTATAGAAAAATGTGATTGTTTTAAGCCGAAAACATTGAGTCATGCAATTATTGTTGTAGGAATGCATATTTTATACAGAAATACTTCGACAAAGTGGCGAGACACGCAGTGATTTGGAAACAGCAAAACAGAACAGTTACAAATCAGGTAGACGTAGCCAACGCGGACAAGGCAAGACAAGTGTTTCTCACGATCATTTAAGCGACGTTATCGCGTGCAGTCACTGAATTCTTGCATCATTCCCCGGCCACATGGCAAAATTAACGTAATTTCGATCGAATGACATTATGGGGTCAACAAACCCGCTTGAGGCGCTCGTATAATCACTCAAGACCGCGAGCTGATTAAATCCTATATCACTGAATAAAAATTTATCAACTTTTCCGTGTGGCAGGGGTACTAAACTTACTGCTTAGTCTCCTAATTTACTTCTCCCTATGGGCTCGAGCTGCCTTAGAACAAAACATAACTTGTTTTGTATACAATAATACTATTACCTTTATACAGTTAAGATTCTAGTTAAACGCAGTAAAGGAAATGAAATAATATTAGTATAAATAACCACGTACATAACCACAAACAACGCACTTTCAATAATCACACGAACTTGTTTTTCACCTTCCAGTGAAAATTAGATTACCACGCATATTTACAAATGTCGACGCAACTGCACACGAATAACGACAAAGAACGAGATACCATTCTATCACGAGATATAAAAAAAGCGATTGCAGCACTTTACTCGCGTCCTACATGACAAAGAAAGCCCGTAAATAAGTTGTTTCTTTCCTGTCGATCTTATCCATACGTCTTACAATATCCGTGACGAAAAAGTTTGAATACGAACTCCGAGAAGTCTCTCTGTGGCGAGAGAGAGGTCTATCGATAATCGACCAGTGTCATCGTTGACTAGCTGTACACATGTCACTCAAACCGTAGCAGCAGTTGTTCGACGTATCCACGTAAATGCCGTTGTATTAAGCGAACACACAAAAAATAATAAAACTACCTGAGACTGCGGATATGACAGAAAAACGACGGGAAGAAGGAAACAAGTCTCAACAGTACCACACACGAGAGCAGCGGCGAGGAAAGGCTTAACGTTGTCGACCCATCTCTTGCTCGTGTGCGCTCCCGGCGGCAATGACTGGATTTTTTTTCGATTTCCTTCACTTCTGAAATGTCTCAGCGTTCCTTTTCAGACAGTCAGCAGACTGGCGTCACCGGACATTCAGACCAATTCAGTTTCCCCGCCAATTTTAGCGTAAAAATGGGCATCACGTGTCCTACAGGGGGCATTCGAGGACGTCATATTGTTGGACCCTCTTCACAGCGCGTGCTCCGAACTAGCCTTTATTTATCGTTTTCCAAGAACTGCAATTTCGATTGTGCGGAATGGACGTTGAACGTTGCATCTTCGTGCGTTCCTCGCAGGTAGTGAAGTCAAAGCTATGGCTATACCCGTGCCCTCTCGAACCTTGAGCATCGATCAAAGCAGTGCATGAGCCGTGTTCGCTTCTCCTGAAATGCCCGATAAAGGTGTACTCGAGCATGGTTCTGAGCATGCGCTGCGAACGACGCCCAACGAAATGGGATCACTGCCATTTTGTTGGACGTCGTTCCTGTTCGTCGTTCTGAAAATAAACCTTTTTGTTTTTGCTTTCCTTTTTTTTTGCGCACATGTCTCTCCCAAAAAGTGACTCCACTTTTGGGCTGGACATGTGGGCTAAGGCTATTGTTGGAGAATGGACACGGGACGACGAGGAAGTGGGCCACGAAGTCACGCGCGGGATTTACGCCATGCTCTCATTCTGATAAACCGTTACCATCACGTCGATCGGGTCGTAGTTTCTCCAGATCCCAAACATCTGGTGCCGAAACCCGGGATCTAGGAGACGCCCGACAAAACGAGTGACAGCTCCCCATCTGACAGACACGGAACCCGGACAACAACTCGCCTTCAGAGAATGGACCGACTGCGGAGGAAACGAGCCGTCATCCGGTCAGCGGTGACCAGGATAGCTAGGTTCGACATTGTACATGTACCTTTTTTTAGTACACGGAAGTGACGTCATCACGTCTGATTGGTTGGAAACAAAAGTGACGTAATTTCCCTAGAAAAATGTGGGCGGAGTCGGCAAAACTGGGCGGAGTCGGCTACCGGACGTGACAACAAAATGACGTTTCGTTTTGTACCGAGTACGTTTCAAAAGGTACTTGCTCGGAACTAGGTGTCATTGGCAGCATGTTTTCGGCGGCGAGGTGTCGCCGTCTCGTCACTTCGACTTTTTCTTTAATAGAGCTTTTTTTTTTTCGCCAGAAAGGCTGTATCGGGAACACCGCGATGCATTCGAGCTCCCGGAGGAGATCTTTCGGAAGCAATACCGCCTGCCCAAGATCGTGGTGCGGTGGTTGTGCGACGAACTTCGCGAGGAACCGGAGGTGAGGAGAGTGCGTACCACGTCATGACTGTGGAGCTTCAAGTGTTGTGTGCACTGCGCTTCTACGGCACGGGGAGCTTCCAAGGCATGGTGGCGAGCGACGAACACGTAGCGCGGGAACAAAAGACAGTCAGCGTTGCGGTCCGCGCCGTGTCCGTCGCTATCGTGCGTCGTCTCGGGGTCCAGCGTGGCTGGATCCACTTTCCCGAGACGCCGAGCGAGAGGTTCGACGCGGAGAAGGGCTTCAGGCTGCTCGGCAGGATACCCGGCGTCATCGGTTGCGTGGACGGGACCATGGTCTCCATCGTCGGCCCGTCCAAGAACGACCCCACCGTCACGAAGGCGGCGTACTGGTGCCGCAAGTACTTCTACGCCCTCAACGTGATGGTGGTAAGTACACTCATGTTACGTTGTCAAAACGCGCCCCAAATCTGTAGAAAAAAAAACGTATTGCCGATACGTTTTAAGTATGCCGTTTTATGACTGCGGGCTGTGGGGTCTCACGACTGCGCGAGCGTGTGCTCTACGTAGCATGTGAGCCGTGAGACTCTTCTCCCAAAAATAATACTTGTCTGTTAAAACGTGCAAGCTTCCGTAAAAAAAAAAACACATTATTTTTGTTTCAAGGTAGTTAGTTGTACCTTGCATCCAGGAAGGTGTGTTGACATGCATGTGTCAGACAAAATAACTTAAAAGGTTCTGAAATTGCGACTGCTTTGTGAACCATAAGTACAATCTACTACTTGTGGAATCAGGTAATTACATGTCAATATCTCTCTCACTTTCAGATGTGTGACGCCGACTGCCGGATAATGTGCATCGACCCACGGTATCCCGGGTCGGTGCACGACTCCTTCGTGTGGCAATTTTCCTGGCTCCGAAACCAACTCGAGCAAGGGCAGGTGCCACGCGACGGCCGGTTCCTGCATGGTGAGCATACTAAATTCATTCCTTACGCACACGGTGGCTCCCACTGCTTGAAAGCCACAGTACCACACATACTGTGCTTGTTGTGAGGCACACAGACACAGTTGCTGGAACTCCTTGAAGTGAGACAACACCCAAAGTTTGGCCATTAATCTCTGTTTATGTCCACATAACTCTCACACTCTGCAGGCTACGAAAGCCACACTACACCAATCTCACGACAGTGATAGACTATGCAAGGCATGCGACCGCAGTGCGAGTCGCTGTCCGGTTCGGCCCACTCACTGTTACTGTCTGCCTGTACCCTCTTGCTGGTTGGTTTTTGCATGAAGTTGGAGCTCTTTCACTGATACCTGGGGGCTCGCCTGGTCGCTTTGACGGTCGTCAGTTTGTACGGAATGGCATCAATTCCTCCTTGGCCACTTGGGGCTCGCCAAATCTGTCCTCGGGTCGTCTCTGTCCCACACACTGGATTCTTTTCCCTGACCCTTCTTCTTCGGTTTGCTTATATAGCTCCTCCTATTAGACCCTCCGTGTCCCAGCAGGACCTGCCTCCTTTCCAATCTAACCACCCCCTCTCTTTTCCCCATCTCCAACTCCACCGAGGATTAGGAAAGAGGTTCGTCGAACTGGCGCCTTATCCCCTTGCTTGCCAAAGACAAGGCCAGCGTGTTCTGCTCTGCCCGTGCCTAAGGTCACGGCCACACTCCCAAAAGCAACAGAGCTTTTATCTGTCGGATGCAAGGGCCTAATTATGCACTTGCATACAACACAGCACCCCTAAGGAATCGTGCACACATCCCATACAACCCACCAGGAAAACACATAGTTACATGAAATAACAGGGAGTTTGCAGTCAAGCTGGTGCTAATTAATCATAATGTAAACTGATACTGTAGTGCAGAAATATTAACACACTTTTAAGTCCCACTTAAGTTACATTATAATTGACATAGTTGCACACAGCTGGGTTCTTGCCTTTTATTTTAAAAAGTAAAGAATGTAATATGTTCCATCCTCTACATGTGCAGGTGACAGCGGCTACCCCTTGGAGCCTTGGCTCATCACCCCTGTCCCCGGGAACCACGCGACCTCCACCGCTTGCGGCCGGTTTAATAAGGCGCATTGCTCGATCAGGTCTGTTGTGGAGCGCTGCATCGGGCTGTTGAAAAACAGATTCCGGTGTCTGCAAAGGCACCGGGCTCTGTATTACCACCCTTCAACAGCCACCGCCATTATTTCGGCATGTGCAGTGCTCCACAACATCTGCCTTGCATCGAGCGAGCCAGAACCGGAGTCAGACTCCGACCCTGAAGAGTCAGAGTTGGAGTCTGAGCCGAGCTCGGACGGTTCTGAGCCGAGCTCGGAGAGGTCAGCGTCGGCTCCCGAGAGGCTGGCTCCTGCCGGCCCTCCGGTCGGCCTTCCGGTCGGCCTCTCGGACAGGGGGAAGGCTCTGAGGCAGCGCCTTGTCGCCCGGTTCGGAACCCGCCGCAGACGTGCCCGTGCGGAGCGAAAAACGCAAGGGGTCCGCCGCCACGACGGTAGTCCCGACCACCAGGGACACCGTCGGGAAGCCCCTCAGCGCCCTCGCTGCGGTGGTGCCCAGCACGGACGCCGCCAGCGACAGGGAACCTCTCGCCACCACGACTGAGGTCCTGACCACCAAGGACCCCGTCACATCCTTGCCCTCAGTGAAGCCCTACGCGTGGAAGCCGTAAAGTGCACACTTCGCTTCCTGCTCCACAGTCATGGCCGTCCACAAGCTACATACTCTCTTCAGCTCCTACACCTTGTGAAGTTCGTCGCACAGCAGGCGTGCTGCCTCCGGATACGTGTCGAGTGCATCGCGGTGAAATCGATACAGCCTTTTTTTTATTCTTATGAGCAGAAGGCACGAGACGCAGTCGACAGTGACAGAAAAGGTTCGGAGGTTTAGTTGCCAGACCAACAAATCATCTGGATTGCCCCTGCAAAGAACTCAGAAGTAATTTAGACTACCTCTAGAAAGAAATGCTTGCTTTTGCAGAGATTGCTTTCTTAGTTGCTGATTGAACCAGGGATATTGTTGTCATGAACATTGTTTCATTTTACAAATGCTTCAAAGCGTCTTGCCTTCTCCTCCATTTTATTCTCTCTTTTATGGTACTTCATCAAAGTTAGGTGTTTGTGTTCTCTCAAGACAGTGCACATGTAGTTTGTTTTGAAAATTGCTTTATTTCTTAAAGAAAAACCTGTGACTTCATGAATAAAAGTGTGATAACATGGAATGTAATATTTCATTCTTGGAAGTAAAACTGAGCATCGACTGGAACCATGTAAGCAATTGGGCAATCTTAAGTGTATATCACAGATATCTTGTTGAACACTCTGGTCTTATTTGAGCACAATAGTTAAATTTCGAAAGGAAAAAAAATATATATATATTCTCTGACTAGCATACCACCATATAAACACTGGACCACTTTGAAAGAATTATCACAGATGTTGCGCCAAACATTCTTATTTGAGCACAGCAATAGCAAGTTCTCGAAAGATAAAAAAATTGTTTCCGACTAAAGCAGCCGTCACTCGCGCGCTCCCCGTTGGTTCCGCCGACCCCTCCGCTGCCCCCGACACACCCGGCTCCTCGTGGTTCGACATTTTGGTTTGAAGAAGGCGCGTAGCGCAGATCCCGCATAATATTGGAACAACTTTCTCTCCAATTAATTCTTAAATGTATTGCAAAAGGGTACAAAAAAGCGGTTTGTTTTAACAACGCCCAAAAGGTTTTGATTGTTTTTCAATACTTTTACCTGTACTAGAACAGATGCGACGGCCAGCGACGCACAGGATTGGTTGCCGTTCCTTCGCTAAACGCAGGAACTGCTCCCCGCGTCGTAGTAAATCCTACCCCGTATCCCGCGCGTAGGGACGCCTCAGGGAATGCGTAGCTACTTCCGCTCGTCGGTGGTTGGCTCCGGACGTCGCTGAAACGGGTGACGGGTGCCAAGTTCGCGATGACGTAGCGGCGTCAAAGTGGGCAGAGCCGCCACGTGAGTGTTGCTAGGATACGCTCCTCCTTTGCATTACGTCACTTCCATGTACCTTTTCTCAAATGTCCAACCTAGCGATCCAGGATCGCTAGGTTGGACATTTGAGAAAAGGTACATGGAAGTGACGTAATGCAAAGGAGGAGCGTATCCTAGCAACACTCACGTGGCGGCTCTGCCCACTTTGACGCCGCTACGTCATCGCAAACTTGACACCCGTCACCCGTTTCAGCGACGTCCGGAGCCAACCACCGACGAGCGGAAGTAGCTACGCATTCCCTGAGGCGTCCCTACGCGCGGGATACGGGGTAGGATTTACTACGACGCGGGGAGCAGTTCCTGCGTTTAGCGAAGGAACGGCAACCAATCCTGTGCGTCGCTGGCCGTCGCATCTGTTCTAGTACAGGTAAAAGTATTGAAAAACAATCAAAACCTTTTGGGCGTTGTTAAAACAAACCGCTTTTTTGTACCCTTTTGCAATACATTTAAAAATAATTGGAGAGAAAGTTGTTCCAATATTATGCGGGATGTGCGCTACGCGCCTTCTTCAAACCAAAATGTCGAACCACGAGGAGCCGGGTGTGCCGGGGGCAGCGGAGGGGTCGGCGGAACCAACGGGGAGCGCGCGAGTGACGGCTGCTTTAGTCAGAAACAATTTTTTTATCTTTCGAGAACTTGCTATTGCTGTGCTCAAATAAGAGTGTTTGGCGCAACATCTGTGATAATTCTTTCAAAGTGGTCCAGTGTTTATATGGTGGTATGCTAGTCAGAAAATATATTTATTTTTTTTTCCTTTCGAAATTTAACTATTGTGCTCAAATAAGACCAGAGTGTTCAACAATATATCTGTGATATATACTTAAGATTGCCCGATTGCTTACATGGTTCCAGTCGATGCTCAGTTTTACTTCCAAGAATGAAATATTACATTCCATGTTATCACACTTTTATTCATGAAGTCACAGGTTTTTCTTTAAGAAATAAAGCAATTTTCAAAACAAACTACATGTGCACTGTCTTGAGATAACAAAATCACCTAACTTTAATGAAGTACCATAAAAGAGATAATAAAATGGAGCAGAAGGCAAGACACTTTGAAGCATTTGTAAGATGAAACAATGTCCATGACAACAATATCCCTGGTTCAATCAGCAACTAAGAAAGCAATCTCTGCAAAAGCAAGCATTTCTTTCTAGAGGTAGTCTAAATTACTTCTGAGTTCTTTGCAGGGGCAATCCAGATGACCTGTTGGTCTGGCAACTAAACCTCCGAACCTTTTCTGTCACTGTCGACTGCGTCTCCTGCCTTCTGCTCATAAAAATAAAAAAAAGGCTGTATCGATTTCACCGCGATGCACTCGACACGTATCCGGAGGCAGCACGCTGGCTGTGCGACGAACTTCACAAGGTGTAGGAGCTGAAGAGAGTATGTAGCTTGTGGACGGCCATGACTGTGGAGCAGGAAGCGAAGTTTGCACTTTACGGCTTCCACGGGGAGGGCTTCACTGAGGGCAAGAATGTGACGGGGTCTTTGGTGGTCAGGACCTCAGTCGTGGTGGCGAGAAGTTCCCTGTCGCTGGCGGCGTCCGTGCTGGGCACCACCGCAGCGAGGGCGCTGAGGGGCTTCCCGACGGAGTCCCTGGTGGTCGGGACTACCGTCGTGGCGGCGGACCCCTTGCGTGTGGCGCTCCGCACGGGCACGTCTGGGGCGGGTTCCGAACCGGGCGACAAGGCGCTGCCTCAGAGCCTTCCCCCTGTCCGAGAGGCCGACCGGAAGGCCGACTGGAGGGCCGGCAGGAGCCAGCCTCTCGGGAGCCGACGCTGACCTCTCCGAGCTCGGCTCAGAACCGTCCGAGCTCGGCTCAGACTCCAACTCTGACTCTTCAGGGTCGGAGTCTGACTCCGGTTCTGGCTCGCTCGATGCAAGGCAGATGTAGTGGAGCACTGCACATGCCGAAATAATGGCGGTGGCTGTTGAAGGGTGGTAATACAGAGCCCGGTGTACTTACCACCATCACGTTGAGGGCGTAGAAGTACTTGCGGCACCAGTACGCCGCCTTCGTGACGGTGGGGTCGTTCTTGGACGGGCCGACGATGGAGACCATGGTCCCGTCCACGCAACTGATGACGCCGGGTATCCTGCCGAACAGCCTGAAGCCCTTCTCCGCGTCGAACCTCTCGCTCGGCTTCTCGGGGAAGTGGATCCAGCCACGCTGGACCCCGAGACGACGCACGATAGCGACGGACACGGCGCGGACCGCAACGCTGACTATCTTTTGGTCCCGCGCTACGTGTTCGTCGCTCGCCACCATGCCTTGGAAGGTCCCCGTGCCGTAGAAGCGCAGTGCACACAACACTTGAAGCTCCACAGTCATGACCGTCCACGAGGTACGCACTCTCACCACCTCCGGTTCCTCGCGAGGTTCGTCGCACAACCACCGCACCACGATCTTGGGCAGGCGGTATTGCTTCCAAAAGATCTCCTCCGGGAGCTCGAATGCATCGCGGTGTTTCCGATACAGCCTTTCTGGCGAAAAAAAAAAGCTATATTAAAGAAAAAGACGAATTGACGAGACGGCGACGCCTCGCCGCCGAAAACATGCTGCCAATGACACCTAGTTCCGAGCAAGTACCTTTTGAAACGTACTCGGTACAAAACGAAACGTCATTTTGTTGTCACGTCCGGTAGCCGACTCCGCCCAGTTTTGCCGACTCCGCCCACATTTTTCTAGGGAAATTACGTCACTTTTGCTTCCAACCAATCAGACGTGATGACGTCACTTCCGTGTACTAAAAAAAGGAACATGTACAATGTCGAACCTAGCTATCCAGAGCCACCAACGAGTTGCAAGCTTTATTGGATTCCTCGGATGCAACCGCTGGTGAGCTCACAGAAAACTTGAATATCCTCGAACTGAAGGAAGCAGCATTGAAGGCAGTTGACGGCGAGATTGAAGATGGGGTTGATATCATAGAGTTATTACAATAAACGCTAGAGGCTCAGCTGGCGCTAGTGTGGTGTTGCATTTTGAAGCAGACAGCAAGCAGTCAGAAATTGACTTCCGGTAATGCATTTCTATGAGAAAAAGCGAGTGCATTTTCTTTCTGCGCTCGATTATAAGAGCAAATATCACGAATAATTCGTACCTACTAGGCACATTGGAACATTTCCCAGACACGCAGGTGAAATAATTGGTCAGTTACGGCGTTTTTATTTTAAAATCGTGGCATGAAAAACGGTGCTAAAACCGCTTCGTACATGTATTTATGTGCAGTGTCGGACACTGTTAGCGCGAACACGGCGTTAGCGCTTTCCGGCATGGGGGATATACGTGCCAAGCGAACGAAGCTTGGAAAACTAAGAGAGGGGGCAAGACTACGCAGTAACACTGGATAAGTAACTCCTTGTGCTTGCAGACGATCAAAATAAATTGAAAGTCACGTAATATAGTCCGATTTGCAATAAATAAGTACTGATTTATTCTTTCGCTCATGAATATATGCGAAGATGCTTGTTCTGTGCTCAAATCATCACCCGCACGCTCCAAATCTTTGCAAATAGGGGGAAGCCAGAGAACAGGTGCACGATAAAAACTGCCAAACATAGGAAATAATCAGAAAACACACCTTTCGTAGCCCACGTACTTTATTCTTTACGTTTCGAACGTTTGTTTTTTAACCACTCGTAAAGATGCACGACGGGGTCATTTTCATGTAGTGAGAGAACAGGCATATTAGCAATATATAAGCACCAACGGAATTCTGGCGAACTTTGAACACACTCTACATTCCTTTCGATCGTTATTTTCCTTAGAATCGTCGCTCGTTTCTACATACCTGCCATGGAACAGAGTTTTGGGCCTGAAATATAGCGAAGTTTAACATCGTTCAGTGACAAAGAAAAAATGCTGTAACTAAAGCAATTACACTTTCACAATATTATTAAAGGTACATACTATCCGGTACAACCGAAATAACAAAAGTTATTAATGTTATTTTCCGGCGGCGAGACAAAATTCACGCGCGTTTTCCCATAAGAATACACAGGGAGAGTGGAAAAGTAGACTGCATGCTGTCTGCTTCAATTTGCAACCGGAAGTCCCATAGACACTAGCGCCAGCTGAGCCTCTAGCGTTTATTATAATAACTCTATGGTTGATATTGATCACCTTGAAGAAGAGATGGAAAGCGTAGAGGCTTATCAAGTGTCGAACTGCCGTTTACGGACAAGAGCCACGCTCAAGCTGGATGCCCTGCGCACGCCTAACATCGTATCAAACGCTATGGAACGACTACAGGATCGGGACCAAGGTCATCTAAGGTCAAGAACGATAGCAATCAAACTTCCAAGATTAGTGATCCGAAAGTTCGAAGGAGATCTCCGTAACTGGAAACCTTTCTGGGATCAATTTGAAGGGGCTATACACAACAACCCCGACCTTTCTCCAATTGATAAATTTAGATATTGGACGAGCTATCTATTCGGAAAGGCGGAAGACAGCATACGGGGATTGTCAATTACGGAGAACAACTATAACATCGCTGTGGATCTCTTGAAGAACAGGTTCGGCCAGACCGAGGCGATAATTGACGACCACATGACGCGACTCTTGAATTTAAAAAATGTTACCACGTCGAGCGACGTCACGGCTCTGAGACGGCTGTATGATGATATCACGATAAATGTCCGCAGCCTGGAAGCACTTGGCGTAAGGGTGGAAGAGTACAGTGTGCTGCTACATGCTGCCGTGAAGAAGCGACTTCCTGACGATCTTGTCCTCCGCTACCTCCAGCAAAGAGCCACCGACATCACGGATAGCACCGGTAGTCTGCAAACGTTTTTGAATTTTCTGAAGTCCGAGGTAGAGAGCCGAGAGCGCGTCCTGGAAATAAAGCTCAATCAAGCCAATCAATCAAAGGACCAAAAGGAAGACTCATCAAACCAGGTGCGCAAAGCAAACATCACTCCATCGGCAGCAGTTTTAGTTGCAAAAACGGACGCTCAAAACGCCCCATGCTTGTTTTGCGGTGCACGTGAGCACTCGTTCGACCAATGCAACGTGTGTTCCATCAGTGAGAAAAACGAAATACTGAAGAGAGACGGCCGATGTTTCAGGTGCTGCAAAAGATATCACCGGGCAAGAGATTGGCGCAATGCCAGATTTCTCCGCTGCGCTAGCTGCCAAGGAAGACACATGACTTGTCTCTGCGATCCTGACCTGAAACCCACCAAAGACAGTCCTCATTCGTCGTCAGAGCCAGGCACTTTGGAGGTGTCAGTAACGAGTGCGGTGTCTAACAGCGTCGAAACAGTTCTTCTGCAAACCGCCACAATCTGGGCAGAAGGGGAGACTAAGCGCCGCCTGTTCCGGTGCTTACTGGATGGAGGAAGCCAGTGGACGTTTGTGACGACCAGGCTAGTCAACGAGCTGTCTTGTAAGGTTCTAGGAAAAGACGATTTGAGCATTACACTCTTCGGCAATACTGCCCTTGGTAGTGCGAGTAAACTCCGGAAGGTAGAGGTATGGCTCCAAAGCCAATACGATCGGAGACACATACGAATTGAGGCTCTGGAAGTTCCTGCCATCTGCCGTTCTTGTGCGTTCCCTGCAAGTCTTTGCAGGACAGCTCAAGCGTGCACGCTGCAATTCGCCGATCTTTCATGCTCAGGGCTCAAGAGAAACATTGACATTGATATACTGATCGGAGCAGATAATTACTGGAAAGCTGATTACATTTTTTGTGATTATATTTCTATTACGTTACTAGAGCCTCGCACACTAACTCCCGAGTGTGCGATGCAAAATTAAAATGAGATACCCAGAAATCCGTTGCAGGTGCCCTGAAGTCGCTGACGCAAATTTTTAGGAATGTATTTGGAAAAGTATTTGGAGGAGACCAAATACATTTTGATGTATTTGTATCTTGTGCTTAAATGCTTTTTTTGAAATGTAATTAGATTTGTAATTAAATACATTTTTGCCGGAGTATTTTGTATTTGTGTTTCAATACACATTTGCATGCATTTTGCCCATCCCTGCTCCAGAGGAACAAGAGTTTCCGTCCCACGTGAGTCTAAGTAAAACCTTAAATATTAGTACCTATGCCGGTGCATCCCTATTCCTGTAACCTGAGATTACTTTTAGGCAGGGATGGGCAAAATACATGCAAATATGTATCGAAATACAAAGACAAAATACTTCGTCAAAAATGTATTTAATTACAAATCTAATGACATTTCCAGAAAAGCATTTAAGAACAAGATACAAATACAACCAAATGTATTTGGTCACCTCCAAATACTTTTCCAAATACATTCCTCAAAATTTGCGTCAACGACAATTCAAGGCACCTGCAACGGGTTTCTGGGTATCTCATCCTAATTTTGCATTGCACACTCGGGAGTTAGTGTGCGAGGCTCTAGTAACGTAATAGAAATATAACGACAAAAAATATAATCAGCTTGGACGTAATAGGTGAAAAAAGTACAGAGCTACAAGCAGCTTTTTTGTCGATTACATTTTGGTATAGCCCAACAAAGAACCCAGAAGACCAAGACGCGCAGCACTAGCTAGAGAATTTTTTTATTGCTGCAGCTCGCACCAGTTACGAAAATCTGGACGACCCGCGCGTTTAGAATGTTCCAGGCAAACATATGGATGGAAATCAGGCTGGAAAGCATCACAAGTTGCCAAGAAGCACTTATTTAGCCAGTCTGCCTGTGAACGTCGATTTCGTCACTATTCTTGCCCTGGACTGGCACCGTAATCACAAAGTCACTAAACGCTTCTGCATGATTCAGAGACACTGCGTTCGGTGCAGAACGTAGGTTTCTTCCTGCTGTGGACAGTGCCAATAATTTTGAGGGATGTATTTTCGCTTACAAAATTGTATTTAATTACAATTGTATTTGAAATACCCACGTTTTAGTATTTAAATACAGATGTCAAATACATTACCCAATTTGTAATTAAATACAAATTAAAAATACACAAAGTATTTGAAATACGTATTTTAAATACTTGTATTTGAAATACTGCCCATCCCTGCTTTTAGGTATTTCTCTTTTCTGGACGGAGATTGCAGGACGTGATATTTAGAATTGCATTTACCTTGGTGGAGCATTTAAAAATGAAAGCCGTTTACAATTCCCTGTAACGCCGGATTAGAGCGCAGCTCTTGAGGAGGAGGATGGAAGCGTATTGAGCGATAGGTGACTCCTTGAGGTCACGTGACCTCAGGGGGGGGGGGGGGGGGGGGTCTTGTGACCTTACGGTTACTCCGACGCCGACGCCGAGTCCGCTCGAGCCGGAAACGGGCGCCTAAGAGCTGCGTTCTAAAACGTTGCTGGCCATTGTAAAATGTAGGCGGCACCTCTGGCGTCATGGGAAAAATAACGCATAAAATTTACAAAAAATTTCAAGTAAATCAACTCGGCAACCGTTTGGATCTAATTTGGCACCTCCTGAGATACTTTATAATTTAATCGAAGTAAGTATAACACAAATTTTCTCACGGAATCCCCCCCTACACACACACACAGACATGCGTGCGCACATATTCGCATATACAGGAAAATAGTTAATGCGTATCGGTAACACCCTTTCGACAAACAAATGATTTTTATCTAGTTTTTTCACACACTGACACGTGCGCGTTGCATTAGGGACACGCGTTTCAAAGATATTATAATTCAACTATGTAACAAGAAAAGAAGCACCACGTATTATTTCTTTTTTTGTCAAGTAGGTATTAGTTTACGTATGGTATGACTTGCAGCGAGACGAAAAGATTTAATTTTGAACAAGCAAGCTGAGTCAAACATTGTTTCGCCATTTCAATCCGCATGACACAATACAGTGTGTCTCATTAATGCATTTTTGTGGTAGGTTGCTGAGCACTCCGCGTACGGCTGGCAGGTCCATTAGGCGTCCGTTTCTACACTTTGGAAATTAGTTTGTATCGACCAAAAATATGAGTCGGAGTGGCATCGCCTCAGATCGGAGCACTTAGAGACGCCGGGGGAGGTCCGCGCAATCGTGATGAATTTGCATTCCTTTATTGACAATGGCGCTAGCCAAAAACCATTAGATATACGGTTGAATATATATGCGATCCTCTATACCCGTTATTCTCTCAACTCTCAGGAAAGATAAGAGGATCCTTCAGAAAAATATAGCTCTCCCTGACACTCAGACATGTTCTCGTTTCCGGAAAGGGTTATCTTCTTGGCTGTGCTCCTCGCAGCACATGCAAGCTTTCAAACTAACCAGTATGAAAATCTGGGGAGTGTCTTGAGTAGATTGATAGACATCCTCAACGACATTCTGCTCTCCTTCGATCCTGGGAACAAGTTCTTGAACGTTTTTGTTCCCCCTGACTGCCTCAAAGACAACTCTGCGGTGTTCAACGATTTCCTCAAGTCCCGAAAAGAAACTGTAACATTGTGGACTGACGGCAAGAAGCACTGGGACGCTTGCAATGGGAAGCCGTGCGAGAAGTTTAGGCAGCTGTTTTTTCATATGGTTTTCTTCATATGCGGAAAATGCGAATCAAATTACTTCATGGGTACCGTCGATCTACATTACTTTATGACTGCTTTCGTCGTAGCGGAAAACGCCTGCCATTATCCGAGTGATGGTTCATGGTCTATAGAAGTAGCATTTTTACCCCCTTATCGTAGAGCCAGCGGTAGCTACTTTATAGATTTCTACAACGGCAGTACTTTTTTGACTAGCGAGTTCGAAAGGAATGTCGCTAAACACCAGACTCTCGCAAGTGAGCTGTTGTCAACACGGCGACGAACGCTCAACGGGAACAAGGTACATTTTGAATGTTTCAATCATAACGACTGCGAGCATCCAAGCTTTAACGTTACCTTAATGCTTTTGGCGTACCGCAATGCTTCGATTAGCCCTGGAGACTCCTTTTCAAATAATGATATGTATCGGAGCTCGTTTGTAAGTAGCTTAAACAATCGCCCAGATAAAGATGCGTCAGACGTCCTTTTTGCTCTCCACCATTTTGGATCGGCTGGTTATTCCTTTTATGTTCGCAAGCGTAATCCGGTTCCCAAGGAGACAATATTTATCTTGCCATTTTTGAAAGAGGTATGGACAGGACTTCTCGTATCTTGCCTTTTCCTGGTCTTGACCTATGGCTTCATTGCGAAGGTGACGCAAGTGCCGAGGGCCGATGCGGTAGTCTTTATATTTCTTATGGTGGCGGCATTCCTTCAACAAAGCGTGCGACTTCACAGCCGTTTGCTGAACAGGCAACCGTACCGGGTTCTTTACGGCGTGATGGCCTTGATGTTTGTTGTGATGTCGACTATCTTCAGGGGCCGCATCACATCGCTTCTAAACAACCTTCCGCTCGACGGAGAGGTCGCTCAGTTTTCTTCATTTGAGGACCTTCTTATCAAAGGTCATCGGATCTGCGTTCTTGATATACATTCCATATCTGCTCGACATGACTCAACAGCATGGAGGTCCAAACACGGAAGTTCCATCAAGACAGGAAGTGAATGCTTCCACATTCTAAACTCGAATTCAAAAAAGTATGGAGAGATCAAGATCGCCGCCGACGGGAAGGACACCTTCTTTACCTTCAACTTTCGAACGGGTTTGAGCGAGGAACGGAGACGAGAGCTTTATGATAAAGGCTACGTCGAGACCGAAGACGCCGTGTTTTCGTACCCCGTAGGACCGGAAATGAGGGCATCATCTGTCTACCGCCACGATTTCGATGCGACGCTGAGTAGAGCGGTAGAGGCTGGCCTCTACGAAAGGAATTACGCATTCACGGAATACAAGAGAAGACATTTTTACGAGCGTAGTTTGATGCACCCGGAAGAACTGGTTCTCAATCTCAGCGACCTGAGACCCTATTTTCTTGCTTGGCTCGTGGGAGTGTCCTTCTCGATTTTGGTGTTCATTGGCGAATCAGCTGTAGTTCGACTGGCATGCAGAAATAACACAGAAGGTGTGAGGGTGATCGGTAAACAGCCGTCACGACAGAGGATACGAATAGCAGGTACGACGAAAAAGGTTCGTCGTCGGGCCGGAGGTCGAAGGGAACTGCGGTAAGCCTTCTATTAAAGACGAATGGGATAGTATTTTTTTAGAGCAAAACGTTCTCCAGACGTAAAAAAAACATCTAATTACCTGGCTCGGCTTACATTTAATAAAATATTTTAAAGTGATTTGATTTCTATATTCTAGCACAGAACAGGGGAAAGGAAAATAATAAGTTGAGTAGTGAAAATGTTTCTTATAAGAGCTTCAAATGTATGGGGAAAAATGTGAAGAATGAACAGTCAGATGCATATAAACCTGAGGCATGATCTATTTGGTAAACACCTTTACCGATTCTAATACTGTTGTCCGTACTATAAAGGGGCGTTTAATAAATCGATCGTAGTAATCAAGAGCACAAAGCTTTAGAGAGATGCCTGAGTGTTCGTCGTGAACACAGCTAAGCGTGTATTAGAAACAAGTGCGGTGTAAGCGTTCGGCGAGGATGGGTATGCAATCAAACACTCCCTGCCCAAAAAATTACGACCTCTAATGACGCTTGGCGGGATTTTGAAGAGGGCCTATTTAGGCAATAATTTGTACATTCAAGTGGTAGTTGTTAAAAACGTATTGAGTGCGGCACATGTTTTCTTCACTTGATGTTTTATGCATAAACCCCTCCCACTCAAACATACCGTCGTTTTCTCAATTCAGGTTGTGAGGCTCTTGAAATGTGGCTTTAATTGAATTATCCATTAGAAATGTTTACGTTTTCATTTTCTTTAATACTAAAAAAAAAATTCATGTACGTGTGAAGTGTAGAGTTTTTTTTTATTTTTGCAAGATATATTTATATACATATATATATTTATTTTTTTTGCCAACTATATGTAACCCCATATGTGAAAACTGTTTTAGATGTGATGTTTGGTATGGAGCATGTTTTGTGTGCTATGTGGCTGTGGCGTTTGTGCTTAAAGTATAACGTTTGACACTCTCAATAAGATTAAGTGCAGTATTTTCTCCAGCAGTATGGTTATTGGGGGCTTACTTCTGCAATGTCATGAAGATTAGTTGTCATCTTGGTGTTAAACACTTGTCACCGAACGTGTGATAAATTTAAATTGCACGTTAAAAAGCTGTGTGTAAATGGTTGATATCAAATAAATGTTGGATTTTAGTGTTGGAGTAAAGTTTATGTCCATTCATTATTTCTTCATAGTAGTTAACTTCAGCTATATCGCGTGTTCTATATACCTTTTAAATCAATAAGGCTTATCCGGTTATAGTAGCCTGCTTGGTGACCCACATACAGCTATGCGATTTAATCATCACCGTCTCTATGTTTGTGATAGACATGTTTAAATTTCCACCCGAAAGCTACCAACCGTATAGATATATCGCTAATCCTTACTAAATGATCTTGACAAAAGCTCGAAAACCTTATCATTATTAGGTAGTGATTGGCTAAATTGACTCATGTAAACACTGCAGGTAAATTATATAAGCTCAATCTCTCAGTAACACTGGTTCAGACATCTGCGTTTGACTGCGTTAAGATGGCATGCGTCGAGCTGTTGCTATGGCTACCCTTACGACAAGCCAATGGGGATGGGCTGTGCTGGACGACGCAACGCAGAGCAGCGCAGTCGACGCAATAATGTGTGAACGACATCAACTGTTTGGTGTAGTATGACTTGCCTTTTACAACGAAGGTGTTTATGGCTAGGGTTCCGGGGATTTTGGTGTACGTGAACAAACATTCTATGCTCCCTTCGCACGCACGCACCGCACCGCATCCACACCCCGCACGTGCCGGGGTGTGCAGCAGCATAGCCTCCTTTATACGCACAATGCCTGGTAATTCGACGACGGAGCCATGAGTGCAGGTCGCAGAATTGAAACGAAAGCATAGCAGATCCACGGCCACTCGATTAGGACTCCCCTTGGGAGCGGCCTGCCGTATGCCTCACTCCGCCGGTGAGAGCGATAGTTCTACTTTACCCCGCAGCGCCAGCCTTGGCGCTCGTTATCGGTGAGAGATAGAGTTCCTTTCGGCGGAGCATATCGAGGAACTCTATACTCCGTTTCACGTTAGTATGTACTTGTAAGCCGCGCGAGCTAAAAGCGCGAGATAGTTGCTTCGAAGGAAGCCCCGGCGGTTGCATGAGCGCTCGTGCAGCGAGTGCTCCAGTCAAGGCAGTAAAGGCTAGCCGCTCGCGCTAGCACAGCGTTCGCGGTTAGTCCATGCTAAGGTAAGACGAAATATAGTGAGAGAGGAGCAGTACGCCCGGCCCGGTGTGGGTATTTAGATTTTTTTTTTTTCGTGAAGCCGCAAGTCTCAATTGAAACGAGTGCCAGATTGCATGAATGATGTGACAAGTCTGTGTAGAATAAAAGCACATGAATCTTTCTGCGAAAAGCTCACTCAGCTGCATGCTGCGCGTTAAAGCTCCATTCTGCTGGCAGTATGAGGGAATTGTCGTTTTCTTGTTCTGGTAACTGTTGCCCCGTTTCTATTACCACTGTAATATAGGAGTTATAGTTGGATATAGCTAGGCCGTATGATTTCCGGTTTTAACCGACGCTCGAGCACGCGCGAGCTGTGCCTTTTATTCATCTGTGAAGGACAATATAAAATCGGATTCCGCGTGCATAACTTCAGCATTACAAACTTCATTGTTCACAAAAAAACAGACCAAGGGAGTCATATAGTTCACAAGCGGAGTACCTTTCGGGAAGGCTTCCGCGAAAGCCTCAATATATTGTCTAGTGGGCTGTTTAGGTTACCAGCCCAGTTTGCCAAAAAAGGTCTGAGGAGTTTTCTGAGAAATAGCTCGCAGAGATCTTCGCTGTGGTAGGGGTCTCGGCAGTTAACACACCACATCAGCGGGCAGTCTATAAGGTGTGGAAGCACAGCGCTCGAGAGGACCTGGCAAATCCTTCCACAACCACGAAACTCTGCCGACTGTAGAGCCCTCTCGACAAAGGTGCAGACGAGCTTGCACAGCCAGACAGCTTCAGTTTGTGGATAGCTGAGTCCGCCTTGGTCAAGGCTAAACATGGACGAATATGCTCCGTCACGTGATGCATTTTCCTTAAGTTGCGCTTGCATTCAGGACACGTCACCTGCAAAGTTTAGCGGGTTCTACACATTAGCCTTCCTTGCTTTCACTGGGAAACTCTTAGTGCTTTGCTAGGTTGAATGTTTCAGCTAATTACTTTGAAATTACGAAAATTTCTACAAATAAAAATGGTCACCTTTTGTTCGCAAACGAAGGCCAAGTAGTTAGCCATGTAAGTCAGCGGTGCGAACTCAAGTTCGGAAAAGACTTTATTGTACTTCATCAACTGCAGGATTTCCTGTTTCGCGAGTGGAGATGGCACATTTCATCGCCGTCTGGCACTCAGAACTGAACGCGCATTTACATTTCCGGCAGCTTCCAAAATGCCAACACAAACCACACACATGAGCGCAGTGTGACATATACGATATTTTCGCCGAGCACAGCGGTGCATAGGTGGGGGGAAAGCGAGTTTTGTTGCCTTGTGCAACCGCGGCAGCGCCTCGGTATCGGCGAAGCCAATGACAGGCAGATATTTTATCTGGGTAGCGGAGCAAGAGCGCGTTATGCGCCTTCTCTATACTCCGTTTCACCTTATGTTGTACCGCAGCGGAGGCTGGAAGCGCGAGCTCGTAGCGTTGACAGCTGCCGTTACTGCACGAGAGCTTGTGCCGTCGAGATCTGCCCCAGACCTAGGAGCTCGCGCTTACAGCCTTTCCTGCGGTACACTGGGTGAAACAGAGTATAGCTTTCAGCTCACAAGACCGCTCACTAAAGCCCCTCGATATGTTTTTGTTTGTGTTTGCAAGTAGTGCCAAATGCGCGAGCGCACGTGGCCCAGGTCTCGTGCGGCCCTTGGAAGCAAATGGCGCCGCAGCACTGAAATGAGCGGCCCTTGGAAGCGAATGGCGGCGGAGCACCCGCTCGTGGCACGTGTCTTGCGCATTTCCACAACAATGGTTGGCGGTACTTGTGAAAACACCTTTATCAAGGGGCTTTACCGCTCACCGATGTGCAGCGCCCCCACGGAAAATGGAAGAAGTTCTCCTCTCACGCGCACTCTTTTGTTTCCGGAAAGACATCGGCTGGCCGCACCAACAGGTGGGATCGAGTGGCCGTGGCAGAGCGCATTTCTCGGGGAACCCGGTATTCAGCACACAGCTTTTGCAGAGGCAAGGACCCCAACAAGTTTTTCAAACTCAAAGAGAAAAGAAGCGGTAGCGCGAGGAGCGCGAGGAGCACGATCGCAGATTCTATCCAAGCACTTTACTAGGGGGAATACATTCCACTCCTCTCAAATACACTAGCCTCGGCACGGACAGGTTTTCTGGTAGGGTGCCTGCATGTCTGTCTGTCTCAGGGTGAAGCACTGATCTCTGGGTGAAGATATCCATTGTTGACCTGAATGTGACAGCGCGTGACGCTCTCGCGCACTCGGTGCTAGACTTGGGCTGTAAAATGGCGTCTATGCATTAGCCAAAGCTACGCGCTCGAGCTGAGTGACACCGTATTTCGTGCACTTCAAAATGCATAAAAAAACGATTGGGCGGAAAAATGGCTGAGATGTCACCACTCAAGCAAAAGCGCGCGTGTGTATGAAGGCACTCTAGTTTTCTGGGCTTGGCGAGGGCCATCTATCGTCGGGGAGGTCTCGGCTATCGATGATATTGATGTTCTACATACCTTTCTTTCATTGTTGTGGCAATGAGCGAGACACGTGCCGCGCGCCACTTCTATGAATAACATGGCGTCTAAACTCTAGCTCAGTGGTGCGCTAAATACTTTGCTGTGCTGTGCCGCCATGATGTTCCCAAAGGTCGCACGTTCCACGTGCCTCGTGCATCGACGCACCTTGCGCTACTTTTGAAACATGCAGGGGCTCTAGGTGCGATCGGAGAAGACACCGCCGCGGCCGCCGCGAACATCCACGTGCACTTGGGCGTGGACTGACGCGGATCTCCATACCGTCAGGGCTGGGTTCGGCGCTGTAGGCGTTCTGTCTAATGCAAATGAGCTGAGTTGAATGTATTCCCCTAGTAAAGTATTTGTTCTATCACTCGGGACAAGTGTGTTTCGGCGTCTCGCCGCAGCGGGGCGCCCGTTACATATCTCCCCTTTCATCCGTTGTGTGCCGCTGTAGCGTTTCACTTTCGGCGGCTGCTTCTCATGGCGATCTGCCAGGCATTGTCAGTATAGAAGAGGTTATGGCAGCAGTAAAGCCTGGTTCAGACAGTTGCGTTTGACTGCGTTGCGGCAGCGAGAAACCAGGACATCCCTGCTGCTTATGTCGCGTGCCATGGTGATTCCTTGAATTGGAGTCCACGCTTCATACGAAGCACTGATGTGCCGGTGACTCGCTTTCGGTTCTCGACGTGGAGAGCCGTGTTGCTTGTTTATACTCAGAAGGTACACTTACAAAACGAACGAGGTAGAATGTTCTAGGCTCCCAGGGAAGGCTCAAAAGAAACCGCGCCCTACGGTGTCAGTCTCACCCTAGCGCTCGAGCCTGCTGTTACGCCGCTGTCGACGCCTGTGACGCTAGCCTTTTTTTTATTTTGCTCTGGGCGCCATTCTACATAAATAAACGTTTCTTTTCCTTCAGTCATTCGTCGCCTTATTAACTGTCATTCATGACAATGCGAGACTGCTCTTGCCGAGGCGATGCGTGGTCGTCTCGATGTGATCCAAGAACATTAGGGAGTTTTAGCGAGTCGTTTTTGGAGCACACGGTTTCGAAATCATGAACGGCGCAGCTGGTCCATTCCGTGAAACCGGACGTGAATTTGAACATATTCTAGCGCACCGTACACTGCCGCAACCGTGTAAACGACGATGATGATTACGTTTGACCGGCAGCGTTATCTTCTAGTAAACATGTGAAACATTCTGCAGCGTGCAAAACCGTGGCGGCTCGTGGTTCCGGCGTACAACGGATGTAAACAAGACTGACCGACGTAACATTTGCGGCCTGAATTTCAAGACCTGAAATTTAGATAGAGAAAAAAGTTTCTGAACGACAGCAATGGCAGGTGGTGTCTCGGTCATCTTGATCTTGAATGATATCATTCACGTTGTGTGCCATCGAATCAAATAATTTCGTCGGCTCGCGGCCGCCACGGCAGCAATTCAACCCGCAGATCGCAAGCAAACAATTACTAGAATGCGTAGTTTACAGCATTCGCTATAGCTTATACCATTGTGAGACGCCGTCGAAATTGATTGATTCAACCTGTCAAACGAAGCAGAGTTACAGGATGGCAAATCGCCTCCCATTATCGTAAGCCTAAAGCTCTTGTGGTGTGGATACGACTCGCTAAAACTCCCTCTTGACGTGAGCGGACTCGTCCACACAACCACTCATGTTGTATCCTCATATTTAAACAAATTTAAAATGTTATTCAGAGCAAACTCTTGGTTTATTTATCTTGTTATTGTAGTTCGCGTGCACAGTAAAAGCTGCGTCTACAGTTTGTGTCTTGGTGGCGCTGCAAATGCTTGAGCTTTCTTTCTTCCTTTTTTTTTTGAAAAAGAGGGCCGAGGGAAAGGGAGGGGGGGGGGGGGGTAGAACGCCATTTGAAATCTCTCTGACGTAGTCTGCGCCAAAGTTAGCGTAGACGTGTTTTGTTTCCGGCACGCGTTAGTGAACGTGTGCTGAACTTCAGTGCACAATTCTACAACTCCCTAAGTACATTAACGGAAAAACACTTTTGTTTCAGCTTTGCAGGTGTGGATAATTGGAAAGACAAATATGACAGGGATACACGAGACTTGCCATTCTACTTACAACGAAAAAGTGAACGAGACTGGTGGCCTTACAGATATTCCAAAATATTATATCTACAATGAAACGTGCCCGTAAAAGAAAGTAATGCTGCCTTATTCCATGCATATATATGTACATATGCAATTATGTACCAGCAATGAATTGAGCACTATAAAAGAGAGAACTGTCAACGAACTCATGAGCGTAAAGGGAAGTTTTACTGTAAAAAAGCACCACGTGTAATTAAATTATACGGATTTGGGTCGAAGGTATGGTCTTTACATATAAAATAAAACGGAAGGTTGCTTTGTCCAAAAAGCGTTTCGTTTGGTTTCGCAACCCGAATAAAAACAAACCAACAAAACAGTCTTTATATCAAACAGCACCATGATGTTTTCACTGTTATTCCTTTTGATAAGGGCAACCTGAGCACCAGGTGACTATAACAACATTGTATTTCTAGTACGTCAGAACTTCGGCCCCCTCCAAGAGCCTGCCCCCACCTCTACATTTCGCTGGAACCTCGGCAACAATTTGACTGCGTTTTGGGCCAGGTTTTAGGACTCATTAGCCGAGTTCAGGGTTTGTATCCAATAAACATGCGAGAACATAAATAACCTAAATAAATTTTCGATAAGAGTTATATGTTTATTGGAGCGTCTGTTTAAGTGCGCTAACAGAGAATTAGAAAGAACAAATATAAGTTCGAAATCAACAAAATACTGTTGCAGCCAGGTCTTATCAAAACGTAAAAAATATTTTCGCAATTTTTTTTTGTATTCCCTCCTATATTCTTATTAATTAATGTAGTCATTCGTGATAGCTTAGCTTTCATGGGCAAAATGAATGAGCGTGACGATACAAAACTAAAATGCTACCTAAATATTCGATAGAGCACGCCAGAGGCGCTGTTCAGAACTTGAGGGCCAGAAACACTATTTTTGGTAACAAAAGTACCGCAATTCAAAAAGGAAAAAAAAACAAAAAAAAAAAACGCCGTTACCTGTTACAACAAGAACACATGTGTTGCAACGCTTATTGTTTGCTCTGAAAGGATGATGCGGAGTGGAAACATTTTAAGTTTTAGTTTCCGGATTTATACTTTTTATTTTTATTCCTTTAAAGGCTCGTTAGTGGGGGATTTTGCAAGTAGTAAAACGAAATATCGTTTGGTATGTTACCA
The DNA here is from genome assembly GCF_016920785.2 of Ixodes scapularis. NCBI lineage: Eukaryota > Metazoa > Arthropoda > Arachnida > Ixodida > Ixodidae > Ixodes > Ixodes scapularis. The sequence goes on along the minus strand of NW_024609869.1, from coordinate 803,819 downwards.
AAATCTTTTCATCCAAATGCGAAGTGAAAACAAGAATGTTTCAGAAATAACAGCACTGAACAGGAACGAAACGCAGTACCGCAGTGCGACTCCATGGCGTCCTTCCCGGCAGGTCATTCCGAAAAGATAGACTACATGGCCAATTCCAGCACTTGGCGTGTTTATCATGGACGTCACATCGCATGGTGTAAGAGGCTATCGCAGCTTAATTAGATCTAAGGTAGGGATATTTTACAAATCTAGGTAGCACTGCGGGTGCTGCCTTCTTTATTCCCCGATCAAAATACATGGAACGAAGATCTCAATGAAAACATGTTAAGGAAGAAATTACCTTCCGCAACGCGTTGTCAAGGAATCTGTGAGTGCGAAAGGCAGGTTGAAAAAGGGAGAAGTTTGAAACTCTCGTAGAAAATCGCTAGCCCGCAAAACCGGGAAAAGTGTGACCGCCGTACAACATTTTTTTTTTCACCATCTTTTTAATAAAATTATACGGAAGTCTACCTGTCCGGTCGTTGCTGAGCAATCGGACCAAAAAGTTGTTTTTGGAAAAAAAAAATTAGGGCCTGGGGAGCTCCGATATGGGGTATGCAATCTGGAGCCGTGTCCGTGGCGAGCCGCAGAAAGTTCAAGGCAAAGCCGGGGATGTTAATGTTGAAAACGTTTTTTTAATTACAGACTTCACTCGTTGCCACTACTCGCCACGACACTCTCCGGCGAGCTACGGCGTCCTACCCCATGACGTGTTCCTTGACAAAAGCACTGGATGATGCCGATCACGTTCATAAGCGGGTGTGCGGAGGAGGTCACCATGGGTTGCGTGCAGTCAGGAGTCGCGATGCGGCAACCGGCCGGACTGCCAGATGCAGCAAAACGCACCGAACACGTAGACAGAGAGGTTTAGTCACATCGCTTCCCCCTCTCCGACTGATTACAGCTTGCCACGGCTCGCTGACGTTTTCAAACTGAAAAACGGAGAGGGAGTCGAGCTTTTTTAACGGAGCGATGAAACGTTCATGGACCACGGCTCAGTGATTCACGAGCTAGCCTTTAGCCGGGCTCCCACGTGCAGACTTGTACCGTACGCATTACAAGTAATCAAATTACTTGTAATGGATTACTTTTTGGAGTAATTTTGTAATCAGTTGATTACTTTTATTAGGCAGTAATCACAAGAGTAATCTGATTACTTTTTGAAGTAATAAAATTACTTGTAACCGTTACAATTTGTCCACGGGACCCCCCCCCCCCCCCCCCCCCGCCCCCCCGCCCCCCCCGGGCAGACGCCTTTCTTTTTTATGAAATGACAAAAATAAAATTTGCTTTTTTTTTTTTTCGAACGGAAAAAAAACAGATTTTTGCGGAGCTGTGGGAAACGAGGTCAATCTTTTTCTGTGTACAGTTTCTGTGGAATGTCCGTTTTTTTTTTCTTTTTTTCGAGCTGGGACTGGGAGTGGGAAGCCCCCGGGAAGCCACAGTGCGTGACAAAGGCGATTCAGGGCGAAGTTTAAGGAAGCAGAATGTAGCTTTGTGAGTCCTTCGTTCAAACTAGCCCCCTCACGCACACACTCACAGAAATAAAAAAAATAAAAAAATCCTGCCTAGGGTGCCTACTCGCAGCCCGTAGGAGAACCAGAACCGAAGTATGCCTAAACAAAGGCAGTTGAAATATTTCCCCCATTTCCCCTACGTGGTCTTTGTGACAAGCAATGTTTCGAGTTGAGAAGTGATCGGGGCGACCTCTTCCGCTAATGGATACTGCATATGATCCGTTTCAAATCCTGGAGCTACTGCTCTTTTGTATAACATGCGAGCTCATTCATATGTGAATAATAAAATGAGCGACGCAAACTTTGAGCGACAACCCTTGCTCAAGCTTAACAAAATCTAGAACCCCTTCCGCTCCCCCCCCCCCCCCCCCCACACACACACACACACTGGCGAACGCCCCAATCATTAAACGTCTTCAAACGAATTCTATACTTGTGTCCGCATTGTAAAGGTGCAACGACCACGAAAAGGGAGCCAGTTTTTCTTCTTCAATACTTGTGCAAATGTGAAATATAGATTGGAAGTAGTTCATTGTTATGAGCGCTAAAGATGTGTCTTCACACAATAAAGTAATCGGAAAAGTGACGGTTACTTCTTAAAGTAATGTCCAATTACTTTTGCCGTCGAGTAATCAGTAATCTAATCGAATACTTTTTAGCCAAGAGTAATAGTAATTGTAATCAATTACTTTTATTTAGTAATGTGTACAAGACTGCCCACGTGTGATTACCCTCTATTAGGTAAGCAAACCTGAAAGCCGGCTAAAGGCTAGCGCGGTAATCCTTCGGCACTGCTTTCCCAAGCCCCCCCCCCCCCCTCCCCTTCCTCCCCTTCTTCCCCCCCCCCCCCCCCCCCCCGCCTCCTTGCGACGTGACTTCCATGGAAACGTGCCAAGTGCTGGAATCGGCACCTGTCGGATTACTGCACACTCTTTTCCGAATACGCTTCTCGGCTTGCCGGTTAGTATGCTAAAATTCACTGTATGGAGCGAAAGTGATTCCCAGCTGCGCTCCTTTGTATGTAAAAAGGAATATCCCAATTTTCTCACAAGGTGAAAATAATGAAGACAATGAGCAGCGTGGGCGCAGCAGATATTGAGGAAATATCGGGAAGAACATATAAGAAATTCAGAAACCGCTACGGCAAGTATTCTGTGGTCATGTTCAAGGAGAAACACAAATTTCTGAGTCGCATGGACATTTCTATCCACGTGAAGAATCCATGGAAGACAACTAACAACAGGGCGTCGTTCAGCAAGCGTTAACTTATGAGAATGCTGAAAACATCAGCAAGTTAATTTATGAAAAAAGTCGGAGTAGCATCGCGGACATTTCTGAAAAACACAAGATTGGTCATGGTTAGGGTAACCATACTCCTCAGAATTGAAAACGGGACATCAAGGGGAAGGGGAGGGGGAGGGAAAGGGGGGAGGGGGGGGAGACAGAAAGAAAAAGAAGCTCTGCTACATTTCAGTTCAACGTGAATACGCGCTCTCTTAAGGGCGTTTCGTTGAGTATAGTTGAGTTCACAAGCACTTTTCTTACCTATTCTGCCAAACCTAAATATGCCAAATGTAATATTATACAAAAATGCACCGTACACACGTCTCTGCGAACAAAGCGTATTGGAAAACCAAATACCAAAAAAGCTTTTTATGCTATGTACGTTCTAATACACCGTCATGAGTAACCTTTTTTCTTTCGAAACCCCCCACCAAGCGGGTGCCCAGACATCAGCACCTAAGGCTCGCCATAATGAAGTTTATTCCTCCTCCTTCCACTCACCTGGTACTCATTTCGCAAGCAAGTTCCCACGAAAATGGGAACTTTGGCCATATTCAGATGAAATGACAGGACGATAGAAATTATCCTCAAAAACAGCACTGTTCAGTTGACCAGAAGTTTTATCGGCAAGGTAACGCAAAGCGATGGCGAGGTAATACAACGGCCACGGAGAGTCTGCCTTCATAAAATGCCTTTAGAATATCCTCCTCTTGATGGCTATTCAGAAACAAACCCTACACTATACCTAGAAAATGGTGCTTCTTTAACCACTAAGTATATTTTTAAGCGTGGCACATTGATTGAAAATTTGTCCTGTCACTGATAACTATACAGAAGAAAGAACTTTGTGAATGTAAAGCACATTATAACCTTTTACTGCTGTAGTCCCAGCCATACTAGAACAAAAACAACTTCATTTGTTTAGTCAGGTACAATTTTTTTTTGCTTTTTACTTTTGCGTTTTGATTTGATTGCGATAGGAGAAATTACTTTCTAGTTTTCGGGCCTTTTTTGCGTTCTGATTTTATTGCAGCAAGACGTTACGTAGCTGACGAACCAAGTGGAAGGTAGCAATAGAGCCTAAAGCTCCAATTTGCTCAAAATAGCACTTCTTTTTGCTCGTGTTCAGCCTTGTATAAATCTGTCTTGGTTGGTGGTCCTTTGATTTAAATGCGCATCAAAGGCATATCAAAAGTATCGAATTAGATAGAAACGGTAATAAAAATAGATTAGAGATTATCTTTGGGTAAAAGGTGTGATTTATTAGTGAATATAGTAAAACTGGTCTGATATAAATCACGAGGTTCAGGCATGTTTCTATCGGCCAGGGGGCGTCCAGTGCTTCCACGATACACAAAAGACCTGATGGTGCACTTCTGGCGTAAATCGGCGCTGTAGATTTGATTATGCAGTAACGTCAGTCATTCGTGTGGATCTCTAAGCGTCTGTTTCCATGCGAAGGAGAGCGTTTGAAAGGGGAAAAGTCTGAAATCAACCAAATACAGTTGCAGCTGGCGCCTTCCTTCACCAGTTAAAACGCAAAAATTGGTGCTTTCGACCTTTATGTCTTGTATTCTCTGCCATAATGATATTGACTAATGTTGTCGCTTGTGATAGCTTAGCGTTCATTAGAAAGGACAATGAGCGTGGTGATGCAAAACTAAAACGCAACTCATATATTCGGCAGTGATCGCAAGGGGAACTGTTCAAAACTTGCGGTCCATGTGCAATACATTTTCGTAACAAAAAAAAATTACCAATAAAAAAAGAAAAAAGAAACGGCGTTCTGCGTTACAGAAAGTACATATATGCTCCAACGCCTGATGTATAATCTGAAAAAGATGGAACAACAGATAACCTTTACCTTGAAGCAAACATTGCCGAGAGATTCTCCGGAAGGCGGACATTCGGTTGATGTCTGATTTCCGCATATATAATTTTGCTTTTTGATTTCTTTAGAAGCTGGTTAGTGGGGCAATGACATTCGCCGAAGAAAGTTTCTCGGCAATGACTTTCTAGGGAATGACATTCGCCGAAAAAACGTTGAGAAATATCAGCATCATTCATCCCCCCGACTCGGAGCCAGAAAAGGAGGCCACGTGGCCTGGTGCCTATCCCATGCCGCCAACGTTAATCATAACCACGCGCTGGGGTTGACAAAGAAGAAAACGCGCGCTGGGGGCTCCAGGTATTGTTTAAGTTCGGCTATTCTCATCACATCAGTGGCTGAACACAAGCCACTACCCGATAAAGCCCCTTGATGTTTTAAAAGTAGCGCAAGATGCGTCGATGCACGAGGCACGTGCAACGTGCAGCCCATGGGAAGATCATGGCGCCGTAGCGCACCACGGAGCACGATTTCAGACGCCATATGTTCTTCCCAGAAGTGGCGCGCGGCACGTGTCTCGAGTGTTTCCACAACAATGAATGGCGCCACGTTTCCCACGATAGAGGGGCTTTACTTAAAGCCCCTTGATAAAAGCGTTTTTTACAAGTACCGCCAACCATTGTTGTGGAAGCGCGCGAGACACGTGCCTTGAGCGGGTGCTCCGCCGCCATTCGCTTCCAAGGCCCGCTCATTTCAGTGCTGCGCCGCCATTTGCTTCCAAGGGCCGCTCGAGACATGGGCCTCGTGCACTCGCGCATTTGACGCTACTTGCAAGACAAGCGCAAACACATCGAGGGGCTTTAGCTTTACTACCCGAGTGTCCGCCGAGACATTAACTGGTACGAGCCGAAGTCGAATGCTCACGCAGTTCTCGTGTCCAATCCATGAGCCGCGCTCAACATTCGTCAGGCGGGTCGCTTTGGCCCCGCAATTACTTCATCAGGCTTTGCGAAGGCAAGACTGAAGAAATAGTCCCCTTTTATCCTCGAAATTTCACAGCGTTCATCGAGCCTGCAGGTTCGATTTTGCCAGGGAGCGCCACCGTCGATCCGCCATCTTGGAGGTCGCGGTTTCACTGGCTTGGGTGCGCGGTCGACCGTTGGTAGTGTGTGCTAATTTCATATAGTTGGAGAAGCTTCGTTGAACAAAAGAGAAAAAGAATTATCTCGGGGGCGGGCCGTTTTGGTTTCCTTGTTGCCGCCGAGTACCGTGTGTAAAGGCTGAACCGCATGTAAGCAATTTAGCGAGCGACCGGACGTGACGAGCGACGGCGACAACGGCGAGACAAGCGACGGCGACCCGCTTCGCTGTCGCTCGGTCACTCGTGCGACGAGGCAAACCGCATGAAAACGACGGGAGCAAGCGACCAAGGCGATTAGCGACGTTTTCTAGAAATCCAAAAACCGAGCGACGCGACGACCGACCGTGAGCAATCTCCGTCGCTCGTCGCCGACTCCCGTCGCTGTTGCCGTCGCTTGCTAAATCGCTTACATGCGGTTCACCCTTCACTGTCGCTCGTCGCGTAGCTCGGTTTTGGGATTTCTAGAAGACTTAGCGCTCATCGCCTTGGTCGTGTGCTCCCGTCACTTTCATGCGGTTTGCCTTGTCGCGCGAGTGACCGAGCGGCAGCAAAGCGGCAGCGAAGCGGGTCGCCGTCGCTTGTCTCGCCGCTCGCCAAATCTCTTACATGCGGTTTTTAAATCGCTTGGGCTAATGAAAAATGCGTCGCATTTTTCATAAGGTGCACACTCTGTGAGCCGCACGGTATATTTTTACACAGGAACGAACACCGAAGGCACGACGTACACCCTTAGAAGAAAGGGTATGGATAGTCCTCCTTTAGGGGAGGAACGGTCTTGTAACATATATGTTCCTTTAGAAAGGGAGAAACTTTCGTACCTGAAGCAGGGGAGCAACTAGGTCCTTCATCGCCTGCATCTCATTATGGCGGCCCTGAATCGAGCAAATCGAGCTCAATAAGGCTTAACGAGGACGCTACGTCTTTTGTACGGGACGAGATGAGCAGCAAATAAAAGCGTAACACGAACTTTCCGCGAACTGTGTTTATCTCCGAAGCCAGATTCCACCCACAGGTACAGAAACTTGCGTTTCGAAAGCAGTTACTCAGTCTTCTCGTCGACAGCACTGCGATGTTAAACGGAGACAACCGATACCCAGTTACTTCGCGCACTTTGCGTCTTACCTTTGGTGTTCCTCGAGTCACAATTCCTTCGTAAACCGCACATCACGGAGAATGGCAAACTCAATCCGCGAAACCAAAAGAACAAACTCGAAGCCGCTGGCCGCTGTTTATCGCGTAGCGTGAAAGAAGGTTTATCGCAGGGTCAAGCAGAGTAATTGCAAGTAGCTAGGCTAGGAGACGCTAAAAATTAATATTTTTCAACAAAAGAAATTATATCAAGCCGCCAATTATGCATCGGGATCTTCGGGAAGCTCTGAGACCTCTGATATACACACATGTAGACACATTGCACATACTGCAAGGTGAGCATGCATTGAGCGCATACACATACATAGCACATCAATACAATGGCACACTAACCCGAAACTACGCCCAAGCTCTGCGTTTCCGTCTTTTATACTGGTCGTTTTGAACGTACGGAATTTCTCGGTGACTCCCTAAGCAATAAAAAATCTTCCCAGCATGTTCATTATTTTCCAGCAATGTCATACCTCTGAGAGTATTTTGAATGGCTCAGGGGAAGAATCTTTTATCAAAAAGTAAACGCTCGACCATGCCGTAATTATTTGAAAGCCAATAAATCAAGCCGCTCCAATGCGGTTCGAAGCCATGAGTTTGTTTCCCCGCACGGCACGTCGCAGCCTGCATTTCTATTGTAGTGTTTGTTTTTCTATTTGTGCTGTTCGCGCACGGCTGCAATTGCCGTTTGAATTAATCTCTGTAGTGCGAATATTCAACCAGCTGGAAATGATGCTTCACGGGCAGAGAGAGAGAGAGAGAATGAACTTTATTTGTACTCAGGAAACCCTGGTCCAGGTCTCCTAGGGGTGGGGGGATGTGGTCAGGACATCGTACTCCTGAAGCACTTGTGCCGAGACAGTCTTGGCATGTGCCGCGAGGGCTTGAAGAGTCTGCTCGGCGATGTCTAAGGGTGGCGCCAGCCACTCCTCCCAGGAGGTGATTTCGGGGGGAAGGGGGCGAGGAGGGGGGTAAAGGGGGCACGTCCAATATGTGTGACGCGGCCAGGGGTAGGTGTCACAACATTGACAATGGGGGTGGCTGGGTCGCCGGTGAATTCTATGTAGGACGTGATGTGATGGCAGTGAATGCGTCTGCGCCTGCCGGATAAGTGCGGCGTCTGCGCGGCTGAAATGGGCGGGAGGAGGGGTTCGCGGGCAGAGAAATCGGTTTTCTATCAACCTGAATGCAGTCAAAGCCGCGATTTGCGGCAGGTGTTAAGTGTACGGAGCTTCGCCGTGGCGACCTCGAAAACTTCTAGCGCTCATCCCAGCGCGCCACTTGGAGGGCAGTTTCTCCAGGAACCGTAGTATATTTAAACAGCAAAATAAAGGGTAGCTTTTTTTATTTTACCTACTATTGCTTTTTGATGCTAAAATTACACAGTGTGAATGTACGCACTTTCCGTCACGATTTCGTACTGTTGTCCTTTCACCAGAGCGCAATCGCTCTCGGGGTCGAGACAACCGACAGTCACATTGGCCACTGTACGATAGGAGCTTACCGTTCAGACCAGCATTCCAACATGACTACCCGCACGTCGAACGATTGCACCTAATCCCTCAAGTGGTATTAAACTTTTTAATGTAAAGCGGAATGTCAACCTGCGACACCCCGCCCCCTCCGATCACGGCCCGACTAGCGGCATCAATGCCCGACAGTTTACGATCTCATCTTCTTGTTACACCACTGATACGCGACATACTTGGGTAGTAATTCAATTACAGTAATTGAATTACTGTAATTTAATTACTTTTCCTGGTAATTTGTAATTGTAATAATTACTTTTGACTAAAAGGAATTGTAATTGTAATTTAATTACTTTCTAGCGTCAGTAATTGCTAAATTTCAGGCACAATTACAATTACTTTTGCAAGATTTTGCGGCGGCGGCGCTTTTCGCCCCCTCGCCACGGAGACGACAGTAGAGCCAAAGCGACAGTAGAGAGAGTGTATCCCAACCTGGTCAAAATGGAGAAAGGAAAAATGGGAGAGAGAGGCTGGGATAGAACGGAATGAAGGACTTTGTAGACTGTAAAACGATTTAGTGAAGAATTTGAGAAATAATTTGATAAATGAGGGCAACATTCGCGTCCGTTTTCGTTCCTGTCGTAGTTGAATCTGACTCTTTGTCTCATTCGCTTCCTGTTGCTTCTGTTTCTAGGGGTCTTTCTTATTTCTCATTCCCACACGGGGGCATCGGGGGTCGAAGTCGAGCTGGTTGGCTCCGATCACATCATCCGGTCGAGGCGAGGAGGTTCTAGGTTCTCCTTACGCGTCTTCGCCGCTAGCATATTCGCTTACATATTTCAGTCAAGTTTGGGTACTTTTTTGTTAATGAAATTATCCTCTTTTCTTTATGCGTTTTTCACGCCCTTCTCCTCTATCTCGTATGTTGGTACCACTAACAGTAAGTCGTGCTACTCTAACATCGAGGCGAACAAGCAAAGAAGCAGCAGATCTCATTAAAACGACTCACCCTGCCTTACTTCCAACTGTTGTTGCTACACTGTCTTCCTTCTCCCAATCCTCGTCTACCTTTTTGTATAAATCTTCATTATTTAGTGTTCGCACTACCTAACCCTTTCAACCGTTTGTCAGCCTGATTGGACGAGATTCCAAAACTTACAAACCGCGGCTTTAGGCTGTAGGGAGCTTGTTTTTACATTTGTTGTTAGTTGAAGGCTTTTTTTTATATAGAGGGCCTGGCTTGCACTTTGTTTTTACACCTCTCTTGTGACCCTCCACGCGTTGTCCTCTCGTCCTGGCCCGTGGAACCCTCCCGAGGCGCGCAGTGCTGCTTTGGATTGAGAACCAGCAACAGTCTTATCTACAATGGAAAAGGAAAGGCTGCCGGGGCCTTGTTACGAAAAATTCTTTCAACAGATTAGCAGCAATGTAAAAAATATAATCGTGAGGTGCAAACTCTCCGCACCGTCTCTGAAAACAAATTTAACAAACCGAAAGGCGACCACTCGGGAGGACAACGAGGAAACGGAAGACCCTGTGGAGAAGGCCGAACTAGCAAGACAAGCTAGGAAAGCCTACATCAGGGGACTCGTACCGAGAGAGGAAGACCCACTACCAAATGGATACCGAAGATGGGAAGCGATCTGACTTCGCAGAATCAGAAACGGCACTGCTCTAACGCCCGCCAAACTGGCAGCCTTTGGGCTACTGGAGGAAGACGACCCTATCTGCAAGGCCTGCAGAGAAAATAAGGTGGCAGGTATCAAGCACTTACTGTGGGAGTGCAAAGGCCTGGAAGACCACAGGAAAACGGCGTGGGAAAAATTACCCGCTCAGGACCAACCAAGGCGGCTTAGCGACTGGACTCACCCCAGAGGCCAGGAGCAGCACCGAAAGGCGATCCTAGACTCCCTGGTTGAATTCATCAGGGAATCTGGGGTTCATCAATTAATTTAATAGCACCATAGTCATCCACATCCCCTCCTTATAACCCTCCACCCCCACCCCCTCGTCTCAGAGCACACCACTCATAGACGGGAATCCTATCATATATAATAAACATGTTCTCTCTCTCCAATATGGGGAAACATTTGCAGGTAGGCAACTTTTTTGTCACTTTCAATAATACTTACAGTTATAAAAAAATAATAATGATGGCTCGTCTATATCTTCCAGCTGAAACACGCTCAAGTAACTCATGAAATCGAGGCGTCCAAGAGGCCGCAGTTTTGGAATAATGCGCGGATTCTAATTTTCATAACGCGGTGAGGTCGCAATATAGATTCTAATGTGTTTACATTTTACCGGGATTGCTCGCAGGACTTATTTTTCGCGAATTGTAGGCGATTCGCGGAATTCGCGAAAATAAAGTCGTTTACAGTGTATCATTAATTTTTCGAGGTTGTTCTTGCCATGCTAAATTCAAATCGGTTTTCTTTATGAGACGCATAACATCGATACAATCCTTGCTATCCTAATGATTAGCTACATGACGATCCTAAATTTATTATCTATCTCAGGAGCTTTTTAGGTGTTACCGTGCACTGAATTAACCCAGAATCCCTGGCAATAGAGTTGCTGCTATTGTGACACTAGTTTTGTGGAAGCGACCACAAATCGCGTGCTACGGTTACCTACATCCGGCATGTTACAAGTCCACAGACAGGGAGAGGCAGCGAATCATCGTGGCTGAAATGTTTTCGTAAGTTGTCGTCTTCTTTAACTGTTTGACGTCGTTTACAAGTTTCTCTTATTAGCCATTTTTACGTGAGTTTTATGATAGCAGTACTGTCGCATATTTTTTCCCTTGTATTATTTTTTAAGTTTATTTTTGTTGGTTTGGCTTGGATACCATTTGCATAAGCTTTAAGGAGATTCACCTCGCACCTGTGAATTTTGTCGCCATTTTTTCATTTTTTGAGAATATAAGAACACAGGAGTTCATTACTCTAAAATATTAAGTTCTATAATCCATTTAACAAATTTCATAAAAGGAAAGTACAATGCGTGACTTTTATACAGCGGCCATATAACTCGTCTACAGTTATAAGACCCAAGGGGGGGGGGGGGGGGTAACTCTCAGAAATAAGTAATTGTAAAGTAATTGCATTACTTTTAAAAAGTAATTTGTAATTGTAATGAACTACTTTCGCGTAGTAGTAATTGTAATTGTAGTTAAACTACTTCGGGAGCTAAGTAATTGTAATTGTAATTAAATTACATTTTGAAAGTAATTTACCCATGTATGATACGCGAACACACAGTCACATCGGCGATAATTCCAGTCTTCTGTTCACAACCCACAACACTGCCATCACGGTGTTGCAGCTATGTTGCTGACACGCACAAATACAGAACCACGTTGAAAGCCGGTTGCACTCGGCATCGGAAAACAAAACCGAACTCAGCACGGAGGCATTCAGATCGCAGCCGGCAGCAAAACCTGCCTGTCTTGGACGCAGTTCCTGCGGTTTCCATAACGTCGAAAACGTCGACACAGTTCCGCGTGGTTTCGCTACTGTAGTTCCATGCCGCGTGAGTCCCGCAATCCGGAGACGGCCATCTTACCCAGTGTACGTGGCGCTGCTGGCACTGCTCCGGAACTTCGCTGTTTCTAGCGGCTTCGTTTGCTCGTTTGATAAAATTAGTGATAAAAACGTCAATGCAACCAAAATGTTCTGCACGTTTAGATTAGAAGACGGAACTACAAGGGGTCTTCGCTGCCGCTGAAGCTCAATTAACTCAACAGCTATTTATTAAACAACGCGTGCGACCTGCTCGAAAAACGAAACCGAAAGAAGATGTGTCGGGAGGGCGAAAGCTTTCTCCCGTCTGCCTGAAGAAGGAGAAAAACGTTTCGTTCCTCCCCTTTTCTCGTGTCCGCTTGGGGGCGCGTCAGTAGATGGGAGGAAGACGCGCCGTTGCTACTTTTTTCCTCCATTTTTTCTTAGAGTGTATGTACGACACAGAGGCGATGGAGCAACACGGTTACACGGCCGTAGTGCTGAAAATCTGCTAGAGAGAAACAATAAAGAAACTAGCGAAACAAAGAGTAATCACACCGTGCTACAAAAGCACCAGTGTAGAAAAATCAGTTCTTGCAAGAGCTACCGCCGTGGGACCGGCGCTCGACACGGAGCGCTTCGTGGAGCCGAGGGAGCAACGCGGCCGGGATGAACGAGTCAGGTAGCGACAAAAACGAACTAAAACACACAAAAAATACTCCTACGGCGCTTCAAAAGCACCAAAGTATAAGAATAACCCCTAGTTTCGGTCGAAAGGACCCTTAAAAGTTGTAAAATGCTGCTACACCACGCTCAAGAGGTTCGGCCAGACGACACCCGCGATAGAAAGAGACCTCGAAGATGGCGACCGTGGTGGGCGATGCCAGCGAACCTAGCGAGTGACGTCAAGTGAATGTCACCTATATAGTTACGGCCACCCCATCTAGAAACACTCCAGCACGCACCTCCCGGATGGCCTAAAGCCCCTCTATCCTGGGAAAAGTGGCGCCATTCATTGTTCTATAAATGCTCGAGACACGTGCTGCGCGCCACTTCTGGGAAGAACATTGCGTCTTAAATCTAGCTTAGTGCTGCGCTGTTCCGCCATGATCTTTCCAAGGGCTGCACGTGGCACATGCCTCGTGCATCTACGCACCTCGCGCTATTTTTAAAACCTGGAAGGCCGAGTTTCAACGGCGGTATTTTTGGTATTTTTTGGTCGTCTTTTTCCGCGCTGCACCAGGTTGTGTTGGCCTCCGTGGCGTTGGCGGCGCGCGGGCGCGCCCATTATCATCTGGTGGTAGCTCCGCAAACTTAAAAAAAACAGCAAACTAATCAAGCAATTGGACTTCTTTAGTATCCTTTACATAGAGAAAAACATTTTATAGCGTGAACGCGCTTGAAACCACGAAGCGCGATCAGCTGGCACGCACCCACGGATAACAGAAGAACCCGACGAGGTAGGAGTTAGGAAGAAGGACGGAGTTTTCGTGTCGCCTAGTGAGAACGCCTCTCACTAGGCGGCGCTAAAACTCGGCCCTCAGTAGAGTTCCTGTATATAGCTACCTGCGGTAGCAGAGTTGCGCATTAAGCCTCGGCGCGTGGCCGTAGCGCCGGCTTTCCTGCACGAGCTGGATGCTTTGCTCCTCACGTGACTAAATTTGGCAAATAGCGGTTTTGAGCGCGCCACCGCGCATGGAAAACAGGAGAGGAGGAAAACAAGGTGGAAAGCAGGGAAACATACACCGGGGCGCGAGAAACGTCGGCGGAGCGACCGTAAAGGTGGCTTTCTTGCACGCCACCGGATGCTTTGCTCCTCACGTGATGGATCTCGGCGAATAGCGGCGTGCGGCGCGGGGAAAACAAATGCGCAACTCTGGCTCCCGTAGGGAGCCTATACAGGAACTCTAGTCCTCAGCCGTGAGCAGGCTCTTCCATAGGGAGCGCTCAGGGGTGCTATGTTGCGCTTTTTGCACTCCCAGGAGACTTGGAAGAGGGAAGTGACGTCAACGACACAGCAAACGCAGATTGGATGTTGACAGAAGAAAACGAAATCAACACCCAATCTGCGTTTGCTGTGTCGTTGACGTCACTTCCCTCTCCCTAGTCTCCTGGGAGTGCAAAAAGCGCAACATAGCCCCCCAGATGGAGTGGTCGTAAGTAGGTGCCACTAAATAAGCTACGCTTCAGAGTAACGACACTTGGCCATATTGTGGCTTAAAGTCATGGCTGCCAGTTATCGGAAAGTTTATCTGAAATCGCTGGAAAATCTCTTCCGTATTCCAGAATTGTTTAAACAGTTCGCGACAAAGCTACGCAATATTACATGAGCTTCCTAACACCGAACCTAATGCTGAGGAAGTCGCACTTTGAATCATGACGATCGGCTGTTGCGTCTACTCTGCACAAGCCCCAAAATGGCGGCGCCCACAACAATGTCGGGGACCGGAGTTCCGATACTCTAAGCGCAGCACATTTAATGGCTCTAGTCGTAAGTATAGAGTTGGTCGTGGACAATACCCGCCACATTTCAATAGATCGATCTCACTAAGCGTTCGGCGCATGCGTGATGCCGCCATAACTATAGTTCACAGGAGGCATACGGCAGTGCATCCGAGGGCTCGTTCCGTCTCATTCTCTACACGCCCAGAGCTCCAGCGAGGTTTTCGCACGTGCAGAAAGACTAAAGTTCCCTCGATATGCAAATGAGCAGTACGGGAGCCAGAGTTGCGCGTTTGTTTTCCACTTACAACATGCAACTTACAACATAAGGTGAAACGAAGTATAGTATTGCGCCGTTTTTTTCCGCCGCTTGGTGGCGGGTTTGTCGACGGGTCTTTTCTTGTTTCGGTACTTTATAAACTGCATTGGTTTCTTTTCTAATCTAAAATACTGAACAAAAACTACTTTCATACATATTGAAACGGTTCGCGCCACTTATATTTTGTATCTCGACTAAAAAGAAGCTTTTAGCGGCTCTAACCAGTAGTAAGCCCAGCACCTAAGACGTTACATATTGCGCGCTTTCGGCAACGCGGGTCGCCCTCGTGGGTGGAGGAGGTTTCCGCGTCGTCCGGTTAAAATACGACGCACTGATATTTAGTTACTCTCTCCGTGCCCGCTGGCTTGCCCGAACCCCAAGAGACGTGGAAAACGCAAAAAAGGTAGATGCCTGAATATGATTGCAGGGACCCTTCAATAAGAACCAGACGACACTATGCTCGTTTCACCCTCAAGCCGAGGCTAGAAGCCCCGCCTTCAGCGCCAGCTCGCTGGCTTCCGGCAGTGCTTTGATTGCGCGTGCCTGCGCTTTCACACTTGTGTTAGCAAGGGCAAAAAAGCTCGTGCTGAAGGCGGAGCTTCTGGTCTCAGCTTCAGCGTTAACGGAGTACACGAACCATCGGAACCAATTCAATGTCGCGTGAGTGTCACGTGGCCTCCAGAAGGGCAGCGGCGTCGTGCGTTCATCTTGAGGTAAAGCGGAATATTGAAGATGTTCACGTTTGATATGTAAATGGCACACGTTCCCAGTTTGCGTCGCCAATTGGGGTAAAAAGTGAGAGGAGTCGAAAGCTCTTGGTAACGCAAGAACAGACCGCGCTCTGGTAGGAATGGTTAGACGGTAGACGCGAAGCTAGCTACCTTCGTTTCCATTGCACTCGTCGAACACTTTAGAACGCAGTCGAACATTGCAGTGGAGGCAATTGTGAGTTGAGCTTTTGTGTCCACACCGGAGCTCGGTGTTCTGACGTCTCCGCGCGCTTGACTCTCCTCCTCTCCCCCAGTTTCTAACCTCATAGTCGATGGCACGGTGAGAACGGCAAGGGCGTCTCTTTCGAACGCCCGGCCTCCAGCTCGCGTTCATTACCTTCCGCCATGATTTGGCTGCGCGTGCTCACTCGAGGCTCATGAGTTGCCGAAGCGAATTGTCGAAGGAAAGGAGCGCGCTCTTGAGGCTGGACTGCTGAAACCTCTCATTGCCGTTTTCCTCCTCTTAGTCACTATATACTGTTTTTTTATTAATAGTTTAAGGTTGAATACTTTCTTCCTTAAAGGGGTAGTGAAACGAAATTTTAGCGCCGATCTTGTTGCATAAATATGGGCTAGGGACAGGCATCACCTCGGAAATATAAATATTGCGCTGTAAAACACAGGAGAACTAATTTTAAACATAATTAAACGATTTCAAATTCTCATCTGGTGGATGGGGGGAAGTTCTCGTGACATCATTTGTGCCAAAATAGCAGCGCCGTTCTGCGGCAATACGGCGTGCCGGCAGAATTCGCCTAGGCCTGAACGCGTTTGCAAAGCCTTGGCGGAGAAAGCCAAAGCGTAGTTGGCCACAGTCAGCTCGTTCTCGTTGCGGCTCTTTGCACGACACGGCCCGAGCATGCTTCTGGCACGGCCGGTATTAGTTGCTGCGAGTCGCGAGCTGCAAGCCGACGTTAAAAACGATATGTTTGAACTACGAGGGTGTCAGCAAGAGCCACGCAAATGCCAAATACCTGTTCACACTCGGAGCGGACACGCGCGTTTGATCGAAGTGCTGGATTCGCTCTGTTAGACCGCGTTTCGGTAAGCGGTTCTGGACCGATCTTTTACGATTGCAACTCGATACTGACATGACATTCGGCAAAGAAAGGTTAGACCGACATCGCGTAGCTCCCACGAACTGCTATAGCTCGACACTGACGTAGCGTCGAGTCAGAATAAAAATGGCATACTAATAACAGAGTGTACACACCGAGTTGCCAAGGTAATCATCCGTATGGCGTTTATTTGAGCTCTATATCACACAAAACAAGGAGATAGAATCAATGTGAGTCCCCTTTCGACGACAGCGTTCGTCACCGCTGTCTCGGAAAACAAGGAGATCGAGATGACAAGGGGAAAATATTGACCTCTGAAATTTAATTCAGGGATCAAACTACTCATCCGGTAAGGGTCCACAAGGGTCGCGCGGGCATATTCCATTCAGCAGGCCAGCCGGTCATGGACAGACGGTCTTGGCCAAGGACCGCCGGAGCAACGGTGCGCCGAGTCGATGTTGCTGCTAGGCCTACTATATTCTGCCGAGCTCGCTCGGTCGGCAGAATCGTGGCTGTTGTAGCTCTTCTCGTGTGTTTGTGGATCCTGCGTTCTTGATCGTCGTGGTCTGTTTTAAGTACTCCTTCCTTTTTTCTTGCTGGTTCAAGTCGGGACGCACGAGAAGAGCACGAAGAAAAATAAATGTCCGTTGGTGGCCGATACCAAGTAACTGAGCGACGCTGTCGGCCTTGTTGATTTGATCGTAAAAAGTGCGTAAGACAGCTTCGGAGCTGTCGTAGGATTCTGTCGTAACCTGCGCAAAGGTTACGACAATTTCGTTTCGAGAGCACGGGTTTTCTCTCAAATTTGTCGTACGCACTTTTTTCGTCGTGAATTCGCTTTGAGAATCCGGCCTCAGAGCTGGTTTTGTCAGTGCTGCCGTGGTTGCCGACTTGCCGTGGTCCCGTGGTGCAGCGTGCGTGCAGCCCTTGCACATCTCAAACGGCCACGTTGTCACAGGTCGTAAATCGTCGACGCGCCACCAAGTGGCAACGCTCGTAACCACAACATTCACGCCGTAGCCTTTCCCGACCGGCACAAGTGACGTCACGAATGCGCCCAATATCCCAAGACGCATCGCGCTCTCCGATGGCCGATTTTTGAGCGCGCGCCCAATCGGGCCCATCAGGGTGAAAAATATAGCCATCCGTTCAAAATACAAACGCGCGATTATGATTTATGAATATCATTGATCATATTGAACCTATTTCTGACCATAATAGGTGTATTTCAAGTTTCGCTTCAGTATCCCTTTAAAGGGGCCATGAAATGGAGTTTGGGCTGGGATACATGATTTTAGATTGGGACTTTCTAGTCGGATATCGTTTAGTGAGCCAAAAGAAAGAGGGTAGAAAGTCAAAAGTAAGCTTTTTGAAATTATAACGGTCTATATCGTACCTCATTTTCTTCGAAAGGCTCTCTGCCTCTTCACTATGATACATCTGCTGTACCCAAAACACGTCAGCCCAGGGACGTAGCCAGGAGGGGGGGGGGGGGGACATGGGGCCCGGGCCCCCCCGAAATCTTCCATTTTGCTGGGGCCTCCTCTCCCCCTCCCCCTCATACAGAAGTTTGTCATGTGCGGCCCCCCCCCCCCCCCCCCCCCCCCCGGAACAAAATCCTGGCTACATGCCTGCATCAGCCGACCAGAAAACACGTCAGCCGAACCTAGCTCACGCGTTGGGCGCGAGAACTGCGTCACTCGGACTTATGCGCTCGTCAACAATCAATCCGTCGACGAATATGTGGATTCGCGTTCGGGCCAATGAGTGCCCTGACGGAACTTGCCGTCACTTGCGAATCCCAAGTCTCATTATGTGGGGGGATCGGTGGCCGAGTGGGATAGCGAGCGCACACCAGCTCGGAGCACGGGGAGCGAAAGCTCGCGCTGCAGATCCCAGGGATCCTATGTTTAATCCCCACCCCTGCCCGTTACGATCTGGATGAGCATCGTACCGGCGTCTGGCGGCGTGCGGACGCGTATCACTACTGCGTGGTGCACGGTAAAGACCCCAGGCTAGCGGTTTTACTGCACTGGCATTGCTCTTCTAGAGCGAGTGACTCGTCGAAGCTTTGATATGGCTGAACAACTACAGGCTGCATAAACACAACACCAATTATTATATTCCATTATGTGCTTAAAGGAGACGGTGGAACCTTGGAGTCATTGTACCGATACCCAAGTGTGTCGCAACGACGTGGTTTTTTAATTTGCTTTTTTGAGTTAAGGATTAAAGTTAAGGAGGAAGAAGTGCAAAAATCGCCTCATGGTCCCTTAAAGGGATACGGAATCGAAACTTGAAATATAGAGAAAACATCAAGAAATGAGTTCAATATGATCAGCTAAGCCTGTAATGAATAATCGCACGGTCGTATTTTGAGCAGATGGCTATATTTTATGCTCTAAATGCCGCGATTTTGGCGAGCGCTTCAAAATCAGCCATGGAGGAGCGCGATGCATCTCGGGAGATCCGGCAGACGTCTTGACGTCATCATGCCTCGGACGACCAAGCGCACCGTAGTGACGAGTTTTGCCACTTGGAGGCGTCAATGCGTTACAATCTCGCTTTGTCGAAGTACCCAAGGCCTGTAGATATTGCGGGGCCAGCACGCGCACCAAACCTGAGAACAACCGAAGCACGCGTTTGCACGTCGCGCGAGAGCTGAAACCAAGATGGCTCACTTCGTTTTGGCTCTTTCCACCAAGACGCCTCGGTATTGCGTTCAGGCCTAGGCAATCTATACCAGTGAGCGGACATACCGCTGCGGCGCTGCTTTCAGAGGCATGTTGTCGTCACGACATTCCATTGAAGCTTCATAACCAACTACCAGGTGGTTGATTATCATTTAATTCACACTAAAATATGTTTTCTTGCGTTTTCTAGCGCAATATTTATGTTTCTGTGGTTGTGCTGCTACCTGCGTCGTGTTGAAACAAAGAAATGAGCTCCAGAATTTGGTTTCCGTACCCCTTTAAACTACCTTCAACCTTACAATCATTCTTTTTAGTTAGCTCTTACTTTGTACCGGAATCGCTCTGCTGTCAATGCAAGTAAACAAAAATATACCGGGTGTTAAATTTTAATTTAAGCATATGATAAACAAAACAAAAATAAACACGCTTTGTACATTATACAAAAGACAGTTTAAGACACGAGTCACCCCAAAATCCGTCGTACGAATGCCGCGTGCCAAGTTTCTCCTTGAAGTCATTGGCATAAGCGGCATTCGAAGCACGGATCTCATGGTGACTTGCGTTCGAATCTGTTTGCAGACTGCCTTTTGTATGTTGTATAAGTAGTGTGACCCCGGCTTTATGCGGTCTGTGCAGGTGAGTTAAGGTCTGTGCACTCATACAGCGGAGCGCCCTGAGCACTGCGCCGAATTTGCGCTATGCGCGTGCTGACGGGAGAGTTCGCCAGATTTGTATCGCGCCGTCAAAACTGTTGCTCATGGCAGACGCTAAGTAGCTGACGACACGTGAACAGTGCTGTATCAGCGCTCCGCTGCATGTGGGAACCGGCCTTTATACGAACATACTTGGGAGCAGACTTGTACGTAATCCGTTACATGTAACGAAATTACTTGTAATTCCTTACATTTATCAGTAATTTAGTAACGGAATAATTACATATTTTCTAGAGTAATTTTGAAGTAATTCCTTTACATTTTTTACGTAACGGATTCCTTGTAATCCGTTACTTTTTTTTTTTTTTTTCAGAACCGCCCCCCCCCCCCTTCCCCCCCTTTCTAAATTAGTTTTTTTTTCTTCTTTTTTTTTCTTTTTGGTAAAGTCGAGCGCAGTGACACTGTCACGCAAATTGACCAGCGCCCGAAGGGAGGCTTGGCACTCTTCAGTTCCGCAAAGCCTGTTTTTGCAACACCAAGCCCCTGATTTTTTTTAGACCCTAACAACAATGTTAAAAAAACAAACAAAAAAAAAAAACATTTCTACAAAAAAAAAAAGGGGGAGGGGCAAGTTATATCCGCTTTTTTTTTTAGTCCCTTTGTTTTTTCTTTGCGATCGAAGACAGGGAGAGAAGGACACCAAATGATTGTGTGCCTCTTCGAGAAGCTCGAGGTAGTAAGTGCACAGAAAAGCATTAACAATGTCCTTCTCGGTTATAGTGGCTACGACCATTTTCATAATGTCACAACACGAAACGACGCTCCGTCTACCCTAAAATCCACTAAAAGAGAAGTGATAATATGTGAAGGTGTTATTGCCACAAGCACCCTCGTTCATTGCTGCGCACTTATCATCTTCTCTTAGAAAACAGGATGTTTTTTTTTTTTTCTGCATCTTTCACATTATTAGACCCTGTCTTAAAAGCTACTTACTTTTGTGTAGTCCAACTTCTATGGTTGGACCACTTTATTTGTGAATTCTAGCCAGGTTGTCTGCATCTCAGTCACCCTTTCTGTGAGTCAGCTTTCTGCGAGCACATGGAGAATGGTAATAGTCTTCCTTCCTTCTTCCTGTTTTGCCCCAGCAGCCTTATCTCAAGCAGATATTTTTTTACAAATAAAACATAATGGTGGCTGACGTAGACTTGATATTCTGGGTTTGGGGAGAGAGTGAAACTCGTGAGTGGGGCCATAGCGCGGCTTACTTAGTACTCTGTCCTTCGCTGCCCGCGGCATCAGCGGACGTCATCTGGAGAACACCGGAGTAAACTGAAGTCGGTTCGTGCGCCGTGCGTTTTTGAACGGCACCAAGAAAGGTACACACGGTAAACGTGCGTTTACATTTCCTTGTTTTAACCGAAGTTCTAATTATTGTTGATATGAGTGTCCTTTTTCTTTTATTACTTATATTTGTATACTGGAAACTTTTTTTTTATTCACCAACGTCTCAACCGAAGCTCGAACTGTTCAGACCCAAAGGAACAAGAATATCGATCGAGCCAAACCTTATTTATTATTTAATTATCACCTTACTGTTACAACTATGTTTTGAAATGTCTGGCAATAAATGTCGGTATAGTAAGATGGAGAAAAATCACTTATTATTCTACTCTTGGCTAGATGTATGATGACTTCCGCAGCTTCGCGATTTGGACAATGGAGAATTTTAGTAGATCGGTCTGATGACTCCGATAACGACATCCGATACTTCGCCGCCGTCTTTGCGCATGCATCATATCGTTATCGCGTACCGTTATCGCGGGTATTGGAGGTATCCGAACGATCTACTAAGTCTCTCGAATAGCAGGCAACGGCTGCAACGACGAAGATTTGCTCTACATTCGAGGTAAATAGTACTTCCATTGCTTCGCTGAAAAAGCTCAATGCAGAGAATGAAGCATTCGAGAGGAACAACATTGCACTCCCATCCAGCGCCTCAGTCCAAATGGTGTTCAGCGTAGCAGTCGACATATTGAGTAAGAAATAACGCAAAATGTCTGACGAGACTTTCGAGAGCCAGTGTTGCTCAAAATACTCAAGGTCATTAAATGGAACAGGTTGCAACGATAAGAACTTGAATGACCCTCTTGCCTTTATTTCCTACTTGAGGACAATAATGTTAAAAGTAACGCCACGAAAGTAACGGATTACTTTTTGGAGTAACGGTCAGTTACTTTTATGGGAGGGTAATTGTAATAAATTACAATTTAGCTTTGAGTAATTGTAATTGTAATTCCTTACTATTTTTCAGTAACGTGTACAAGTCTGCTTGGGAGGAGGGGGGGGGGGGGGTTATCCCTCACGATAAGTCGCATTGTTCATTGAAGGTTGTTAATCATCTTTATGATTGGTAAAATGAAGATATGGTTTCAATTATAAACTTACCGAGCGTCATCGAAAATCGCTAAATCAGGTAATTTAACCGCTCATTCACACTGGAAGCGGATCCGCGTTCGCAAAGCGGTTGCGAACGAGGTTGTATAAAGATCCAGTACAATAGACGATTTGCAATTTTCCCAAGCGCCCCGGCCCGCGCGCAAGGAATGGTGGGAGAGACTGTCCCTCGCCTGGCCGCTGTGCCTTGAGATCGCATTGCCTTGTCGCTTGCCGCCTCTTAATCCTCTATTTTTTTATTCCATTACCTATTTTATCTATTCCAGTGTATTTTTTATTGCTTCTAAGTGTTCCTATTCTTTCTTGCGCGCGATATTTCTTGTATATATACAGTATTTGTGTCTTTATTTCGCTTTTTTCGACGGGAGTGCCGACGGACAACACGCCGCTTCGCGCGTCCTTCCCCGGGTGAGTGCTACCTTTGCTACCGATTCCTATCGTGCTGTTAGCTGTTCATTTTGGTTTATTTGACCCGCGTGCAGTCGAGAGGAGCCGTTTATAAACACCCGCGACTCGACGCGAGAGCCGAGTGCGCTGTGATTTGGCCGCCCGCGCTCGCTCCGTTGACTCGCACTGTAGCGTGTGCCTTCGAGTGCCGCTTATGTTGACCAAGATACAGCACGCCGCTTTGCCGTCGCGAATCGTTTGTCCGAATGCTTGCGAAACCGTGACACCGTTCGGCATGTCCAACGCTGCGGCGCTTGACAACTGCATGCAGTGGCGCGAGCCCTGCAAGCGCCGGCTGTTCTACGTCGCGGCTTGTATGCGCCTTTGGCATGCATTCATGATCAGTCTTTTCGGCGGTTGTTAGTTACTGACATCTTGACTCAAGCATCAGCTGACATCTTGACTCGAGAAAAAATTATCGAAGGAACTACGAGTTTGAAGGTGGCTGCCTGGGTGACAGGACATCTCTCACTTGAAAAAGGGTGTTTGCAACTGAAAGACACTTAGCAGATAGGTTAAGAAGGCATATAATAAGCGCATACGAGCCGCGACGTTGGGCCACCGGCACTTGCTAAGGGCTCGCGCCGCTGCGCCCAGTTTGTCAGGGGCCGCACGTTGAATATGACGCTTCACAGGCATTCGGACAAATGACTCTCGGCAACGCATCTCTCCACTTGAAAAAGGGCGTTGGCAACTGACAGCTCTTAGCAGATAGATTACGAAGGCATGCCATAGGCGCGTTCAAGCCGCGACATTGAGCCGTCTGCGTTGGCGAAGGGATCGCGCTGCAACGCGCAGTTGTCAGGCGCCGCAGCGTTACATATGCCTCAGCTTCGTAAACATTCGGACAAATGGTTCCCGGTGACAAAGCGGCGTGCTGTATGTTGGTCAAGCAAGCGGCACTCGAAGGCACACACTACAGTGCGAGTCAACGGAGCGAGCGCGGGCAGCCAAATCACAGCGCACTCGGCTCTCGTGTCGCGATTGTTGATTCAGAGCACTGCATGTACCCCAGAGCTGGCAGTAATGTAATTACTGTAATGAAATTACAGTAATTTAATTACTTGTTCCAGTAATTAGTAATGTAATTCATTACTTTTTGTAGCAGGTAATTTAGTAATGTAATGAATTACTCCAGCGACGGTAATTTTAATTAAATTACCTAATTACTTTTTTGCACCAGGCATATTTTTGTGTCCACAATACACAAGAGCGCTTTTCTTTTTATTTTACTTTTTCTTTTTCCTGTACACCTTTCCAAAAAACGCTCTTCGGCCGCCGCTACGTTGCTGATGCTGATGCGGCTGGTGCGACTCTCGCGCCCGCCATCAGCTAGACATTTTCTGCCCCTCTCTTGAACTGTGAAAACCCGCTCAGCGCGATTCTCTACCTATGTTTTGCGGTTTTGCATTCGACGTTTTCTGGCCCCTCTTAAAAGTGTCCGCTTACTTTTTCTGATGCATGCTGCGTAGCCTCTCTGTGTTATCTTCCACTGTGAGAAATAGGGCTGGTAAGTGCCTGCCATTCGAGCTTTTCTGCTCGACCATAGCCTCCTCTATACGGAGAAAGCCTGGCACATCGACGGCAGAGCCATAGGGAGCGCGGCCGCAGAAAAAAGGAGAGGAGGAGCGCGCGAAGCGGCGACCAATATGGTAGCGCAGAGCAGAAAGGGCAGAGATAGTCCGCGAGCGCTTGGGTCGTGAGCGGCCGCTCCCCAAACCACGTTTGTTTTCGTGTTTTCGTCACCGTCGTTTTCGTGCTCCGGGAGAAACGGCTGCGGCGCAGGGACGGCGAAGGGAAAGGGTTGACGTCGAGTTACTCCTCTCCGCAATTCCGAAAAAAAAAAAAAAAAACTGTTTCTGCGTTTGTTTGCTCGCTCTTGTGTGGCGCTAGCAAAGAAGGTTCCCTCCGCTCCCGATTCCCCGCCCCTCCTCTCCTACTTTCGGCGGCTACTTTTTTTAGCGACGTGCCAGGCTTTCTCCGTATAGAGGAGGCTATGGCTCGACGTTCTCGGGAAACGAAGGAGGGAAAGTCGGTCGAACTAAGGCCCCTGGTGGAACGGCCCTCGACGCGATTTTGCGAACAATGACAATTGTTCTCCCCCCTCCCAGAGATAATCCGCGTAGGGTCCTCAGTCATTTCCAAAAATAGTTGTCCGGGTTGGGGTGGGAAACGGATCAGTCGCGTGCATTCCTCTGTCCATCGGTAAACATGCAACAGAGAGTTCTAGCTGTGTGCCATGAACTGTGTAAATAATGTATATAAAGTTATCTGTAAAAGGAAGTTATCAATAGCTCCTTTATATTTAAAAGTATACAAAAGTAATGCAAAAGTAATGTCATTACTTTTAAAAATAATTTGTAATGGTAATTAATTACTTTCTGGCTGTGGTAATTTGTAATGTAATTTAATTACATTTCAGCAATTTTCAGCAAAGTAATTAGTAATGTAATTTAATTACAAAATATGACTAATTTGGCCAGCTCTGATGTACCCCTATGATATTTGCGCGAGTGTTCATAAACGGCTCCCCTCGACTGCTCGCGTGTAAAATGAACCAAAATGAACAGCTAACAGCGTGATAGCAATCGATAACAACGGTAGTACTCACCGGGGAACGACACGCGAAGCGGCGTGTTGTCCGTCGGCACTCCCGTCGAAAAATGCGAAATAAAGACACAAATACTATATACATATACAAGAAATATCGCGCGCAGAAGAGAATAGAAACACTTAGAAGCAATAAAAAAAATACACTAGCATAGATAAAAATTGGTAATGGAATCGAAAACAGAGGATTAAGAGAAGGCAAGCCACAAGCAATGCGATCTTAAGGAAGAGCGGCCAGGCGAGGGACAGTCTCCCACAATTCCTCGCGCGCGGGCCGGGTCGCTTGGGGGATTTCGCAAGAGGTTTATTGCACGCCCACTTGAGGTCATCGAGTGCGCGTGCAATTGTACTGGTTCTTTATACAACCGCGTTCGCAATCGCTTTGTGAACACGGATCCGCTTCCAGGGCGAATGAGCGGTTAGAGAGGTTTGAAGTGCGTGGTGAGCGCGAGGGCGCGCTTAAGTTTCCACTCATGAAACAGACGTAACGCTTGCCGTGAAAAAACGCGCATGAAAAGAATATCATCCGCGTTCTTTTTTTATTTCGTTAAACATTTAGAATGTAGATATTTCAAGGCAATTAAGTGCCACATTTTCAGTCTTAGATGCATTTAAGGCCTGTTCACACATGCAGCGGAGCGCTACAAGCGTAGCGCTGACCTCGCGCTAAGCGCGTGCGGATGGCAGCGTCTACCAGATTTGTATCCCACTATCAAAATTATCGCTCATGGCAGACGATAAGTAGCGGACGAGACGTGAGAAGCGCTACATTAGCGCTTCGCTGCATGTGTGAACCGGCCTTTATTGTACCATCCGGAGTTCGGTTTATAAGCTAGTCAGCGCAACGCCGCCGTCCTGATATTCAATACCGAATAAATATTTATAACAATCATATGTTATACTAGTAAATAAGAATAACACTGGCCGTACGACCCCCGTACGATACTCTCTCAGTACACAAAAAAGCATTGACCGCATTACATAGACCGCTACATCTCTAAACAGACTCGCTACTAAAAGCGAAAAAAAAGAAAGAAAAACTATTTAGATATGTGTGGGGGAGTGGATTCAAAGTGGCTTCTCCAGTGTGGGTTAAAATAAACCACATTTTTTTCTTTCAAAAAGAAAAATTGTCAACTTAGAAAAATAAAAACTACACATAAAAATTAAATATTATACAGGTGCGTGTTTATTGTATGCCATATCAGTCAGATGAAAATTTGCAAAGACGTTTCTCGCCTGCGTGCTTTTTGTAACTTTGACAGCCTAATATTTATTCGTGCCTTTAGTGGGGCTGTTACCGTAAACTCCACGCGAGCAACATTTCTGTGTGTTATTAGTTGCATATGGTTTTATTGTATATGTAGTACTTTTCTCTACGCGTTGGGCAACTGAAGATTAATGGGGCGCCTTGGTAGGCCTTTTCGCAGCCCGGATTTATATCATTCGGATCGTGACCTTCAGTCATCCACACTTGGAATTCTGAAAAAAGAAATTATATTTCTGTGTCAAGTAATCTGCGCCTCCAAAATATTTTATAAAATGCATTAAAACAACGTATCCGTTTTACTTCGTTTGGAACGTTTACAGATAGCCGTTTCGCCGAAGGCCATCGCTGGGCTTCATCGCTGATATAGCCGATGTGTGTAATATTTGATAAAAAAAAAACGGGAATTTGAATAGACCATTTACGGTATATTTTTGAATTTTTTCTTTGTCATGGAAGCATATTTGGAAATAAATAAACCACCTCGTAATAAATCCAAAGGATACTTCGGATTAATAGACTACTTCCATAAAGCCCTGCATGCAACACGGCGCGCGTTGCACTCTGGGAACTAGTTGGCCAGGAAGGAGGGTGGCATGGTTTCGGTTTCGATCGACACGTCGACAAGAGATGGTTTTCTGGTCCCGAGAGCGTCATGTGTGGTCTCTAAACTAACCTAAAAGGCCAGGCCTCAAAGCTTTAGCACTAACCTGAGACGTATAGCTTGTCTTAACACATGCTTGTTGTATTTTTGTACTTGAGCTTTCCTGTTAGCGTTCCAATCGAGGTATGTGGACGAGCCAATGCTGGGAATCTCGACGCTGCAAAGCTCGGGGATCTTGCTTGTGTACGAATCAACAAGCTGTAGCAACCAATAAGTACGCATACATCGAGCTCGCGCCTTTACATTAGTGTTGTTGATCAGGAAGTTTGTTTCGTGCGTGCATAGACGAAATATTACTTTTTGCAATTACTGCATTTCTTAATATGCCTGAGTATGCGAGGTAAAACTCGGAGGCGCTATTGAAAAGCTCAATTTTGACACACTTCTTATCTCTTATCTGTACTGACCCGCAGCACTGCACGAAGTGAAGTCCCCACCCGCTTGCATTCCACCATTATTCAACATCGCGTATGCACATAAAGTTATCCTGCAATCATATAGGCAAATTCGCACATACAGACCGTTTTGAGAAAACGAAAGTCGAGCACTTGTGTGAAGAATGTCGCACCATTCCCCGGTAGTGCGCCGGACGGGCATGAACCCCCATGCGCACCGCATAGGGGTTCATGCCCGTCCGGCGCACGGTGCGACATTCTTCACACAAGACTCGAACGAATTCAAAGCGCGTTCGACGGGTGCTAATGGCCATAACATTTGTTATGTGTTTGTTTTCTTCCTGCCTGAGTATGCCGAGATAATTTCAGACACACCGTTCAGGCGCAGATCTTGGGCGTCTGTAAAAGCTCGTCCTAAAAGGCTTAGCGAGAAGTAGGGGAAGCTTGTTAGGGCCTCCGTCGTAGCTAGCCGATCTCAGCGTTTGCGAGAAGTTAATCTTCTATACATGAAACTCGAGTGGGAGATATATGATGACACGAGGAAGACATCATAGTAACTTTTGTGCAGAAGTGAGGTCGAATTTAATGTGTTTCCTTAAAAGTTCATGCGTAAACGCTGGACTCAACTTTGATACCCTGTGAGGATGCGGCTTTCTTTTCGCCCAATGAAGTAACAAGAAACGGACGTTTGGCAAACAAAATACGTATAAGGCTCCAGATGAACAAATTTCATTTCTAGTTCAGTGGTACTAGACGGGATTATTGAAATTGAGCTCAAACGTGCACACGGAGGGTGAGGTGACTAAGCCAGGTCATACGTTACATCGCACGCACAATATCCGGTGTTTCGGGAACCAAAGAAACTGCCCCGGTCTTCGTTTTGTATCGCTCGAGAGTCAGTGTATTGTATGTTCGTGAAAAGTCGGGTAATCGAAAACGCAAGCAGCGCGTTCGGTCGCGGCGTGATAGCATGAGGTGAAGCTGCTCAGTCGAAACCGAAACTGAGTGGCCAACTAGTTCCCAGAGTGCACTGCGTGGTATTTCGCCGCGATGGGGCGCGTCGGTTTTGGAAGTAGTCCATTCAATTTATTTAAGCAATCTTTATTATGCTGTTCGTATGCTTAACCCGAGCACCATGGTACTGGTTGAAGAGGATCATAAGTACAAAGTACTATGCAAAACAACGAAAGACCATACGGAAAACAAACGTTCTGTTTAATGCACCTAATACGGTTATATTGTGTTAATTGTCTAACTATCATTAACAGGCTGTATAAGACGTGACTCATAGAGAACTGAAAACAACATCCCGAGTAGAAAGGTAGCTTCTAACGTACAATGTGATAGCTTGCTGTCCACACACCGCCATGAATAACTTGCACAAACTCGGTGCAGCAATTCATGATACTTGTTGCTACTGTACTAAAAAGCCACGAGGAATCTTGCTGATAGCAGTACTCCAAATAGCTTTAACATTTTTTCTCAGCAACCATACATAAGTCTACCTGTCACCCGGAAGATGCTGAGTAATAACCATTATGATAATTACCGAGGTATACTTCGATCATCAGTGAAAGTGATTTAGAAAATCTCTGGAGAAAAAAGAAACGCTGCGTGGCGACCTAAATAAATTTACAAATGATTTAAACTCAATAATTTTTGCACTTCCAGTCCGAGAATCCCACTCCTACTGTAGAGGGCGTGGAGGCGCAGTGAGCTACGGGGCGCCCTCTAGAGTGTACATAAAAAAGGTGTGTGTGAACAAACGGGGGCTTTTTCCGTCTGAGCACTCGGAGCATCAGCTGTATCACTCTTTCCTCCGCGGCCCTCGACTCTGGCCGTCACCTCGGCCGCCTCGGCTCGAACCCGCCCACTACATGGTGTCAGAAGTGGGATGCCCTGTTCCCGCGGTTCGACATGGCTAAGGACGCTACGGTTCCTGCTTTTGCTGCCGCCAGTCTCCGGAGTCCGGCCCTGTTCTCCTTCGATGATGCCGGCGAGTGGCTTCCGTGGTTGCAGCAATTCGAAGACTACGCCTTCCCCACCGGCATGCACGTGGCGCCGGATGAGACACGAGTCAGGACCCTCCTCTATTGCATGGGTCCACGGGCACGCATCGTCCTCAATTCGCTGATGTCCGACGAAGAGGCATACCAGTCCTACGCAGAAGTCACCCGCCGGCTCACAAGCTACTTCGTGCAACCCATAAACGAGGTGTATACGAGAGCTCCCGGTTCCACAAGCAGACGCAACAGCCAGGCGAGACCGTCGACAGCTTCTTCACGACCCTTCAGAACATGGTGCGCAAGTGTAACTATCCGTCACCAGCCATTGAAGACCATGTTGTTCGCGACCGTATCGTCGTGGGTTTGGCGGATTCTCGTCTCTCGGACAAACTGTGCCGCACACCGAGCCTCTCCGTGGACGACGCACTGGTGCAAGCCCGTCAGCACGAAGACGCCGAGCGAGAGAGGCAAAGCCTGTCCCTCACAGCTGGTCAACCGACAGCGCATGTGGACGCGGCGACTTCGCGTAAACCCGTGCAGCGCGCACACGGACGGGACATCAGACGGGACTCTGGCAACTCTGCGTCACGTGACAGGCCCGAAAGTTCTCGAACCAGCAATGTTTGAGTAGCTTCTAGAAGCAACCAAAGTGCGCAGTGCCTTTTCTGCGGTCATGAGTATCACCGACGGTCGGACTGCCCAGCTGCGAAAGCGGTCTGTAACCACTGCAAGAAGCGGGGTCACTTTTCTTCAGTGTGCCGCTCAAAGAAGCGCCTCGGTTCCGTGGAGCTCCACTCCGTTGCGGCGGTAACTCGGAACGGGTGGTACGTTGAGGTCCAGGTCAACAGGCGCCCTCTCGTCTTCAAGGTGGACTCTGGCGCCGACGTTTCGGTGGTTCCGAGCTCTTTTCCCGGCTGCCCAGTTGTCCTCGACAAGCCACGTGGCGAGGAACTTTTCGGACCGGGGAAACAACTTTTAAAGGTTCTCGGCACCTTCTCTGCGGCACTGTCTTGTCGAGGCAAACACGTCAACGAGCGTCTCTACGTCGTTGCTGGACAGGAGCTGCCCCTTCTCGGCTATCCCGCTATCGTTGCCCTTCGCGTTGTCAAGCTTGTCGGCGCAGTCACAGCGGCCCAGACCGCTACTCTCCCGGACACACCACCTCGGAAAGTCTCTCCAGCCCTTTTCACCGGCCTGGGCACGTTCCCGGATGAGTACACGATCCGCATCAAGCCGGACGCGGTACCGTATTCCCTCAGCACAGCCCGGCGTATCCCGATACCCCTACGAGACGTAGTCAAGAAGGAGCTCGACAAGATGGAGCAGGAGGGCGTGATCCGGCGCGTCGACGAACCGACGGACTGGTGTGCCGGCCTTGTCGTCGTACCTAAGCCAACGGGGGGTTATCGGCTTTGCGTCGACTTGACCAAGCTCAACCAAGTTGTTCTGCGTGAGCGCCACGTACTCCCGACCGTCGACCAAACCCTCGGACTTCTCGGCGATGCCTGCGTTTTTTCGAAGTTGGACGCAACTGCAGGCTTCCATCAGGTACGTTTGGCCCGGGACTCCCAGAAGTATACGACCTTCATCACTCCGTTTGTCAGGTACTGCTATTGCCGCCTCCCATTCGGCATTACGTCGGCCCTGGAATATTTCCAGCGTCAGATGTCTCGCCTGGTGGAAGGGTTGGCCGGCATCGTTAACCTCATGGACGACATCCTCGTGTTTTGTCGCACCACGGAAGAGCACGACCAGCGCCTCCAAGCAGTCCTCGGTCGCCTCCAACAAGTGGGGGTTACCCTCAACGCCGCCAAGTGCAGTTTCGGCGTGTCAAGCGTGAAGTTCCTCGGTGTCGTCGTCGGAGCCAACGGCATTGCTCCTGATCCAGACAAGGTGGCGGCAATTCAGTGTATGCCAGCTCCTCGGGATATTCATGGTGTCCAACGCTTCCTGGGTATGCTCAACCATGTCGGTCGCTTCCTCCCGGATCTCTCTCAAACGACTGCACCGATCCGAAGCCTCCTGAACAAGACTGCAGCCCGGACGTGGGGACCAGCGCAAGCCTCAGCGTTTGAGAAGCTTAAGACCATGCTGTCCTCGGACTTCTGCCTCGCAAGGTACAACCCTGCACTCCCGACGACCGTCTCCGCAGATGCCAGTTCCTTCGGGCTGGGTATAGTGCTTCTTCAAGACCAGCCATCAGGGGATCGCAGACCAGTTGCATACGCCTCCCGTGCACTGACAGAAACAGAACAAAGGTACAGCCAGATCGAAAAAGAGGCACTGGCTGCCACATGGGCCATTAACCGCTTCGACAAGTTTCTGCGGGGCCTTCGTTTCACCCTGGAGACTGATCATCAGCCGTTGGTCAAGCTTCTTGGAACCGCGGACCTTGACCTCATGCCACCCCGGATCCAGCGCTTTCGTATCCGCCTCCTTCAGTACCAGTTTGATGTCAAGTATGTGCCTGGGAAACAGTTGGCTACCGCGGATGCACTCTCGCGGGACCCGGTCGACCAGCTGCCAACGACTCCAGCCATCGACAAGGTTGAGCTGTACGTCCAAGAAGCGCTCCGCGCTATCTCTCCCACGTTTGCGGTCCTCCTCGACGACTTCCGTGCCCACCAGGCTGCGGATTGCGAGTGCGCTCAGCTGAGGGCGTACTGCGAGCAAGGGTGGCCTCGGAAAGAAAGCCTGCCTGTCAGCATGGCTCAGTTTTGGGGCCATCGCGCTGAACTCAGTGTCGGCGACGACCTCCTCCTTTGCGGGGGACGTCTACTGGTGCCTGCTTCTCTGCGGAAACATGTCCTGTCCCTCATCCACGACGGACACCTGGAAGTGAACCGCTGCCGCGCCATCGCCAGAGAGGCTGTCTGGTGGCCGACTACGGGGAGCCAGATAAAGGCAATGGTGGAGAACTGTCCCAACTGCGCTACCACGCGGGTCCAGCGAGCAGAGCCACTGCTCCCTACTGTGACGCCTAGCCACCCCTGGGAGAGAGTCGGTGTGGACATTTTTCATCACGAAGGTACAGACTACGTTCTCCTCGTTGATTACTACTCGAGGTACCCAGAAGTGCTGTCCCTTCGCACGACGACATCCACGGCGGTGATCTCCATCATCAAAAGTGTCTTCGCAAGACATGGTATCCCGGAGACCCTTGTCAGCGATAATGGACCTCAGTTTTCATCAGCAGAGTTCCGTGCCTTCTCCCAGAGCTACGGCTTCTCCCACGTCACCAGCGGTCCCAGGTATCCCCAGTCCAACGGTGAAGTCTAGCGGATGGTGCGGACTGTCAAGGAACTTTTCAAGAAGTCTGCAGACTGGCCCTTGGCCCTCTTGTCCTACCGTAAAGCACCGGGGGTGACTGGGTACAGCCCCGCTCAGCTGCTGATGGGGCGCAGCCTCCGGACCCGCCTCCCAGTCCCAACCGCCATGTTGGTTCCAGGATCACCTGTCGCGGCTGATTTCCACAGGCGCGACACTGCCCAACGACGTCGCCAGCGTCAGGATTTCGACCGCCGGCATGCTGCGCATGCTTTGCGTCCCCTGGGGGAGGGGGAGAGAGTGTGGATACGCAACGCAAATTGTGCTGACACAGTCCTTAGCCCAGCACAGCGTCCACGCTCCTACGTGATCCAGACGGACGCAGGTGCCCTCGTCCGCAACCGAAGACATCTGGTACCGCAGCAGTCTCCAGCAACGGGTGGCTGCGACCTCAGCAGCTCTGGTCCAGGGCCGCAGGAATTCCGAGGTCCACCACGGTCTCCACTTCGCCCAGAGCCTGCGTGCGGCAGTCCCACTCCTAGGGCAGCTAGTCCTCTACCAGTTGCATCGCCAGAGGGGTCCCCTGCTGCTCCCTCAAGACAGCCTGCGTCGGGTGTGCGCACTAGGTCTGGACGCTGCGTTAGGCCACCGGTGCGGCTGAACTTGTAGCGCACCGTGTGGCTTAGGTCATTCATTACGTTCCTTGGGAGCTAAGTGTGGCTCTCGTTTGTATTCCCTAAAGGGGGGATGTAGAGGGCGTGTAGGCGCAGTGAGGTACGGGGCGCCCTCCAGAGTGTACGTAAAAAGGGTGTGTGTGAATAGACGGGGGCTTTTTCCGTCTGAGCACTCGGAGCGTCAGCTGTGTCACTCTTTCCTCCGCGGCCCTCGGCTCTGGCCGTCACCTCGGCCGCCTCGGCTCGAACCCGCCCACTACACCTACAAGAAAAAAAAAATAAGAAAACAAATTAAACTTCTACTTACGGTCGTCTTCAACACTCCTCACGGTGTGACAAGTTTGGTTGTCAGTGAAGAGGAGCTGATAATCTCTTGTCGGTGAAACTGGTTACGGGTCATGAAATGGTTAATTAAGAAATTATAATATAACAGAAATGAAATTGCTCAAGCTATTCACTCAATAATTTTGTATATCTACATTTTTTTTTACGCCAAGAAGATTTAGTAACAGCACTGTTAAATTAGGTATATATATTATTTTATGCACTGCTTAAGGAATGAGTGTTAAACTTTCACGCGAAATCTGCTTCCCGACACACAGTGAAAGTTACATTATCATTCTTAATAAATCACGTTGTGTTCCTTGTTTCGAGTTTTTCTTCAAAATTCTCAACCGCAATTTAAAAAAGTAATACCTCAGAGTTACAACATTATCTTGCTCTATAGCAGTTGTTTGAATAAGATGACAGACTAGCAATTGACTGGACGTCATATTCAGTAACGTCTTGTACAGTTCTCAAACGAAGCTGGTTTTTTAATTGTACTGTGTTGTTTCGATTACTCAAACAGAGACGCAGCTTGAAGCGTTACTTGGCGAAGTGCAGTTGGCGCTACATAAAATTTTCGGATGACGTACAAGACGTTAAATTAATTATTTTGCACTAGTGTTCAATGATTCGCTGAAATAAGGTATTTCTTTATATGTTATTGATATGTTATAAACGTCATTGATCTAATCAAAAGTTACATGTCTGCACAGCTGAGTTTTTGTAGACATCAAAGCTGGACTTGATTGGCCTATTTATAATGCTTTTGAGGCGTCTGTATAAATATATATATACATATATAAATCTTTCCCATATCTTTGCACTTTGAACAAATCTCTTGAACCAAGTGTCCTTATATGCATTCGCATATAAGGACACTTATCACCACCGTGCGAAAACTTAGTTATGACGTTGCGTTGTCAACATCTCTCTGGCATAATAAAAAAAAATCACGACAGTTGTGTTGCGCACTTACTTGTTGTTTCCTGGCGGCCAACAGATATGACATCATAATATGGAAGAGTATCGTTAGATTTCTTGATACTGATGAGGACCGAATATGACTCCCTAAAGATTAAAACGCATAAAGGTGTAATATAATGACATAATAATTATGATGCCTTATAGTAACTTGTTTGTTTTATCAGTACAATGTCAGGTATTGCGTACACCATCAGAAATGGATAGAAAATTAAATTGTAAGTTTCTTAACTAAACTAAAAAAGTAATCGAAGGTTGCGGAAAGAAAAATATGTAAAAAAAAGTGCAAGAAAGTCAGTTGTAATGTAGATGGTAGCAGGACCAGGTATCTATGTAAGCCGCTTGCAAAAATCATAAATTGAAACAAAAAATGCTGAAACTAGATTTGAAATACCACATTTCAGAGAGAAGTTTAATTGCGTCAAGCGTTTGTACTTACATATCAAGTGTTTTATCATTTCTATAAAGTATTCTGCTCTTCAAAGTCTTTTTCGAACTGTCAATCTCGTTGGATTTTGTTTGAACGCACTTTGATGTTCCTCCCATTAGCGTATCATTTTCATTAGAACGGTACAAGAAATAAAATTTCTTTCCCTGCGACATAACCTGCAATAACAACAACGAGACAACTAAAAAACTTACAAAGAAGAAGCATAGTCGCATAATAAGCGCATATGTATATGCGTCTGGCCTTTGTGTGTAATTAAAGCCTGAAAGAAATCATTAATTTACTTCAGTACTTTAAGACATTTTTCTTTCCTCTCAGGGGGAATGATACAGTTAGTTGAGATATTAACAAAATCGCCATATCACGATATGGGTGGCAGGCAGGTTGCTACAATTACAAGAATTGTTGAGGAGTAATTTATGAGAAATATTGCCTTATCACAAAAAAAAAAAAACCCCATCATTTTCATGGTTATCATTAAAGGAGCTGTGCAACGATATTCAATTGGAATGTTTTTCTCTCTACACGAGCTTACTGGCACACCTGGGACTCAAGGATACTCACACGCAACGCCATTGGCCAAGAAACTCCTTTGTTGCGGTGTAATTTCAAGGACAAAAGCGATCATTTTCATTCAATCTCTCCTTTGCAAAATTTGATGACGTAACTCGGGGATCGCAGTACACCCAAGTGACGATATTTGAATGCGGTTCATAGATTGGACCCGAGCATTGCGTGGGCACTCGACTTGGGCTCGTGACAATTGCTAGCTCGAGAAGCATTCGGGTTGTGACCCGTGTCCAATCGCTGCAACGGCGGCAACAGCCGAGCCATAACAATGTCTGGAACTCAGCGCGTGTCCTGCGCTTTGCCAACCCCAGCGCGTGGCTATGATCAACACTGGCGGCATATAATCGGCTCCAGATCACGTGGCCGCTTGTTCTGGCTGCGAGTTGAGGGAGTGAACGCTGCTCGTTTTTCTTAAATTTTTTTCTGGGGCTTTTATTGCGTGGGGTGAAAAACGAACGCGTGTTTCATAGGTCATTAACGTTAGGGATCCGTTTTAAGCGGTATTTGCGCAAAGTACAAAAATTGTTGCGTAGCTCCTTTAAGGTAAAAAAAAGTGAAGTTTCTTATATGATTTGTTTAATAAAAAGACCGGAACCTATGCACGTTATGTCAATCGTATACAAGTTCATGTAGTATCATATGGAATCTTAAATATTTATTTTATATAATCATATATTCATTTCACTCGGGCAATAGTGACAGAAACAAAAAGCGAAGTCAGTTTATTGTAGGAATAGTTGCCACGTAGACGAGAATCATATAGGCAAGCGCTAGTGTGATCACGAATGAGCAATAGATTATATTAAATACCCCACATTATCAGCTCTGCTGCACTGAACAAACTGCTTCTCGTTCTGTATAAGAATTCACGACGCGTAATTTAATTTTGATCATGGTTTTGCTCTAATTACTCTAACAAATAAATGGCAGCGTTATGTAAAATAATAGAGCCTTCTTTAATAATTTGAAGAGACCGATCAGCAAAAAACAATTGTGAAAAACACAGGAACATTATGAACGTTCAGGCACTGACCAGGATACCATGCCTGTGATCAAGAATGCCCTATCACTGTGAATGACACAATTGTCGTGATTGAACAAACCTTGATGTTGTACGTAGTGTTATTTTTTGATGGGACTTCCATCGTTACACTGAATAAACCAAAAATAAACGTTAGACTAAATAAACCAAAAAGATTTCGTAAATAAAAATTAAAAAACGGAATGTGACGGGTCTTATCCGGGATGATTCTTTCTTTCTTCGCGTTTCCGATTCTTTTATGTTTATTTGTCCGTTCCGTGCAGAAATAAACTTCAGATGCTAGTCAGCGCTGTATCTGCTTACTTCTCGTTCTTGTCCCTCGTTTACTTCGCGCTGTATTTTCCCCTAGGACATGCACCAACTCGCCCAACTACAAGCCTTGCTGCAGGTAAGACCGCCAGTATAAATTCATGACAATAAAAATTTCGTCATTCAGTTGACTTGAAAGTGCAATTCAATGATACAAGGCAGTTTACCTCACAAGCAAACGTTTTTTTTTTTTTTTGTTTTTTTTTACAAGTGATTATTTGGTTTTGCATTTCAAGACGAGCTACTTTGAACCAAAAGACGTGTTGTGAGGCAATATATGAAATATAGTATAAGGAAACTCTAGACTGAAATAAATTGAAATGAATGGCGGAAGATGCAGAAATAAATATGCAACAAAATTTGCAAAGAGTCTTACAGTGAAAATCAAATCGAATGCGGGACGCACTAAATAGTACGTAACAATTGACATGAACAAATAATATCTAATATCTTTTGCTACTTCTTATTTAGACAATAAGTTTCATTTACTAATTTTCGAAACTATCGGTTTAAAATGTGATTCAATGTAAAAAAAAGCCTGCGTTGTCGTTGGAGTTTTCTACGATCCAAAAATAACCCTGCACCTACCAAATCACGGATAAGTAATTGTTATCAGTCTTCTCTAGGATGCCCACACTCTCACCTTGGTGGCTTTCCTAGCCAAACTATTTGAGAAAGATGTGACCAACGAACTCTTTTGTAAGACGAGTGTCAGACAAATTAGGTTTTCAGGTTATTGGCACTATATCTCGAATATGTTTCCTTTTTTTTTAGTTCGGGAATTGCGATGTAAGATCCCGAACCTATACTGTGATACATGAACCCCTCACAAATCATGAGCTGGTTTCAAAAACAATAGAAAAAAGAAAAAAAGACTGGGAGACCATTGAACTTTTGTAACTTCAATTGAAAGTATTCTCACCAAATATTAGCTACCGTCTTTCGCTGTTGGAAACACTGATAATAGTGGTAAATATAATATTAGATTTCCTAGATTACATAGAGGATAGAAGTACTTATACTCCGCGACAACTTTTCTTGGCAATGCAGTGGAAGGTACAGGCCCGCGTCCCCTCTCCCATTTTGAGTGTGCGCGGGCTCTCCTCCTCTCCCCGGAAATGGGGGAGGAGGAGAGCCTGCGTACACTCAAAATGGGAGAGGGGACGCGGGCCTGTACCTTCCACTGCATTGCCAAGAAAAGTTGTCGCGGAGTATAGATGAGTCATTTTCTATGCTAGTGTTCTTCACACACATAGAGAACAAAACACAGCACCCCCCCTTATCGCTGTCGCAAAATAAATATGAATGTCTATTAAACCATAAAGCAAAGGTAAAGAGTCCTACAAAAAAAATAAAGGCTACTGATTTATTTTAAGCTTTGCGCTAGTCCTTTTAGAATTCATTACAAGCGCCTAGTCTTAATAGTGCGAATCATCACGTATTTTATTGATGAATGATGTTAATGAAATTAAAACTGAATAGAATACGCGTTTATGATCAGCCAATTCAACTAATGAGCTGGGGAGTGAGGTAAACAATACGTGGGAGAGAATATATTAATTTTCCTTTTGTACTTTTCTTGTACTACGCTACTCGGTAAAAACTCCCTGTAACGATTCTAACAATAAACAAAACATTATTTCTAACTGCGTGTGCGCAGACATTCTAACACCTTTAACTGCCTTGCAACAGAATATTGTCCCGGAATATATACCACCTCCCAGAAGTTCAGTTCAACGGGGCTTACAAAAGAAATTGAGCTCGTTCTCTTTCATCACAGAACACGACTTTGCCCGTGCCTCTTACGACACTGTGTCACGCCACACTGGAAGTTCAGTCAACCAGATACACGTAAAGGTCATATAAAAACACACGCACACACTTCATTCTTTTATACGCATCAATATTTTTGAAGCGCCGGCTGCAGGACAGTTAAGGTTGTTTCCTTTAAGCAAATGGCGGTGCACAGCAGCAGACCTAAAATATGCCATTTTCTTCGCGCAATATGTGCTTCGTCCCGAGTGTTGGCTGTTCTTATCTTTAGAAAAAAAAGTAGAAAAGAAAGGCTTGGGGATACTCACCGTCCACGCGTCTTTGGTCGGGTCTAATAGCGAGTCACCGTTTTGGGAAATTGAAATGCAATACTCGAAAGAACATAACGTTAGGAAAAATAGCAGACGCATGTTGCAGTATCGTAGGAGAATACACCGGATGCCTTTCAGAGAAACGCCTTTATATTCCAGTTCACGTTCCCCATGCATAATAGCCGCAGCTCTTATGCGTTTCGTAGTGAACGGAAATGTCACTGAAAGCACAACGACCTCGCTTGACTCAGAGGACGTAAAAGGTGACGAACACAAACAAGATCCGGCATGATACTGAAAAGAGCTGCAAGGAATGCGGAAGCAGAGCTTGGAAAGCAGGTTTTTTATAACCAAACTGAAAACAAAATAGCTGCTCGCGAAAGATTCCTTGGTATTGATTTTCATCTCTGCCCTACCTAGGGATTTCGAATTCCGTCCAGTTGCAACCTTATGTGCGACCCAAAGGAAATAGTTATATATATATATAAACACAAGCCACTGTAGGCTTTGACGGACCCGGTAACACCTGTTTTTTGATTGGTCAATAAATTATTGTTATTATTATTATATCATTATTATTATGGGCCTATCTCTATACTGTCTTGTATTTCACAGATTCTGGAGAAACATCTTTTTGTCGTTATGTCAAGTTTTCTTGAGAAACACGCAGTAATATTGCCAAACCAATACGGTTTTGTCGCTGGTCGTGGTACCACCAATCTTCTAGAAACCCCCCCCCCCCCCCCCCCCTTTTCAGACTTCCTTCACTCTTCTTTCGAACACAACATGTATGCGTGTGCACTCCTTATCGATGTCGCTAAAGCGTTTGATACAGTAGACCATGACATCCTCCTAGACAAGCTGTATAGATTGGGCTTTCGTGGCCCATTTCACGCACTGCTAAAATGTTTTCTTACAAATCGCACACAGGTTGTAGCGGTAGGCAATGTCCATAGTGCAAAGGCCCTCCTAAGATCTGGAGCCCCTCAGGGTTCGATTTTGTCACCACTGTTATTTAACATATTTGTGAACGACATTTCATCATCCATTAGCAATTCAATAATGTTTCAGTACGCTGATGACACTGTTTTGCTTTCTCGCCATCTAGTGTACCAGCGTGCAGTGGAAATGCTCCAACTGGATGCAATTAGCCTCATGGACTGGTTTTCGGTAAACAAGCTTCGAGTAAATCCCTCTAAAACAAAGCTTATATGTTTCTGCAATTTCTTAAAGAATATAAGGTTGACCTATCCGCTATTTCTCCACTACTCCGGTTGCTTGTGTACTTACTGTGATCCTATAGGATATGTTAGTTCGATCAAATACCTAGGCATTTTCTTTGATTGCGATCTTTCTTGAACTACTCATATGACGCAACTTTGTCAACGGCTGAGGTCAGTGTCTTGTATGCTATACAAGATAAAAAGATTCCTACCTTTCTCCATCAGGAAATAGGTTGTGCACGCTCTGGCCTACGGTATACTAAGGTACGGGATCACTATTTTTTTTAACTGTCCACTCTTCTGGCATTCCAGAATGGACCGAATTCTAAACGCAATGCTCAAGAACGTCACGTATAACACAACATTTTCGTCGAGCGCTAACTTGTTTGGTTCGCTTGAACTGCCCTCATTCCACTTCCTCTTTCTCCAAACTTTTATCTGGCGCCACTTATGGAAAAGCGAATTTAATGTCACATCAGATTCGTCGCGTGAACTTAGGGCTACCTCTCGTTTCGACATACCACGAGTGAGAACGCGATATGGTGAACGTACGCGCGCTTCTTATGTGCCAAAAGTGTTCAATGATTTCCCACACTCAATATTTTCCATTACCTCAAACAAGAAATTAAAGAAAACTCTAAAAACAAATTTTTCTGACGTATCGCGACAGTGACTGTGAGCTTTATATGATATCGGTGAAACCTTGACTATTCCGTTTGCGATATTATTTTCCTTTTCATTTCTCAATTTTTTCCTGAAGTAGATTGTTGTTTTACTGCATCATCGTGAGGCCCTAAGACCTATGCGAGTTTGCCTAGTGATTTCTTTTTTTCGTTGGTGCTCCTTTTCTTTTTAGTGCCCTACACTATTTGTACCTACAGTCCTGGTCTGTTCGCCCCGACGTTCTGCTCCGCTTTTCTTCAATACGGACGTACAAGTGAGTGCGTGTGTATGTGCGTGCGCCGATGAGTGCCGTTTCTTTTATTTAGTGCTCCGACTGATCTGCTGGCCCAGCGGCTAACTC
Organism: Ixodes scapularis; assembly: GCF_016920785.2. Lineage (NCBI taxonomy): Eukaryota > Metazoa > Arthropoda > Arachnida > Ixodida > Ixodidae > Ixodes > Ixodes scapularis. Next base: position 762,180 of record NW_024609869.1, on the reverse strand, counting down.
CGTTGTTCGTCCTGCAGGAGCAAAGACAATTTTGTGTGTAATTTCTTCTCTTCTTTTATTTTTACATACTGTGTGTCAATATGCGAGCTCGCCCTTTGATTCCTCTCTTGCTGAATGTGGTCCCACGAGCCCTTGCCCGCTTTGACCAGGTCCGAAGCTGAACTTGGTAATTCTTTTCTCATGAATAATAATAATAATAAAAATAATAATAATAATTATTATTATTAATATATCAAACAGCACCTTGATGTTTTCACTGGGATTCCTTTCGATAAGGGTAGACTGAGCACAAGGTGAGTATAACAACCTCTTTATTTCTGGTACGTGAGAACTTCAACCTCCTCCAAGAGCCCGCCCCCACTTCTACATTTCGCTGGAACCTCGACAACAATTTGGCTGCGTTTGGGGCCAGGTTTTAGGACTCATTAACCAAGTTCAAAGTTTGTATCCAAGAAACATATGGGAACATAAATAACCTAAATAAATTTTAGATAAAAGTTATGATATGTTCATTGGAGCGTCTGTTTAAGTACGCTAGCAGAGATTTTTAAAGAACAAAAATAAATTCGAAATCAACAAAATGCTGTTGCAGCCAGGTTTTAACAAAATGTAAAAGATATTTCCGTTATTTTTTTTTGTATTTCCTCCCATATTCATATTAATTCATGTAGTCTTTCGTGACAGCTTAGCTTTCATGAGCAAAATGAATGAGCGTGACGATGCAAAACTAAGAAGCTACCCAAATATTCGACAGTGCACCCAAGAGGCGCTGTTCAAAACTTGAGGGCCAGAAACACTAGTTTTGGTAACAAAAGTACCGCAATTCAAAAAAGAAAAAAAGAAAACGCCATTACGTGTTACAACAAGCACACATGTGTTGCAACGCTTAATGTTTACTCTGAAAAGATGATCCGGAGTGGCCACATTTTAACTTTTAGTTTCCGGATTTATATTTGTCTTTTTATTTCTTTAAAGGCTCGTTAGTAAGGGATTTCGCAAGTTGTAAAACAAAATATCGTTTGGTATGTAACCAAAATCTTTTCATCCAAATACCAAGTGAAAACAAAAAGTTTCAAAAATAACAGCACTGAACAGGAACAAAACGCAGTGCCGCAGTGCGACCCCATATCGTCCTTCCCGACATGTCATTCCGAAAAGATAGACTACATAGCCAATTCCAGCACTTGCCGTGTTTATCATGGACTTCCCATCGTACGGTTTAAGAGGCTATCGCAGCTGAATTAGACCTAAGGTAGGGATATTTTACAAATCCAGGTAGTACTCCGGGTGCTGCCTTCGTTATTTGCCTATCGAAATACATGGAACGAAGATCTTACTGAAGACATGTTAAGGAAGAAATTACCTTCCGAAACGCGTTGTCAAAAAATTTATGAGTACCTCTGTTTTCTTCAGAACTGCTCATGCAAGGCAGGTTGAAAAAGGGGGAAGTTTGAAAGAATTCAAACTCTCGTAGAAAATCTCTAGCCCCCAAACCGGGAAAAGTGTGACCGCCATACAACAGTTTCTTTTAATTATATTTTTTAATAAAATATACCGAAGTCTATCTATCCGGTGGTTGCTGAGCAATCGGACCAAAAAGTTGTCAATGGAAAAAAACATAGGGACTGGGGAGCTCCGACGTGGGGAATGCAATCTGGAGCCGTGTCCGTGGCCAGCCGGAGAAAGTTCACGGCAAAGCCGGGGATGTTGTTGTTGAAAACGTTTTTTTAATGACAGAGAGGTTCAGTCACATCGCTTCCCCCTCTCCGACTGATTACGGCTTGCCACGGCCCGCTGACTTTTTCAAACTAAAAAACGGAGAGGGAGTCCAGCTTTTTCAACGGAGCGATGAAGCGTTCACGGACAACGGCTCAGTGATTCATGAGCTAGCCTTTAGCCGAGCTCCCATCTTTGATTACCCTCTATTAGGTAAACAAACCTAAAAGCCGGCTAAAGGCTAGCGCGTGAATCCAACACCTCCTAGAGAGGAACGCCGTAGCGCTCTTCTCGTGACGTCGCAAAAGAAGGCCATTGGGGGCGCGCGTCGAGGCGAAGGCAACGCGCGTGGATCGACCATCGTAACGCGTTTTTAGTCGCATACGCGTGTCATAATAGCTGCAATGAAATCTGCACATAGCAAAAAGTCTAGAAAACATTTTATTACATGAGCAAAATATTACACCGCTAAATAATCAGTACGAAATGGCACGAGGCATGCTTATAAGACGTTTATAGAAAAATATGATTGTTTTAAATCGAAAACATTGAATCACGAAATTATTGTTGTAGGTATGCATATTTTATACAGAAATGCTGCGACAAAATGGGGAGACACGCAGTTATTGGAAAGAGCAAAACAGATCAGTTAAAAATCAGGTAGATGTAGTCAACGCGGACAAGGCAAGCCAAGTGTCACTTACGATCATCTAACCGACGTTATCGCGTGCAGTCACTAAATTCTTGCATCATATCACGGCCACATGACAAAATTAATGTAATCTTGATCGAATGAGATTATGGGGTCGACAAATCCGCTTGCGGCGTTCGTATAATTGCTCAAAACTGCGAGTTGATTAAATCCTATATCACTGAATGAAAATATATTTACTTTTCCGTGTGGCAAGGGTACTAAACTTACTACTTAGTCAACTAATTTACTTCTTCCTATGTGCTCGAGTTGCCTTAGAACAAAATATAACTTATTTTCTACAGAAAAATAATATTATCTTAATACAGTTAAGATTCTAGTATAAACGCGGTAAAGGCAACAAAATAACATTAGTATAAATAAATAAATAAGCACAGAACCACAAACAGTGCACTTTCAATAATCGCACTAACTTGTTTTTCACCTTCCAGTGAAAACTCGATTGCCGTGCATATTTACAAATGCCCATGCAACTTCACACGACTAACGACGAAGAACAAAATTCGAATCTATCACACGATTAAAAAAAACGATTGCAGCATTTTACTTGCTTCCTACATGACCAACAAAGCCCATAAATAAATTGCTTCTCACCTGTCGATCGTATCCATACGTCCCACAATATTCGTGACGAAAACATTTGAACACAAACTCCAAGAACCCTCTCTCTGTCGAGAGAGAGGTCTATCGATTGATCGACCAGAGTCATCGTTGGCTAGTTGTCACACAAGTCACTCAAACCATAGCAGGACTTGTTTCACGAATCCACTCAAACGCCGTAGTATCAAGCGAACAGACACACAAAAAAAAAGACTACCCGTGTTGGAGCGTTTAAGTGTTTCTTAATAAGCCATATGACTGGCACGAGGACATCGAAAACGAGGAGAAAATCGGCCAGAGACGTCTTAAAAGGGAGCGCGTGGCAAGGAGCTGGCGGCCGGGGGAGCGCGTGGCCTGGGCGCGAGACGAGGCTCGTGTTTGGAACGGTTGGGAACGACACGTCAGATCGCATCGCTTGCAGCGTGTAGATAATGTAAATAAAAGTTTGCTTGAATGTAACCATCGACGACTGCCAGAGGTTCCTACATTGGTGCCGAAACCCGGGAGGAACGACTGAACGAAGGAAACCTGGTGGTTTACAGCAACTTTTCATCAAGCCAAGCCAGAACGATCGGCGATCATGGACGTCCTCAAGAAAAAACGGAAGACGCATCGGATGCAAGTGACACGACTGACTGGTGAGGCCGACGCGTTACTACTCTTAGCTTCGCCAAGCGTCAACGACCTCGAGGTTCTAATCGAGCGTATTCATCTGGCCCGCGACCAACTGAACGACGTGGACGCCGCGATCGAACCTCTAATCACGGGACAAGATGCAGAAGCAGAGTTCAGTCATGCGATCGAGTATTCGGACAAGATCGTCACGTACCTCACCAGACTTAAACAAAAGATGAAGAGCGTGGAGGGCAGCCACCCAGCAAGGGGATCATCGAACGGAGATCGGAACGGAGGATCCTCGGTGACATCAAAAATCAAACTCCCAAAATTGAAACTAATCCAATTCAACGGGCACCTAAAGGACTGGCAACCCTTCTGGCAGCAATTCGATACCGCCATTCATCAAAATCCGGAACTCACGCCGTCAGAAAAGTTCAACTATCTGCGATCAGCGCTGACCGGCGATGGAGCAGCCGCCATCGGTGGATTGCAGCCGACCGCTGAGTGTTACGCAGACGCCATCGAGCTCCTGCAGCAGCGGTTCGGGAAGCAAGAGACGCTTATCCAGGACCACATGGAAGGTCTCATGGACATACAGCCAGTGCCACCACAACGGAACACCCGAGCCCTACGGCGTTTATACGACACTCTACAGGCGCACATCAGAGGCCTTAGAGCGTTAGGGGTGGGCGAAGAGGCGTATGGAGCTATGCTCTACACAGTTCTTTTGCGAGTGCTACCGAGAGATATCACTCTCGATTTCAACCGGAAGATGTCGGCGGAGGAGACCGGGAATGCCAACGCCGCAAGGGCATCAATGACAGACGCCAGTTTGGAATCCGCCCCACAGCAAGTACAGCTGAGGGCTCTGCGGTTTCTCCTCGACTTTCTACGCATCGAGGTGGAGAGCCGCGAAAGGACATCAAAACACCAGCTGGAAGACGCCGTCGGTAAGCCCAGACCTTCTTCTCTGACGCATGGCTCTGTGAAGAGGTCAACGATCAACGCTCAGACTCGCAGTTCCACCGCGGCGGCATTGCACGGCAGTGTGGACGTCTTAGAGTGCTTCCTTTGCAAGTCAAAAGCGCACGGAACACCCGAATGTAACGCAAGAATCGGGCTAGCGGAGAAGAAGCGTAGGTTGCAAGCAGACCGGAGGTGCTTCCGCTGCACGAAGGCCAATCGCATGGCAAGATTGTGTCGAGGAGCACCCAGCTGTGGCAAATGTCAAGGCAGGCACGCCTCCACCATGTGCGACCCGAATTACGCGCCGGGAAAAATGTCCACCAGATCAAATGAGACAGAACCGAAGGAACCGGCACCGGTCGCTATGCATGTGCGTGGAAGGAACAGCAAGCCGGCAGTGCTCCTACAAACGGTTACTGCGTGGGCAGAAGGTACAAACAGAAGGAAGCTTGCCCGTATTATCTTCGACAGCGGCAGTCAGCGCTCCTTCATAACTGAAGAACTGTCTCAGCGACTGGACTGCAAATTTCTCGGGACAGAGATCCTCACAATATTCGTGTTCGGGGGCGAAAGCACTGAACGTACGTTTCGCAGGGTTCAAGTAACTTTGCGAGACCAACTCTACAACAAAAGATATGACATCGACGCTCTCGAGACACCTACCATATGTGAGCAGGACCTTCCGAGCCCAGATGAAGCCATCGGGGCAACATTAGAGGAACTTGGCTGTCCCGTGGGAGACAACATGACCGGACTGGAACAACGCGGCGTCGACATACTGCTGGGATCAGACCACTACTGGGAATGCACCACAGGAAGAATTCACCGACTGAGTGGACGCCTGACTGCAGTAGAGACCGTATTCGGATGGGCGGTTCAAGGGCGAACGATGTCAACCTCCGCGGTTATTAGTTGTTCCCAGGTGGTCGTGCTGAGAACGGCGGTGCAAGAGCCCCAAACCTTGCCAAGCTTTAAGCAATCCTGGGAACTTGATAGCATGGGTGTCATCGATGCACCGGTGGAGGATCCTTCGGACAATGACGTCACGCGAGACTCTGAAATCAAGATCGCCAGGACCAAGGGGACATACGAAGTCGGCCTTCCATGGAGGGTAGACTTCAGGTTGGCAGACAACAAGGTTCCTCGGATGCTAAAGAAGAACTGTGAAAGCGCAACGTGGCACCACTTGCCTGCAAAGAAGAACCCCGTCGGCCTCATGTCACGAGGTCTTCCCGCATCTGGATTGGTCTCCGATCCCCTCTGTTGTTCGGGGTCTAGTTCGTTGCCACTGCCAGCTAAAGAACGGCTCAAGGAGAAGCGCGAGGAGCCACGTCGAGATAAGCTCGAGGAGAGAGGATCGAGAGCAGAAGTGTTTGAAGTCACAGTAACGCCCATTCCAAAGTTGATCGATATCTCGCGATTCAGCTCTGCTTCAAGGATCAACAGAACAACGGCTTGGATTTTTCGATTTCTCCACAACGTCAGGTCAACTGAAAGGCGAACGGGACCACTGACAGCCGAGGAGATCGAGGCAGCTCGAACTCACTGGATAAAGGAGGCGCAGCGCTCGGCGTTCGCTGCCGAGCTTCGCTGCGCGACCAACTCTACGAAGACCCCGCCTGGTTCACCCCTCCAAGACTTCGCCACTTTCATCGATCAGCGGGGAGTACTTCGCATTCGAAGTCGCCTCCAGTCCGTCAGCATGACGTATGACAAACGAAACCCAATCGTCCTGCCCAAGCAGCATCGATATTCAGCCTTGCTGGCAATCGACGCGCACCGACAGCTGCTGCACGCGGGAGTCAGAGATACTCTCGTGCAGCTCCGTAACCAGTATTGGATTCTGCGGGGCCGAGAGCTGGTGAAGAAAGTGGTGCGTGCCTGCGTGACCTGTCAGCGCTTTAGCGCGACCCCCGCGAGTGCCCCCACGGGACCCCTGCCGGATGCCCGGACAACACGAGCGGACCCTTTCGAGGTAGTCGGCACGGACTTTGCGGGCCCCCTCTACGTCAACGGCAAGGACCTCACATGCAAGTCCTACGTGGTGCTGTTCACGTGTGCAGTCACGCGGGCTGTGCACCTGGAGTTGGTTCCAGACCTGTCGACCCGGAGCTTTCTCTTTGCCTTCCGTCGATTTGTGTCGCGCCGAGGGCTGTGCCGCGTAATTTATTCCGACAATGCGTTGACCTTCAAACGAGCGTCGAAGGAACTCACGGAACTGTGGAAGACGTTGCGCCACCCAGACGTAGTCAACCACTTTGCGAACGCGGGTATCCAGTGGAGGTTTATTGTCGAGAGAGCCCCATGGTGGGGAGGATTTTACGAGAGGCTTGTGCGCTCGGTAAAGGTGTCTTTAAGAAAGGTTATCGGAAGGAACTGTCTGGACACAGAGGAATTGACCACCGTTCTGATTGAGGTAGAGGCCGTGTTGAATTCGCGGCCATTAACGTTTGTGCACGACGCGGTCGGAGAGGGGACCCCGCTGACGCCGGCCAGTTTCCTAGTTGGAAGGCGGCTGACGACACTTCCGCCGACGGGTGGGGACACGCTCGCTTCCACACCGGAGGAGCTTCGCGCGCTCTGGCGGCAGCGAAAACAACTGCTTAACCGATTTTGGGGAACATGGAGGGAAGAGTATCTTCGAGAACTCAGATCAGCGTACGCCACACCGAACAGGCAGTCTGCGCCCATCAGAGAGGGTCAAATTGTTCTGTTAAAAGAGCCGCTTCCACGCCGGCTATGGAAGCTCGGGCGAGTAGAAAGAGTGTTCCCCGGCCGAGATTCTCGGATCCGGTCGTGTGAGATCCGAGTGCATCGCGGCACCATATTGCGAAGGCCAGTGCAGCTTGTGTATGCGTTGGAGTTAATGGAAGTTTAGAATGGACTTCCATCCATTCGGTGGGGAGTGTGTTGGAGCGTTTAAGTGTTTCTTAATAAGCCATATGACTGGCACGAGGACATCGAAAACGAGGAGAAAATCGGCCAGAGACGTCTTAAAAGGGAGCGCGTGGCAAGGAGCTGGCGGCCGGGGGAGCGCGTGGCCTGGGCGCGAGACGAGGCTCGTGTTTGGAACGGTTGGGAACGACACGTCAGATCGCATCGCTTGCAGCTTGTAGATAATGTAAATAAAAGTTTGCTTGAATGTAACCATCGACGACTGCCAGAGGTTCCTACAACCCGAGACTACTGTGATGACAGAAGGAATACGACGGGAAACAATTCTCAAAAGTACCACACACAAGAGCAGTAACGACGAAACTCTTAACTTTGTCGACCCATCTCTTGCTCGTGTGCGCTCCCTGCGACAATGACTGGATTTTTTTTTTCGGCTTCCTTCCCTTCTGAAATGTCTCAGCGTTCCTTTTCAGACAGTCAGCAGCTCACACACAATGTAAATTTACCAGATTCAGAGCCCGTATGAGAGAAGAATTCGCATCGAAGAGAACAGAGCCAGTTCATTCGGAAAGTGTGTGGAGCTGCGGGACTGCTCGTGGTCCCGCGGTTACGGAGATACTCATAAATATAAATTTGGTACTCTCAACCTTGGTAACGCGTTGTATATTATGTTTATATTATATATATAACAAATTGAACAAGACTGCGCCTTTAAAACGTATAATAATGTCGGATAAACGCGCACGAACACCACCGTGCCGCTTGACAAGAAACTTTCTTTTCACGTCGATAGAATCGATAGCAGATATTTTCTCACGTAGTTGCGCCATGGCCTTCGTTCCTCCGACATTGTGACGTAACCTCTCAGAGCGCTATGGTCCTCTTCTCTAGGAGGTGTTGGTGAATCCCTCGGCACTGCTTTCCCAAGCCTCGCTCCCTCCCCTTCTCTCCCCCCTCCCCCCGCCTCCTTGCGACGTGACGTCCATGGAAACGTGCCAAATGTTGGAATCGGCACCTGTCGTCTTACTCTACAATCTTTTCCGAATACGCTTCCAGGTTTGCCAGTTAGTATGCTAAAATCCACTGTATGGAGCGAAAGTGATTCCCAGCTGCGCTCCTTTGTGTAAAAAGTAACATCACAATTTTCTCACAAGGTAAAAATAATGAAAACATTGAGCAGCGTTGGCGCATCAAATATTGAGGAAATATCGGGAAGAACACATGAGAAATTCAGAAACCGCTACGGCAAGTCTTCGGTGGCCGTGTTCAACGAGAAACACAAATGTGTAAGTCGCATGAACATTTCTAGCCACGTCAAGAATCCATGAAAGACAACTAACAACAGGGCGTCCTTCAGCAAGCGTTACAGGTGAGAATGATAAAAACACCGGCAGGTTAATTTGTGAAAGAAGTCAGAGTAGCATCGCGGACATTTCTGAAAAACAAAAGATTAGTTAGGGTTAGGGTAACCATACTCCTCAGATTTAAAAACGGGACATCAAGGGGAAGGGGAGGGGGAAGACAGGAAGAAAAAAGTTCGGCTACATTTCAGTTCAACGTGAATACGCGCACTCGTTGAGTATAGTTGAGTTCACAAGCACTTTTCTCACCTGTTCTGCCAAACATAAATATGCCAAATGTAATATTATACAAAAATGCACCGTACAGACGTCTCTCCGAACAAAACGTATTAGACAATCAATCGCCTAAAAAGCTTTTTATACTATGTATGTTCTAATGTTATTGTTTATAAGTATTTATTTATAAGTTTATAATTATTATGAGTGTTTAACTTACTGTTATTTTGGTCATTTTATATCACTGCAATTAGTTCTGTGTTTCACTTATTCATGTCATAATTTATTTTCTATTCTGACTGCTGTAAATATGTTTTATTATTATTGCTACCATTAACAGGAGGTCCCTTTCCAGTCTCTGACTCTAGGACCTCCTTCTGTAATATTTCTAATGTATTTACCTTTGATCTACGCACAATAAAACCAACCAACCTAAACCAACCAATACACCGTCACAAGTAACCTTTTCTTTTTTTTTTCAAAATCCCCCACCAGGTGGTTGCCCAGACATCAGCAACTAAGGCTCGTCGTAATCAAGTTTATTCCTCCTCCTTCCACTCACCTGGTACTCATTTCGCAAGCAAGTTCCCACAAAAACGGGACCTTTGGCCATATTCAGATAAAATGACAGGACGATAGAAATTAACTTCAAAAACAGGACTGTTCAATTGATGACCAGAAGTTTTATCGTCAAGGTAATAAAATATCGAAGTAATACAACGGCGAGGTAATACAACAGCCACAGAGAGTCTGCCTTCATAAAATGCGTTTAGAATGTCCTCCTCTTGATGGCTGTTCAGAAACAAGCCCTACACTATCCCTATAAAATGGTGATTCCTTAACTACTAAGTATATTTTTAAGCGTGGCATATTGATTGACCAATTCTGCTGGATTTGTTTAGTCAGTTACAATCCAGCTAGATTTGTTTTGTCAGTCACAATTTTTTTTTCTTTTTACTTTTTTTTTCTTTTTACTTTTGCGTTTTGACTTGATTGCAATAGGAGAAATTTTTTTCTAGTTTTCGTGCCTCTTTTACGTTCTGGTTTTATTGCAGTAAGACGCTACGTAGCTGAAGAACCAAATGGAAGGTAGGAATAGAGCTCAAAGCTCCGATTTGCTCAAAAGAGCACTGCTTTATGCACGTGTTCAGCCTTGTATAAATCTCTTTTGGTTGGTGGTCCTTTGATTTAAATGCGGAACAAAGGTATATCAAAAGTATCGAATTAGAGACAACCGGTAATAAAAATACATTAGGGATTATTTTTGCGTAAAAGGTGTGATTTATTAGTGAATATAGTAAAACTGGTCTGATATAAACCACGAGGTTCAGGCATGTTTCTATCGGCCTGGGGGGCTCCAGTGCTTCCACAAGACACACAAGACCTGATGGTGTAATTCTAGCATAAAGCGGTGCTGTAGCTTTGATTGTGTGCTAGCCACAGTCATACGCGTGGATCTCTAAGCGTCTGTTTACATGCGGAGGAGAGCGTTTGAAAGTGGAACAAGTCTGAAATCAACCAAATACAGTTGCAGCTGGCGCCTTCCTTGACCAATTAAAACCCAAAAATTCGTGCCTTCGACTTTTATGTCTTGTATTATCTCCCATAATTATATTGACTAATGTAGTCGCTTCTGATAGCTTAAGCGTTCACGAGAAACGACAATGAACGTGGTGATGCAAAACTAAAACGCAACTCATATATTCGGCAGTGCACGCAAAGGGTCCATGTGCAATACATTTCGCAACAAAAAAAAAAAACAAGCACCAATAAAAAAAAAACGGCGTTCTGCGTTGCAGAAAGTGCACATATGCTCCAATGCCTGATGTATACTCTGAAAAAGTATGAACAATAGATAACCTTTACCTTGAACAAACATTGCCGAGAGATTCTCCGGAAAACGGAAATCCTGTTGAACTTTGATTTCCGCATATATAATTTTGCTTTTTTATTTCTTTAGAAGCTGGTTAGTAGAGAATCTTGGAATTAATAAACCAAAATATTAGTTTGGTATATGTTACCAAAGCCGTTTCGTGCAAATACGAAATTCAAACAAAAAGTTTCAAAACTTGCAGGACTGGAGAGGCACAAAACGCATGTAACGCGGTGCGACTCCATGCTGTCCTTCTTTGCCGCTTATATATATATATATATATATATATATATATATATATATATATATATATATATATATATATATATATATATATATATATATATATATATATATATATATATATATATATATATATATATATAATTGGCAAGTAAAACAACGGCGTCAATTTCAGCACTTGGCGCGTGTTTATGGACATTGCATGGTTTACGAGAGGAGATGGGGAAGGAGGGGGCACGTGCTCCGGGGCTTAGGTAAACCAGGCTCAGTGATTCACGTGCTAGCCTTGAGCCAACTCCGAGATTTGATTATTCTTCATCAAGTAAGCAAATCTGAGATCCGACTAAAGTCTAGCGCATGAGTCACCCAGCAATACATTTCCAAACCTCACCCTTCACCTTCTCCTTCTTCCCCGTTGAATAGGCGACGTGAGGCAACACTCATATGATCAGATAGCCTAAGGGCTGAATTTTTTCTGCGTTACCAAAAAAGGCCACAGTAGGCCAGAGATTGGACACGACTGCGGCGTCAGTGTTCAGCAGGAACCCGTGTCAAATCAGTAAGAACACGACTTCTTACCGAACGCTGACGCTGCAGTCGTGTCCAATCTAAGGCCTTCGGTGGCCTTTTTTAGGAACGCACAAAAATTCAGCACTTAGGCTTTCTTACCTGGGAAGTGGTGCGTGAGGTCCACGAAAACACATTATCTGCAGGAATTCGGCCCTGCTGTCTTACTCAAAAAGCTTTATTTTTATTTATTTATTTTTCTTTTTACAAATACGCTTTTTGGCGTATTTCCCAGTTAGTGTACCATACTTAAATATAGAAAACGAAAGTGATTCTGAACTCCGCCATTCGCTTTAGAAAAAAAAAAATTCAAAGCTTTCTCGCCCCTTAAGAAGTGTAAAGAAAAATGTGAGCAGCATGGGAGCACAAAATCTGCAGTAAATATCGGAAAGAGCACATCAGACACCAAGGGACTGCTTCAACGAGCTTTTGGTTACTGAGTTCTACGATTAACACACACATATGAGTCACATAAACGTTTTAAGCCACGTCAAGAACCGACCGAAGACAATGAACAGGACGCCCTTCGGCAAGCGTAACTAATGATAATGTTAAAACATCTGGCTGCTAATTTATGAAAGCCGTCAGATAAGCATTTTGAATATTTGTGAATGACTCGATATTAGTCGCAGTTCAGTCAGGAACCTCATATTAACCACGTCACGGAAAAGGCTAATCAAACTTTAGGCTTTTTAAGACGTCACTTACACCTGGCAACACGGGAAACGAAACTGATTGCATACACATCTCTTCTTCGTCCCAAGCTGGAATACGCATCTCTCATCTGGAACCCGCATCAGTCATATCTTATTGACAAGTTAGAAGCCATTCAAAACCGTGCCATCCGCTTCGTTCTCCGCAATTATACCCGTACAAGTATAACAACACCAAAAGGACAAACTAATATACCCCTTCTTGCTGACCGACGTAAAATAACACGACTAACTGCCCTTCATCACATGTACTATCATTCACCCTCAAGGAAAGAAAAATATTGCCGAGCTGCGCACCCATGCCTCGGCACGCGCAGACAACTCACAGAAACTTCAGCTTGCCACTCCTAGAACTAACACTTTTAAATTTTCTCCCTTACAGTTATCTATATCAGACTGGAATTCCCTCCTTGACGACATCGTGACAGTAAAAGAGCCCATTAGAATTTGTTCCGCAATTGCCACTCTTCACAATATGTAAAAAAGAGCGGAAGGAGGAAAAAATTCCTAACTCTTGTTGACTTGTATCTGTATTGTTGTTTTTGCCCTTATGTAAAGCCCCTACCGGGCGCTATAAGTGTACAATAAATGAAATAAAATGAAATGAATGTTTTAAGGGGAAAAAAACTAATCACGAGACGAATCTCCGTCAAATCTGAGTCATGCAGTCTGACGAGCGAACAAAAAGAAGAAATAGATGCAGCAGATCTTCCGAGACCTCATGACTACAATTTCTGGTTCAGAAAAACATGACTGCCCTCACTAACCCTTCATATTCTGCTGATCTTTTTAAAGTCAAAATGTGTATTATCAGCCGATTTTCATGGACTCACTCTAACGCTTGGTTGTTACAAAAAAACAATACCGAAACAAGCTATATCCATTGGGAATCATATAAAAAGACCTCAGTTCCCCAGGAGTATTTTAACTAACCACCTCGAAATTTTGAGGCAAGTGTTTTGCCGACCGAGCTATCCAGGGTTGGTGGTCGCAGCACGCAAAGGCGACGTCATTTCCGTGGCGCGCGAAGGCGCTGTCCCGCGCTTCACGTTTTTTCCTCTCATGGGGCGTGATCTCACGGTGTATGTCAGAAGTGAGAGCGGATCTTCGGTAGGCGGTGCTATTCAGGCGCCCGTCTCTGCTTCCCGGAAAGGCCTATCACACATTATGTGCGTAACAGTCTTTGTCAGTATGATCCATAATTTTGATTTAAACAAATATATATCTGATCAATAGAGGAATATATTCTTTTTTTCAGTTAAAATTTTCAGGAAAAGACAATCCTTGTTTCTGGACGACCTTATGGAGGACTTTATCAAGCAAGTTAGCACTCGCGGAATCGCTGGGACCGTTTTATTACCTCACAAGGAGACAACTTTCAGGGACGTCAAAGCCGAAAACTCTTGATGTTATGAATTCAGGTTTTGAATAGAACGAGTTCGAAAACATTCTTGTACCACATGCGTATATAGACACAAAGTGCTACAAAAAGCAACATAATTGTTAAGGGAAATCTCTCTCGGTTTATCGTAGTAACCACACAAATTTTCGGAATACACAAGAATATTTCTTTCCAGTTCGATATTTCTTTATCTTTTGACAACGCACTCTCTGTAGGACCGTCACCTTCACTAGGGTCTGATCCTTCATCTGCGACGCGGGTGAGATCCCGGATGAGTCGTTCGCCGTGTTCTCCATAGCTGCTATGGAGAACACGGCGAACGACTCATCCGGGATCTCACCCGCGTCGCAGATGAATAATCAGACCCTTGTGATGGTGACGGTCTTACAGAGAGTTATCTAGAGCATATTTGTTCCGTAACTTCAATAGCAGTGGCGTCAGCCGGCAGCACCACCTTCAACCACTGAATCTATTGCGTCAGGAATGCACTTTTTTTATCTATTTATACCAGACTCCCCACTCACTGCCGCTAAAGGCCTACACCAGTACGAACTTTATATAGTAAAAAAAACTACTGCAACCGGATTTACATTTCGCCGTAGAGGACAGACCGACCACACTGCCATCGTTTTCAGATCTCTTGTTTTTTTGTTTTTTTTTAATTTGTACGACAGGTAACAGCGCAATTGGGCCCGGTTAGTATTTTTATCGGGTATGACATTGCACGATAACAATTGCTCATCGAAATCCGCGGATTTGCGCCTCAAATTTACAAAATGAAGGAATTTCAAAACGAGTTTGCCCACCAGCCGGATATAAGGTACAGCCCATTTGGCGGAGCAGACGACGCACGGAGTGAGAAGGGGAGGGTATTTATCACTCTCCGCTCCTCGTTAAGTTTTGCGTGTGTGTGTAGGCGTTGTAAAAAGAGAGCAGGGGGCGCGTTGTTAATACGCGGCGCGAAGTAGTTCTTACAGGATTTTGTTGTCGGAGGCAGAAGCGATGCTTTTGGAATTTGAAACGTGCACCTCTTCAGAAGATAACATATATCTAATCTAAAATGCACCTACATATATCTTCATTCTTAGCATAAAGGAGGAAATTAGTAGTGATCCGCGAGGAGCCGGACCGCCTTTATTACGGGTCTTGAGGTGAAAACGAGTGTAGTCTTTATTTTCCTGTGTGGTGAAAATATTGGGTGGGATGATTTGTGCGAAGCTGATCACTGAGTCGGTTGCGAGCGTTACCCGGCTGGAACCTTACGCGTTCGTCTTAGGAAAGGGTGTGGTATTGGGAGTGCATACAAAAGAAGGGATCTCGGTTAGAGTCCCAGTGACTTGAGCCCAGTCTAAAGAGTCAGGACACTACTTGCTTAAGATTGTTGAGCAGAAGCGTCACATTTTTCGCTGTCGCATCGCGGATTCCTGAATGACCCGTCGTCTGGTAGTTTCTGTGTGGAGCTCCAACCTAAGTCGAACTTGTGCGCGGTGACGAAAAGCGCAAATGACTGGGGAGCTTACATCTATGATATGGCGACCAATTGTGGACATTTAGTCGGTAGAGTCTTACTTAAAATTAACTGTACTTGGTTTGGCGGCTGTTTTTAGTTTCAGAACACGTTAATCGTTGGCGTTTCATCGTTAAAAAGCTGAGCCCGGATTCTCAAAACCATATTACGACAACAATTTCGGAAATGTAACGTAAGCAAACGTTACGTGCTTTTCCGTATTTTCGAAGCATGATATTCTTAACTTTTTGAGTGAGATAAGGCAAAGTCTTACAACAGGGGTCCAATTCCTTTTACGAAAGTGTTCGCAACTATTCGTCCAATATCACTGCCTACGTCCGATTTGTGCTTGAAGGGCAGCAATCTAACTGTTGTTGAGGAACAAGCCATAACGCGCGATTCGGGGCAGTGTGTTCTCTGCAATTTTTCCTTGTCGAATTCAAAGTGTAGGGTAATTAGCATTTACGCGGCGACCGTAAAAATAAGCAGCTTTCGTTGTTGTTGTTGTTGCTTTACATTTTTTGTTATTTAGCGAGCGATAGACAAGTGATCGCCACCATTCTGATCGCCACCATCAGCATTTGGCGGAAATAAACACTATTATTATTATTATTATTATTATTATTATTATTATTACGTTACTGGCATATTTTAAGTGTGTTTGTGTGCCACAAGACCGTTCGAACCAATCTCGCAGTAGAGACTAAGCATGCAAACTGCGAGACCAAAACATTAAAGATTCCGAGCCTGAGGAGGTGGCGCACTGCGTGTCGGCTGGAAACCACGTTATGTACATCCACGCATCACCAAGGAAGTAGTCACGCGAGGCTCAGACGCCGTCACCGTGTCAGACGACACGGTGACACGGTGTGGTAACTACAAGGTCACTTATGTATTGTTTAGGAATCACACTTTAGTTATGTATACGTTGGGACAACGTAAGCCATCCGCTTGCTTTTCATTGGGATATTTGGAAGTTTATTGTAAAGCTCTTTGAATCTGCGAAATGGACTGGAATGGTGCGAAGTAAATTGTAAACAAATATAGCAACGTGTCTGATAATAAACTTTGTAGGGAGTGGTAATTATTGATACAAGCTGAATTGGCGCAATAGAATTGGGCATGTTACATAAAACGAGAAGAGCCTGGATGAGAAAAAAAAAAGACTCCGACTAGATTGACAGAGGCTTCATGCCCAGGAAGGGAAGACGCCGGGAGTCATCAGGGACGACATTAATAATATTAAGTCATAACTAATAAAAGAAGATGGACGAAGATTGTTATTAAGGGGAAAATGTGGGAGCCTGAGACGCAATGTTGCTTGTGGGAGAAACGCCCACCAAACAAACTTTTGTGATGAAAAAAAAAAATAAAAACTACGCTAGCGGCAATTAGATCAGGAAAATGAACTATGATGATCTACTAACTTGCGATCAGGCTTGCTTACCCAGCAACCTTTCGTTTAATATTTAAGAAAAATGTTTGATGAAAATATACAAAATTCTTCTCCTATCTTATATAGCTAGATACTGTTAACGATCACTTTTTGAATGTACCAATCAGCGTAACCGAAATCAAGAAGACGATAGATAAGCTCATCATCGGCAAGTACTGTTGGTGTGGTTTACAACATTAAATTGTCCTGAGGCAATGCTGACATCGGACAGAGCGGCAGATGTGAGAACGAGAGGTTTAAGAGCCCATGCTCTATCGGTTAGATCATCGCCAGAAGGTAACTTTTCAGTTGCTATTGTTGTTTATTATTTATTTACGTCAACCATAGCGTACAGGATACTCGAGGCTCGCGGAAAAAGCTGCCACAAGGTCAGCTTGACAAAGCTACAGGCCCCCACATTGACATTTATGGAGCACTATAAAAATAATGAACAAACCATACAGTTTCCAGCATAAACATAAAAAATATAGAGAGAGAATAAAGAGACGCAACAACGGACTGAGTCAAAGTGCGTCATAACCACACAATAGAAGGATATCTTGAAAGGCATTACCAAGAAAAAAGATCACGTTCATGCGTTCATGCACAACAACTCTCGAAATTGAATAATATTTGACAGCATTTTTTTACGTAAGAAACGTCGACTGGAGGCCGAAATACCAATGGAATGCTTTAAACGTAATACCTAAAAGCTCAATATTTTTGCAGCTAATCTATTTAGTAAGCTTGGTAGTTTATATTTTAAAGTATCTTCCCCGTAGATTGTTCTATGAATGATAACTTTCCAAGGCTCCCTACTGCGGGTTCTGTATTCTGTAGCATTATTTTGTAAGTTAGCTAGTCCTATAGAAAAAAAGATGATTTAGTTTTCACCTCTTGTTTAAAAGCTTTAGAAAGTCGATAATCGCACATTTTATGGATTGTTAATACATTATATTTTACAAAAAACTCATTTGTGTGAAAGTAAGACGGAATATTTTCACCAGCTCTTAGGAACTGTTTTTGTAAGACACGTATTCTACGTATATTTGCTTGAGTTGTGGATGCCCAGACTAAATGGCAGAAATTAAACCTAGGTAAAAGCAAACTATTATAAATTAAAATCATAATATTTCGCAATGTGATAGGTGCGGTTGCAAACCCGTTCGTGATAAAACGAGTATATTAAAACGACACAGTGTATACGGATGACTAAATAAAGTTTAGAGGCTCCTAATATTTCGAAGCAAAAAGATAGGTGCGTAAGTTTGCCTTTTGTCGCATTATTTGACAAAGAGTTGGCATTCTTAGACAGATTTAACAAGTTGGGAAGGGGGGGGGGGCGGTGACTATATGTTTTTTGATGATTCATGATGCCTGTCGACTTGTGTTTTCTTCCAATTAATCAGTTCAGAGTTAGCGCTTTGTTTGTACACGTTGTCTTCTTGTCCTCTGTTTTTTTTAGAGCTGTATTACTTTTTCGGCAAACATGTACCACCAACTCGCCCAACTATCTACCCTATAGCCAAGTGGGCAGCGCGCTTGGCTTCCACGCAGGTGGCCGGGCTTCGAATCCCGCCACCGCTTGTCGTGTCTTTGTTTCTTTGTGTAAGTAGAAGATTCTAGAACGTCGGAGAGCCGTGTTGCTTGTTCAAACTCCGAATGTATAGTTCCATAACGAACGAGGTAGAATGTTCTAGGCTCCCAGGGAAGGCTCAAAAAAAGCTGCGCCGCGCCGTACGGATTGAGTCTCACCCCAGCGCTCGATCTTGCTGTTGCGCCGCCATCGACGCCTGCGACGCTAGCCTTTTTTACGTTCCTTTTCCTTCAGCCATTTGGCACCTCGTTAATTGTCATTCGTGGCAATGCGAGACTGCTCTTGCCGAGGCGACGCGTGGTCGTGTTGACG
This sequence comes from Ixodes scapularis, assembly GCF_016920785.2. Taxonomy (NCBI): domain Eukaryota; kingdom Metazoa; phylum Arthropoda; class Arachnida; order Ixodida; family Ixodidae; genus Ixodes; species Ixodes scapularis. The sequence goes on along the minus strand of NW_024609869.1, from coordinate 743,447 downwards.
TGATCCAAGGACGTGAGCAGACTCGACGAGACGACCGCTCGGGTCGTATTCTCATATTTAAATAAGTTTAAAGTGTTATTTAGAGCAGAAGCTTGGTTTCTTTATTTAGATATAGTAGTTTGCGTACACAGTAAAAGCTGTGACTACAGCTGGGTGTCTTTGTGGTGTTGCAACTACATCGGTTGTCTTCTTTTTTTTTTTATGAGGGGGAGAAGAGGGAGGGGTAGAACACAAATCGAAAGCTCTGTGACGCAGTTTGCGACAAAGTTAGCGTATAAGTTTTATCGTTCTTAGCGCGCGTGAGTGAACGTGTGCTAAAATTTAGTCTACGTCTACAACTCCATATGTACAGGGTGTCACAAAAGAAGATTTACACGGTCTTTTTTTTTACCGCAAAAATAAACTAGGCATCGCCGAACGCTTATTCTCCGCCCAAAGGTAGCGCTAGAGGTCACAACCAGATACCAAAGTTTCAGCCCGATCCGATACCTTATTCAAAAGTTATAACTCATTTTCTGAAAATTTCACTGGGAAAATGGCGACCGACGGGGTTTTCGAACTCACGGGGTTCTATGGCACCAGAAACCGAAAACAGGCAAAAATGGGCTCCATTTTCCCATTGAAATTTTCAGCAAATCACATATCTTTTGAATAAGTTATCGGATTGTGCTGAAACTTTAACATCTGGTTGTGACCTCTAGCTCTACCTTTCGGCGGAGATTGAGCGTTCGGCGATGCCTAGTTTATTTTTGCGGTAAAAAAGACCGTGTAATGTTTCTTTTGCGACAGCCTGTACATTAATGGCAAAATATTTTTCTTCCAGCTTTGCTGGTGTGGATAATTGGAACGACGAACAAAACAAGATTGCACGAGACTTGCCATTCTAATTACAACAAAAAAAGTGAATGAGACTGGTGACCTTACAGATATTCCAAAATATTATATCTACAATGAAACTATGTGCGGTAAAAGAAAGTAATGCTACATTTTTATATATATATATATATAGAGAGAGAGAGAGTGAAAAATGTAGCATTACTTTCTTTTACCGCACATAGTTTCGGATATATATATATATATATATATATGCAAATATGTACCAGCAATGAATTTAGCACAATACCAGAGAGAACTTCCAACGAACTTATGAGCGCCAAGGGGAGGTTCACTGTAAGAAAACACCATGTGCAATTCAATTACATAGATTTGAGTCGAAAGTTTGGTCTTTATACGTATAAAATAAAACAGAGGGTTATTTTCCCCAAAAAGCTTTTCATATGGTTTCGCAACCCGAATAAAAAACAAGAAAACTAACAAACGAGTCTTTATATCACACGGCTCCTTAAAATTACCACTGGGATTCCTTTCGATAAGGGTGGACTGAGCACCAAGGTGAGTATAACAACCTTTTTATTTCTGGTACGTGAGAACTTCGGCCCCCTCCATGAGCCCGCCGCCACCTCTACATTTCGCTGGAACCTCGGCAACAATTTGGCTGCGTTTTGTGTCAGCTTTTAGGACTTATTGGCCAAGTACAGGGTTTCCATCCAGTAAACGTGTGAAACATATATACCGTATATACTTTTTAAATAAAAGTTATGGTACTTTTATAGGATTTTTGGTATTTTTATAAGTGCGCTAGCAGAGCATTTTAAAGAACAAAAAATAAAATTGAAATCAACAAGATACAGTTGCAGCCAGGCCCTATCAAAACGCAAAAAAAAAAATTTATTTCATTTTTTTTTGTACTCTATTTTATATTTATATTGATGAATGTAGTCGTACGTGACCGTTCAACGTTCATGAGCAACGTGAATGAGCTTGACGATGCAAAAATAAAACTCTACCCAAATATTCGACAGTGCACGCAAGGGGCGCTGTTCAAAACTTGAGGGCCGAAAACGCTATTTTTAATAACAATAATACAGCACTTAAAAAAAAAACGGCGTTATCCGTTGCAACAAGCACACATGTGTTGCAACGCTTAATATTTACTCTGCAAAATAATGAACAATCGATAACCTTTTCCTTAAAGCAAACATACTGTGGAGAGATGCTCCGGAGTGCCGACTTTTTAAGTTTTCATTTCCGGATTTATAGTTTTGCTTTTTTTTATTCTTTTTTTTTTAGACGCTGGTTAGTGGTGGATTTTGCTATTAATAAAACAAAATATCATTTGCTATGCTACCAAAATCGTTTCATCCAAATGCGAAGGGATAACAAAACGCTTACAAAATAACAGCATTGAACAGGAACAAAACGCAGGACTGCAGCGCGACTTTACCTCGTCCTTCCCAACAGGTTATTCCGAAGAGCTACTAGACTAATACTAGATGACAAATTCCGGCACTTGGCGTGTTTTCATGGACGTCACATCGCATGGTTTAAGATGCTATCGCAGTTGATTTAGACCTAAGGTAGGGATATTTTACAAATCCATGTTGCACTGCGGGTGCACGCAACCTTCTTGCCCGTTCGGACTGCGCTAGTCACAAAAGTGTTCGTTCTTTCTATTAAAAAAAAATAAAGAATAAATTACCGTCTTTTGCTCAGCTTACCTTTGGGCGCTCGACCGAGAAACAAAGGGGTCGGATTGGGGGGGGGGGGGGGGGGGGGGGGGGGATGGGCCGCTTTCGTCTGTTCCGTCTGTGTTGTAAGTTTGGCCTGATGCACAGCAACAGAAATGTTGTAATAATAGCATAGGTTTAGATTGCCCTGCACCCCAAAATATCCACGGAACGTAGTTCTTTCTTGCAAAGATCATACTTCCAAGTCAAATGTAGCCAAATTCTTTTTGATATTACCCAAATTACATGATGCACAGAAAGACAAAAAGCTAAAAACATATGGCTTGACTGTTATAGTATATCATTTATAAAAGAAAAAAAAAACAGTCTTAGTTATGTCATCTAAATTATTTCATAGAGCACAGACATTTTACTTTATTTCCACGCTCGACCGCTGAGCAGATGATACCACAACGCAGTCCCCAGCTAATCGCTGCCCGCCTCAATAAAAGTGGCTTCAAGCGCTGATTGAGGTCACCTTTTCTTCTGTGGCACCAGGGTGCGTAACCAATAATAAATTCAGCCGTGCGCAACCATAACTAAAGCTCAATACCAATGAGAAAACAAAAAGATACAGAAAAATTCACCGACACACGGTATTTATTCGTGTATTTCTTTCTATGACTGTACAACATGTTCTTTTTTGCGAATTTTCTCCCTGTGCTTTTATTCTACATTCAGTTCAGCAACATCGCGACAAGGTGTTTTGAATGATAGATTTTTGCAATTATTTCTTCCTTCTCCTAAACGGTGAAGCGCCCCGAGCAAACTTTATTTTATCGTTTGCCTGTTTCCGCGCAAAGCGGTTTCGCCTGCATGATGACCGTCGCTGCCGCGCCTCACATAAGCTTGATTTTTCCAGCTGTAGAAAACAGTCCTAATGCATGGCAGGGCATAATGAAAGCTCACTGCATGTTTCCGTACACACATTGACGGAAATGAAGAACTCTAACCATACACGCTGACGAATCGGGACCAGGTCACTCTACGCTTGAGTCCCGGAAAGGACCTGCCTCGTTTATATACACACACAAATGGACGCAGCTTTCGTGACGTCATGCAGCCCCGACGCATAGTTGCTGCGAAAAGTACCCGAAGAGAAGTACATTTCTCTTTTGCGAGTTGGATGAACCATATGACTCCCGAAGAGATGTTTTATCCAATTCTTCTGCAATAGCAGCACGGTGCTGATGTCGAAGTCTATTGTGTGGCCGAAACGTCCAGATTTTGTTTATTAAATTTATGATCAGAATTCTTAACGGGTGGCTTGGGTCGCACCTTGACCGGACAGACAGCTGCCAAACCTTTACCTTTGTACACACATGTACGCACACATGAGCAATCGTACTCACGTGTACAAAAGCATGCAAAATCGTATAGGTGTACACAAAAACATGGGCACCCAAACTGGTAAAGATAAGGTTACTTTCAAAGCATACAGATGACAATCAAATATACAACGTAGCTTTTCTGAATTTTTCTGTACATATTCAAGAAATATTTTTTATAAACATTTGACATATTTTTATTTGAGATATCTCCGTGCACTTGAAATTCACCGAGTGTGACAAAAGGCATGCTTATTTTCGTGCTGCCAACAATGAAGCGGGAGACGGTGTCGAATTGTAGAGTTTTCAGATGGTCATGTTTTCGATTATTTGCCGAAAGCTAGATTTACAAACTGTGCTCATCTAAATATTCATACAAAGTTTGGAATTAGGACATCATTCACGCGCGGGAGAGCGCTCAAATCTGTTCAAAATATATAACTATTTTTATCGAAGATCTCCGGCTTCTGTAGATTTTCATCTTTTTTTGTTTCTGGCCAGAAAAGGCCAGTCACTTGAAACCTGACTGGTGCCACATGACGAACTTCGGTCCCATAGTCGGCTGGTCGACAACATACACACCCGCCTAGCCCTCAATGACCACCACAACCCTGTGTGGAAAAAAACTATTTTTTTTTGTTCTATTTACAGTTTGGTTCCGTAGAAAGAGGTCACGTGCAGATCCTGCTCTCTAACAGAAAAAAAAAAAACATGTTCGCGTGCAAAGAAAAATTAAACCCAAAGGAAAAGAAAATAAAACGCATATTTTTTTATCAAAAAATAGGTCATTCAAAATATATAACAGGTGTGCTATTATTACAACGATAGAATGTGAAAGAATCGTCGTAAAAGGCACAGCAAAGAAAAGCGGCCCGGGGCACTGAGCATGATCTCAGAAGCAACACATCCTCAAATATACTCGGCGAAATGCGAGACCTGTGTTACGAGAAAGTAATTTGAGCCCCGAGAATGACTGCTTTACGCTGGCCTGTGTGAATGATATACCAAGGGCTGCTTGCGCTAAAGTGTACAGTTCCGATTGGCGTTCCTTTCACTCTTCCCAAAATTTCAATCATTCATGATTCTTCGAAGGCGTGGCTCCTTATCCAGCATTTTTACCTATGTGCAGTTCGCCTAGCTCACTTGATATATGAAAACGCACGCCAACGTCGGCTTCTCTTTTTTTTTTTTTTTTTTTTTCTTGAGGAACATTTTGAGGGCATCTTCCGGTTCTTCTGAAAGAGAGAAGATACTGAAATACCTGAACGTTCCCCGTGAGCCGAAAACTGATAAGAAAATATTTCCGGTTTCGCTCCGCAGCAAGATATTAAACAATGCTGCGATTATGTTTTTTTTGCGCATACACATATCGTTATGTTTTTGGTTTTTCGGTTTTGTTTTCACATTGTTCCGACATTCAGCTTCAAACACTGCGGCGCAATGCTAGGACTACTCGGACCAAATAGCACAAGCACTGAGCAAACAACGACTGCGCCGTAAAAAATGCAAAAGAAAAAAGACCGACACAAGCCAGTGGCGCAGACAAGGAAAGAACTTTTGGGACCACTGATCTCTGCTGTAGTAGGCTGAACGCAGACTTGTACCGTACGCATTACAAGTAATCAAATAACTTGTAATCGATTACTTTTTGGAGTAATTTTGTAATCAGTTGATTACTTTTATTAGGCAGTAATCACAAGAGTAGTCTTATTACTTTTTGAAGCAATAAAATTACTTGTAACCGTTACAATTTGTCCAAGGGACCCCCCCCCCCCCCCCCCCCCCCCGCACACGCCTTTTTTTTTGAAATGACAAAAATAAAATTTGCTCTTTTTTTTTTTTCGAACGGAAAAAAGAAAGGTTTTTGAGGAGCTGTAGGAAACGAGGTCAATCTCTTTCTATGTACAGTTTCTGTGGAATGTCCTTTTTTTTTTTGAGCTGGGAATGGGAAGCCCCAGGGAAGCCACAGTGCGTGACAAAGGCCATTCAGGGCTAAGTTTGAGGAAGCAGAATGTAGCTTTGTGAGTCCTTTGTTCAAACTAGCCCCCTCACGCACACACACACATAAATAAAAAAAATAAAAAATCCTGCTTAGGGTTCCTACTCGCAGCCCATAGGAGAACCATAACCGAAGAATGCCTAAAGCGGATGCAAAATATAACAAAGGCAGTTGAAATATATCCCCATTTCCCCTACGTGGTCTTTGTGACAAGCAATGTTTCGAGTTGAGAAGTGGTCGGGGCGATCTCTTCCGCTAATGGATACTACACATGATCCGTTTCAAATTCTGGAGCTACTGCTCTTTTGTATAACATGCGAGCTCATCCACACATGAATAATAAAATGAGCGAAACTAACTTTGAGCGACAACCCTTGCCCAAGCTTAACAAGATGTAGAACCCCCTCCGCTCCCCCCCCCCCCCCCCCCCCCCCACACACACACACACAAACTGGCGAACGCCCAAATCATTAAACGTCTTCAAACGAATTCTATGCGTGTGTCCGCATTGTGAAGGTGCAACAACCACGAAGAGGGAGCCAGTTTTTCTTCTTCAATACTTGTGCAAATGTGAAATATAGGTTGGAAGTAGTTCATTGTTATGAGCGCTAAAGATGTGTCTTCACACAATAAAGTAATCGGAAAAGTAACGATTACTTCTTTAAGTAATGTCCAATTACCTTTGCCGTCGAGTAATCAAGTAATCTAATCGAATACTTTTTAGCCAAGAGTAATAGTAATTGTAATTGATTACTTTTTTTTAGTAACGTGTACAAGACTAGCCTGAACGGCAGATCGGGAGCCCGTCAGTGGCACCACCGCTGACCTTCGTTTTCATTTGTCTTCTTATAGTTCTCCGTTTTAAAAGTCATACCTCCTGGAATGATCAAGGTAAACATTTTCAATCGTAGCAAATTTAAGCTGTCTATCATCGTTTGAATGTCTGTGGTATTCAAAATACCTTGCTGCACTTCGGTCTTGACAACGCGGAAAGGGCCGAGGAACTTTGAGTTTGTCACGGGAGGCCCTTAAGAAACAAGGACCCAGTCGTTCAGTTCAACGTAGGGTATCGGGCTGTCGTAAAAAGTGTCAAAGATTTTTTTTATTAGTGCGATATTTAAACAGCTTGTCAGTTCTCTTTTTTTAATACGAAAGTATTAATTGTTTCATGGAGCACAGCTGTGACCGCGAAAAACAGGCATCTAACAAACGGCAGTTAAAATGGCTGCACACGTTTCCATAAGCTGCGACGCGTCATATCAGATGCTTCATCACGGAAGTAGGCGGGGCGCCAAGGTCAAAGCGGAAGTGCCTTAGAAAAAAAACAGAAAGAAAACCATAGCAACGCAGATGCATATTCACGGAAGGCGTGTAGCCGGTGGAGTTCGCCGCGTCTGCGCAGTGAGGAAGCGTGATATCATCGCCGGAGCGCCGTGTGCGATATGCAGACCTGGCGCGGTGCTTGTACGAATCCGCTGCCTGTAGTAATACCTACGCATTCATTCACGTAAGCAGTCTTAGGTGTTCTCCTTAACTTTTCGTTGTTCCTTCAGCTCCAACGTTTCACAAATTCCCAACTGATTGTCTGCTAACAGCGTAGAGGCTCTTCCGTAGACCGCACAGTGTGGGCTGCATCCGAGAGCGGTTGTGTGTGAGTGGTTGTGTGCCACTGCCGCCACGGGGAAACATTTTCATTTCCCTTTAAGACCCGGGTACATCGTCATGTACCGTTTGATAACTCTTTTTACCCTTGCTGCCATGACATTTTCTGTCGGATGGCATGGATCCGAACGTTGCGAGGTGACCCCACGTTGTTTCGCCCAGTGAAGGTGACGTGTGCATATGAAAGCTGATTAATTAACGGAAATGAGAGTCTTCACATTCTTGAATATATCCTGTTCCAGGAGACGTAAGACGCTATCTGCCTCCTTCTTTCTAGGGCGGGCGGCGATCTTTAGTGTGCACGGGTCAATACAAATTAAAAACGATTGGGTGTTGTGCACTCGTTCGTGCTTTTTTTTCAGTTTAGCAAAGCCCCTAGATGAAACGTCTCGAAGAATAATTCGGAATGCGTTGGGAGATTCATCTCATCTGTTCTGTGTTTGTACTTGGCTTTAGTAACCTCAGATGGGTGATTGGATTTCACGTAGGTCCAGACGTCTTTTTCCATGTGATCCCAACTAAATCTTTGCAGCATCTTGTTGTAAGCGCGCCAAAAGCATCACGCCCCCCTGAGTCTGTGCTATCGGGATGGATTTGCAACACTTTAGAAATCAGCCTTTGGGGTACAATGTATTTGCCATCCTTGAACTTTGGTTGTTCCGTTCCTTCACACACCTTGCTGAGATTAGCTACCTCGGACATTATGTCTACAGTCAGCCGTGACAATGCTTCAGCGTCAGTCAGGTTGCTTCCACGGCGTTGATTCACTTCAAATTGAAACTGCTGTAGTTTATCGATCTATTTCGCCAGCTTCCCTTTTGATTCTGTCCAACCAGGAATGTAGGTCAGAGCTTGATGGTCGGTGTAAAGGTTAAACTTCTTTTTCCGTCGATATATGCTCAAAAGTATCCAATCTTCATCAATACAAATAGTGCAGTCTTCTCAGTTGTTGTGTATAGCTTAGTTGTGCTTCCCAAATTGTGAAACAGTAGTATCCGATAACGGTAAACTGTTGGCTCAGGGGTGCAGTGTTGTCTCATTGATACAGCACAGTCCTGTCCCGTAGTGTGTGGCACCGGTATTGAACTCGATATGTAGTTGGAAATCGGGTAGTGTAAGAACAAGATCACTGAAAATACGGCCGATCAGACCTTGTTACGCAATCTCGCACTGGTCAGTCCAGTCAAACAGCACTTCTTTCATGGTAAGTTCTGTGAAACATTTTGTTAATTTAGAATAATCCTTTATGGAGACCAGAGAATTCCCGGCCAATCTAAGAGAGACACAAGCAGGTGAACATTGTACGGTCTCACCAACTGATGCGATCGATGGATTCCTGCTTTGTCGTCTTCGTTGCGCCATCAAATACACGATCCAGGAAAACAACATTTAGTTGGAAGAGCTCGCTTTTCGTCGCATTGATGAAGAGCTCGCTTTTCTTCGCATTGATGAAGAGCATCTTGAGCACCTTTGCGAGGTGGTCAAGATGCTCTTCTGTAGTCCTCGATTAGAATATGATGTCGTCAATGTAAACATTGCATAACCCTCCTAGTAAAGTTTAAGGACCTGGCTCACCTTTTTTTTTTTTTAATTATGCTGGCGAATTTTTTTACTTATATGCCAGTCGGTTGGATTCGTAAACATCATATATGGTTACGAAAACAGTGTACTCCTCGTATTGTTCCTCTAGTTGGACTTGCCAGAAGCCTTTGCAGAGGTCGATGCGTGAAAACATCGTACAATCACCAGTACCGTCGATGATTAATTCGATGCGTGAAATGGGAAAAGGAAATAGATTAGTTTGTTGAGTGATCAGCCGGTGGTCCATACAAAGTTGAAAGGTACCATCTCCTTTTGAAATAATGGTAACTGGTGACGCAAAGCTTGAATTGGACAGTCGAATTATTTTTGCGCCTAGGATCTTTTCCAGCTCCAGTTTCAACCACACTTCATTTTCTCTTTACATGTTGTAGGGTTTTCCCTTGATAACGGTCGAGAATTTTAGCTTAAAAGGTTTCTTGATATCTAAAGTTGCTTCCTGGTATCCCCGAGACATTGAAGTTTCAGGTACACCTGTGTGACCTCCCCCCGCTGATTCAAATTGTGGGGTTCCCCTTTGGGGGCGCCACATAGAAACACATAAGGTTCCTTGGTTATGAATATTGACGTGTTTATTGACGATAACGCCACACGTTTGCACGATTTCCAACAATGTCCGATATTGGGCAGGAGATCGAACTATAGGGGGCGCTCTGACCCGTTTGTTTTCCCCACGCTTGGTGTTTACTCAACACAAGGCCTGTGCACATGCCGACAGGCCTTATGGGCATGGCCATGTCATCTTCTACAATAGAGCGCTGGGCGCAGTTTAATAAAACAAAATACTAACAATCGACGAAGCGACGTTAAGTGCCGGATCTATCGTCAGAGAATGCGAGCTTGACCCACTTCGGCTTTTGTGATGAGCTGGGATCGTGCATGCTGCATTGTTCATGCACGCCGAGTGGAAACAAAAGGGCCCCTCCTCCCCTTCGCCGGAGAACACGAACTCCAGCCGAACGCTGACGCCGCGTTCGGTTATGTCGGCCGAGCGCTGAGTCATTGTATTTGTTGTCCCCATCCGTGTACTTGTAAAGTTAACCGCTTGTGGCGTCACGGTCTGTCCTCCTCCCCAATAGCGGCGCTGTCTTTTTTGACAGTATCACGGAAGGGGGGAGGGTAAGGGCAGGAAAGCAAGGCTCCGTCGAGCAGAGCCTCCGCCAGCGAGAGTCGCTCCTGGCCGTTGGATTTTGCCTTCTTATATAACCAGAGGGAATAGACGCACCCGAAGTGGTTAGATGTAGATGGGCTTCCCGAAGGGCCGGACGTGTCCGAGTACCGATATTCCGAAGGGTGAACATTCGGCAGATCATCTGAGAAGGGCGCGGGAAAGCCGTCCACAAAAGAATACGGCCCCGCCTTGCATCCGGGACCGCCCCGATATGGAGACGCCCCACGGCCTGCCTGAGCGAGGCCTAGATAGGGATGCGTCGAACACGTGGTTCCCACACTCCCCACTCCTCTAGGCTGGGGTAGATTTAAAAAAAAAAGTATACTACCGACTTTCGAAACAAACCAAAACAACACGGCGGTGCCGGATCCCACATACATTGGGTGACTATTAATTCGACGTCTTCGGTGACGTTCCCGACGACGCAGTTGCTTGCTCACCAAGGCGTAGTGTCCTTTGTGAAAGGTGGTTCGTATGGCCCTCGGGACTTTTCACGGGACGAACGGGAACGGCTGGTTCCTGGTCGGCGAGCTGTCCGACGCCGCGCGGGTCCCGTGGATGAAGAGAGGGCAGTCCCCTGACCGGATGTCGATCCCGACGGCGCACGAAGACGACGGGTCGCTGGTTCTGCCCGCGGCCGGCCGGGGTCGGGGTGCTGCTTAACGAGTCAAGCGCAGCCGTGGTCCAAGAACGCAGCTGAACTGCCGGAGCCAGGAGACAGGAGCTCCCAAACGGCGCGAAGCAACGTCCTAGCTGGAGATCCTCTTCGTGGGTGCTCCTGTGGGTTCGTATACTGCAATAGAATGGCCTCGTGGTCTCCGACCGCTTCTGACAACGGCTCGCACCGCGCCCCTGCGGTGATGTGTTATACATGTGAGCGTAGGTGGGAATAACTGACCAATGGCCAGATGACTAGTGTGCGCCTAACCACCCAAGTGAGAAAGCGAGTCGGCGCTGCAAAGTCATACTCCACTGCGGAGAACAGAACCATCGCCAGTTTGCTCGTCGTGAGGCACCCCACTGCCAAGAGAGCGCATCCGTTCTCGGACGTGACAGGCTGAATATAGTGAGCGCCGCCGAGACCGCTGAACAGTTAAATACACACGGGATAACCAAACTGCCCCAGGATTCCCGCAGGTCTAAGAGAGTCGCTGGACGACTGCCACCTGTGAGCGCCAGGAGCTACCAAAGCAACATAGCCTGGTAAGTACGTTTTGTGCAAGAAAAAAGGCGGAAAATGTTTATTGAAACGACATACAATTCATTAAGACATATTTCTCCTTAAATTAGCAGAATATATCTCACTACCTGGTTTTTCTAGCTGTTATAAAATTCAGGCGATGTTGTTTCAAACTCACAAATTTACAAACATTTTACACATTCTTAACTTGTGTTCCTACTAATGTTTGTCACTCAAACGTGACTGATATAGCTATTGCCAACATTGTAAAGTTATTCTTTAACGGGCTTTGATGGGAATAAAACAAAACCGGACTGATCATCTTCCCAGATATAATAAAACGGGAATCGGTCTGCGTGCTTGACAAGGTGAAAATGACTAAACAACTGTTTCTAGATACGAGATGACAGTGCCAGCTTCTAGCACTTTAAATAGTATGTTTAGAATTTCTAAAATGTTCTTCATTCTGTGGAGTCTCAAAAAATGTTCCATGCTAGCTCCGTGGAAAAAGTTGCGTAGTGATATTTGGACTACTCTGCTTCCCCATTGGCCCTCCAATTTTGAGAGTAGAGGACTGATCATCTGCTGCAATGTTTCTATCCAGCTACAGTGATTGGGGCTCTGCTAGACCACTGTTACCAGTTTTAGTATCTGAACGTTGGGACGCTGAGGAAGTGTCGTGACCATATTTCGGAGGTTGGCACTGGCTAGCACTCAGAAAGCGGTGACGCTCCAGGCACATATGGCTACAGTCATGGGACCGTCGTGCCTTCACGGATCCTGTGTAACCACGTATTCCTGCTGACATTCAACATGCTCGAACCTTACCCAACCCCGGAAATCATCTTGCAGAGACCTGCAAATCGATCAGTCATTTCCGTACATGTGACAACCCTCCCAGACTTCTCGGCATCACTCCCAACTTCTTGTAGTGATGCATAAATTTCAGCATACTACTGGCTTAGGGAATTAGAGTGGACACACGGGCTATTGTTTCAATTGCTTCATGTGCGAGCGAAGTCGAAGCTATGAGCATGAGCATGTTGCCCTGAACGACCCTCCTACTACGTGAGCCTACATGCTTGGCGGGGGCATTGAGAGCGTGGGTCTCGCACTTAAAGTGAAACGGAATCTAGCATAGTGAGTGTTGTGTGAGTGTGTTTGGCAACATCGGCGAGTCAGCAGAAGTCAAGCCAAGACGAGTCAAGCTGGTTTTACCGAACTGTTCGTCATTCCGGGGACTCGCCAGGGACCATGTGCCTCTTGTCTAACCCCTCTTTTCTGCACGGCCCAATCAGCAGATTGAATAAAGGCTTTGGGTGACGACGAGAAAGAAGAACCCCAGCCTACGGGGCACGCAGCCGCCCTTTTGCGAGCAGCGACAGCTTCGTGGCAACTTGGCGACGACTATAGCCCATGGTGGAAAAGAATGGGCCTCGTTGTCCCTTCCACTTGCAGAAACGTGCAGTGCCATTTCTGCAAGTGGAAGGGACACATCGTCCGAGCGTTCCATCAGATGGAAGCGGCAAAAAGCTGAGCAAAATGCAGCGACAACAGCACAGTAAAGACAAGCGCTGTCAAATCGGGACGCGCCCCGCTGTACGAACTTTACAACATTGCGAGGGACCTGCCAGCGTTCATGGCAACTGTCACGGTCAACGAAAACCAAGTACTTATGCAGGTGGACTCTGGTTCCGTGTGCTCCATTGTTAACCAGAGGACAATGTGCAAGCTAGAAATTTCCGAGAAGGCGCTTCGACTAGGCACGCGATGAGTCCGCATTTACACTCAACAACCTGTGTATCTCGTGGGAGAGGAGAAATTGCAGGCCAAGTATGGCGGCAGAGAAGCTCAGCTTGCGCTAGTCATCACGAAGGAAGCCGGAATCAGTATTTTGGGACGGGACTGGTTCTATCCTTAAGGCATCCCCCTGGAAGGGCTTCATCAGCTTCATAAAGCTCCCGTTTCCCGGAAATGCAATGCAGAGAGCCTTCCAGCTGTAGGCCAGCAGCACATATTGGAACGAAAGTGGCAGCTTTCTTCGGGGACTTCTCGGAAGTGTTCATGCCCGAGCTGGGGAAGAGCAAGGGTCCCCTGGTGCAAACTGGAGTGGATGATCAAGCCGCACCCAAACTGAACAAAGCTCGTCAAAGTACCATTCGCGCTTTTGCTGAAAGTGGACGATGTATCGAGAAGTTTGTGGAACAAGGTGTCCACATTCCGGTCAAGCATTGTCGTTGGGCGACGCCTATCGCCCCGGTTTTTAAATATGGGAAGGTGAGAATTTGTGGTGACTACAACGGGACAATCAACCCAGTCGTCAAAACGAAGACTTATCCGCTACTCACTCCAGGTTAGCTACTAGCAAGGCTGGAAGGTTGCTCGGCGTTTTCCCGGCTTGACTTCTATCAAGCTTATTAGCAACTTGGCGTCAACGCGGAGATTTTATTCTTCTTGATTGTAACGACGCACAAGAGCTTTCTTAGGTGACCCGATTAAAGTTTGATGTGTCCGTGTCTGTGGCCATCGTCCAGCGTTATATGAAAGAACTCTGGAACGACCTCGAAGGAGTGCAGGGTTTTTCGGATGACATTCTCATCGGCGGACAAACGAGAGCATGCAGAGAACACGACAAATGGTTGCCGAGGGTGCTGCAGTGCATCCATGATGACGGCCTGTGCCCGAATGCTGACAAGTGCGCTTTTCAGGTCAAGGAGATATCGTACCTGTTGTACCGTGTCAACAAGACCGTCGTCGATCCTTCGGCCGAAAAGGTGGAGGTCATCAAAAAAGCTCCAGAATTGACGAACCAGACAGAGTTACAGTCGTTCTTCGAAGCTCTGAACTTCTATGGTTATTTTCTGAAGGGAGTCGCCCATGTGTTGGAACCACTTCGTAGCCTTCTGGATAAGGATAAGGAATCGGCCTGGACGAAGACGGAAGCAGAGGGGTACAAGCGTGCCAACGGTCTGCTAGAATCCTCAACGCTTCTAGCACACTACGATGTGCCACGTCACATAGTGCTGGCCTGCCCGCCTCTCTGCCCGGGCTGGGAGCTGCATTGAGAGAAGTGGGAGAAGACGCGTCATTGAAAGGCCTGTGGCCTTTGTATCGAGAACTTTCCCACAAACAGAGCGCAACCACGCACACAACCAACCACGAGAACAATTAAAACAAGTATTGCTGTCGCCCACCGCAAGCTACACTACCCAACGGTCGACTGGAAGGTAGTCGTTGGAAATGAGTGCCCCCACATAGGAGAATTTCAAGGCTGCATTCAGGTTCCAGGACGAAAACCTTCAGCTGGACATCTTTTTCCGAGTCTTCGTGTCAAGTTATTAACCTTTTTCGCACTGACGGATAAGTAATGTGCTAGACATCTCGAAAGGAAGTAGAAAGAAAACTGAAAACTTTAGTCACTAGTTTGAAAAGTACCAATCACATTCAAAATCTACAGTTACAAATACTAAGCTTTCAGTAAACTGCTTTTTCCGAGGGGGCTACTCTATGCATACTCCGCTGCCAGATTAGACATCACAGTGCACCTGATTGTTTAGCACATAATTTGGGATAGTAGGGCCAATCAAACCTGCAACATCCCTGATCGAAAATGGAAGCTGTTTGGGGTGTCAGCACCTGTGCCCTCAAAGACCCAAGTACCAAACCCCAGCATCCACCTAACCTTGAATGCACTTTGCTGATACGTCCAGTGAACTGGAGCCAGTTGTTGAACATAATTATAGGCTGTCTGGTTTCTTAATTGCGTTGAAGGGTGTCGCCAGTTTGAGTCAGCGTCAGTTACTCATCACTGGTCTTCCTGGAGGTGACCAACGTGGCAACATTTAGGAGAGTTGAAAGGCAGATGGTTATCCACTGACTTGGTGCATACGGTCGAAGCGTATGGCAACATGAAGATAAAATATGATTCTACAAAGTGCTTGCGTGTTTGGTGGTGAAAGGATTACTACAGGACAACGTTGGCTCAACAGTTACTGTACAAATTGGTGTAAGAAGCATTGCTGCTTCTATATATCTTTTATTAAAATAGTCTCCTTATGGTGGTGGAGAATTGATGGCCGGTTGCGTTAGTGCACTGCAGTTGGGAGCTCGTGGGACGAAAACTTTCGCTGCAGAATCAAGGGATCACAAGTTCAGTGCCTTTGCCAGCAGCATCTTGGATAGCAAGGCATGCATAGTGAATTTACTTCATCTACTATCTTCCTTGATCAACCTCGGCACGTCGATTGGACATGACTGGTGAGTCAGCATTCGGCTGGGACTCGTGGTCAATCAGTGCTTCACCGACTGAACATTAACTCCAGCCAAAAGCAGATGCAGCAGTCATGTTCAATTTGAAAACTATGGTCAATCGTTGAAAGTGTAGTAAATTCACTAGTATCTTGCTATCCAGGTGATGTTGCCCCTGCCCATTTTGATGTGTATGAGGATCGTACTAATGTGCGTTTGTGTATCACCAGGCTAGCAATCACACTGCATCGGTTTAATTTATAATGTACTACAGCAAAATGCATTCTCGCAATACCTCAAAGACAAATAAACACTGCCGAGGCACAAACGCCTAATTTAGCTTGCTTTCCTAAGAGAAAATGGAGAGTGCAACTGTGTAGTAAAGAAAAGTTATTACAATGGAAGTTTACAATAAAGACGAATATCACAAGTCATTACTGTTAAGCAAATTCCTTTGATCCGTAACTATTAAATACAACAGATATATAGATAGGAGCTCCTTGCTCCGCCATTTTATTAAGGAATGCCATCACTGCTGCTGCAAGTGACTCTCGCATCTTCACGGTGCTATAGTAGAGCATTCGGGCTGCTTCATAACTGAGCCGCAGCAGCTTCTACGGCTATGTGGCCTCTTCGTTTTAAGTCTTGTCAGCTGCACATTACTGCTTTCGCCACTACTACTTCGTTGGCATCACTGCTTCGTTGGCGTGTTTTGTAGCTGATGGTATCATCACTGACATTGTCACTGGTCTGAAGTTTCTTGGGGCTGTTGGGACCGAGCGGTTGTCCGGGGACTCTGGGTACGGCAGGGAGCCGAGCCAGGGCAGGAACTCATGTGGTAGCCGGACCCAGGAAGGACCATGGGGCAGGAGGGTGTCTCGTAAAGGTAACTCTTTATATATACATATTAACAGGTTACATCATTTGACGGGAGAGCGCTTGAGAGCGCTTGAGAACACACGCTAGCAGCGGCCTGCTGCTCATTTTATAAGGTCACCTTTCCCCACATTCCTAGTAGGTAATCCCCAGGGTTCAGGCCTTCACCAAGACTGTGGGGCCAGTGTCCCTAAGATTCAGGTATGCCCTTCCCCTCTCTTTCACACTGCCACACGCGACACACACACAGAAGGGCCAGACATCCTTGGCCGCGGTGTCGCCGGTCAATGTCGGCGGACAATGGTGCCATCGAAGTTGAGAAAGGCAAAAGACATTCGTAATTGCAGGCGTCCTGGCTTCCGCGTGGTAGGGGATAATCCCATGGGCGATGTAAGCTGGGGAAATTGAGTAAAGCTCCCTCCTTTGTCGAGGGCGTCCCAAGGCTGTCGTGTCGCCGTACGTCGAGGTCAGGCAGGAGAAGCAAAGAGAGGGGCCGGACGGCAAAGACGACCAGATGACACTGCCGTGGGTCAACCCGATAACCCCTCGGAGAAGGTCACGTCGTCCCCGCAAAGTTGCGCAAACCAAGGTGCGTTGGCGACTCCAGGACGCCTCTCGCTCTGTCTCAGGGCGCAGCTGACCGTAGCCACCTGGCAATGATGCTCCAGGGCGATCACCCGTGCCGGTCGGTATGGAACGGCAAGGTCGTTTCCCGGGGCCTTTCGCGACAGGGCCAATACCAGTGGTGGCCCGGATGCTGGTTATTGCACTGTTCCTCGTAGGCCCCACACAATTCTTTTAATGCTGATTTTCCAGAAGGCTCCTCTAACAGACCAAGTTCTGCAGTGCGTTTGCACTGCCCGTCTGTAAACAAGTGAATGTCACACAAGGGGCTATGGCTGCAAGAGACTGCAGCTTATTATTCAGAGAGTGATCCCGAGAACTTGTAGATTTCTCTAACGAAGCCAGTTCATTTTGCCTAATTCTACGGTGGCTCCTAGCAGCAGATGTTTTTCTGGAACATGTAGATTTATTCTAAGTGGCAACTGTGCAGCAACTGTATTCAATGTGTGCAATACCTAAACATACAATAAAAAATTTTTAGAATGTTTTGGAATAAAATTGTGCACGAATCATTTTCCTGGTGATATCATGCTTAGATGTAAACACACGTAGCATATTTTACTTTGAAACAGCATGGAATTTTTCCAACATCATATTAAAGATAGCTACAAATATACACGTTAAGAGATAAAATTCAAGCAGCCCTTTTTTTTAGCGTATCAATGGGAACGTAAAACCCAGCAGTAGGTCAGGGTGGCGAATACCTCCACTACAGACGTTGAGCTACGCAATACTGCGACGGCCCACACACGCAAGACGGGTACTAGGCGGCCGTCCCTCCAGCTAATTGTTTTGCGTGCTCCTGTTGACTTAGCAGCTTACGCCCACCATCATAGTTATACCTTACCCAAACACGTTCCTTGAGGTTTCGGTGTTGTGATGGACTTGAGGAACCCGAGAGCTTCTGAAGAAGTTCGTATGCCGGTGCAAAACCCGCTGTTCCGCGTCTGCCACCGAAGACGTTGGAGGCGGTCGTCTCACATAGTTTGAGCGCCGACGTCTCTTGGGTGTCCAGTTGACAGGTGGCCGTTTCTTCGCAGCAGACGCTCCTTCCGACAGCGTAAAAACGCGTAAATGTGGAGAGCAACTGCAACCAACGAACCAAGAGCCGACCGAGGCGAGCAAAGGCCATGTTCAGAGCCATTAGGCCTACTGTATAACTGGAGCCGTGGGTAGCGTACCCTCGTTGAGTGCTGCCGACGAGGGTACGCTTTACGAGCCGTAAATAAGTCTGGGGAATTCAGTTTACCTAAAATGACATTTAGGTTAAATGCCATTTGAGTTGCCGTGTGGCAGTGCCTAAACTACATTTACACTGAACGTCATTCGGCATAATTGCCATTTGTTGCGCCGTCTGACAGGGGTATAAGACTGCTTACGTGTGGGAATGCGAAAGCATGACGCACGCAGGCATAGCTCTAGTCAGCCGGGACCGTGGAGCCTCCGTGGCGTCGGGGAAGCGTTCTCGTCTAGCACCCCGAAGGCCCGAGTTCGATTGCCACACGGACCGAAATGTAGGCAATTTTCTTTTCAAAGCCATAATTGACTTTGTTTACAGAAACCTCCCTGAGACATTTTTCGCAGCCAATGGGAATTTAGGTGCCGCTTCGGTGCTACAGACAACGCCCAGCCAATGGAAATTTAGTTGCCTTTTTCGCAGCTTGACCGGCTTCACTCAATGAGACAGTTAATGCTTTCGCATTCAAAATGTCATTCAAGGTGTTGGTCGGAGCACGCAAAAGCGTAGTCATTTGCGCAGCGCCCGAAGGCGCAGCCGCGCGCTTCACGCATTTTCCTGTGACAATGCGTCGTCTCACAGCGCATGCTTACCAGTCTTTTTCAGCATTACCCTGCTGGCATAAATTTCTTAGTTGTAAATTCTTTATTTTCTTTAACAAAAATAACTCTCAAGGGACGGAGATTTCTTTCACTTGAAAATTTTAAGGAAATACAGAGATTTGTTTTGAACACTCTGAAGGAGGCCTTTGTCAAGCATTTTTTCAAGAACAGATTTTTTTAGAGTATCCCAGGCTGTTGATGGACGGTCCGAATCTGTCATGGGTGCCTTCAGCTTGGTTTTTTTATTTATTTGGCATTGAATATACTTTCCGCCTCTTTTGATTTAATCTCTTTATGCATTCCTAGCCAAAACATGTAACTTCTATAGCACTTATCATGGCTGTGGTTCCGCGATGTCCGGAGTGCACCAGAGCCAGACTCAGGTCGCAGCACCGTTGGTACCACAACAGGTGATTCCCGTGTTAAACATCCTCGTTGCGTTGATAATTCAGCTTCCTTGTTCTAGAATTGCTGAAACACGCCTTCACTGAGGTTTCTGACGTTTCCGTTTTGGACGGCGTCGTACACAGAATGACATCTACTGTGGTGTTCTCTGCCAGACTCTCAGCCCTAATCGGCGGTTTGGTTAACGCTTCCAGCATGACATCATCTGCGGGACTGTGTCGTTCGTTTCCGGTCGCCCGTGAAGTCCGTCTGATTTCCGTGTCTACATTACGGTTCTGTTTTTCGTGTTAATAGCTCGGGTCGTTGTCATAAACTGCGTGCTTAACATACCGCCGTTTCATGCGTGGCGATAGAATATATAGGAGCCGGATTGTGCGGGCCCATCATCTCTAAAACGTGTTGGCTTGGTGAACCGTTCTGATGGTCACATGTCGCAAGGAAATGTAGCTGTGAGTCCGACTTGTGGCACAGACCCACGCCCAGCTCTCGTGACAAAACATGAGCAGAAAGCTTGCGCCCGTGAATGTCTCGGCCAAATAAACGCGCAATACGCAATAAGAAAAGACTTGCACAAAATAGGCCATTATATCTGCATTTTTTGTTGAACATCTTCATGATCTTTACACCGGTGAATGATCTCCTACTAGGAAATAAGCCTTCAACAAACAACCAGAATAAAGCTCGTTCAGTTAAGCACTTGGGACGACCCCTTTTAGCATATTCCTTATCTAGTTTCACTTCAGTTTGACCATTTTACACTTTAATGCGATCAAAACCAGGTCAAAGAGAGGACGCAGGCGAACTCCTGTTGGGTACAAGATTTTGACTCAGAAATTCGGGGGAAAAGTAGATAATTCGAAACACAAAGCTTGCTGCTTGTGATTTTTTCCTCAGTCTCCAGGCCCTGAGAATAGAAACGCTACCTTGATTTAGAATTTTAGATAGTTTCCAATTACCATTGCGCCGTGCACAAAACACTGACAGCGTTTATCCCACACTCCATTACCAAGCGATGAAACAGAACTCAACCACATTGAGACGGTTTTCTCACAGCTCAGCGCACTCGGAGCGAAACTTGCGAAATGCTGGTTCTAGGCAATGACTCGCCTGCCAGCAGATATGGTTCCGCAGACATCCTAATTTTGTACAGACGTTTCATGAATATCCTGCGGGCGTGGTTAAGATATATGATCCACCTAAACCTCATTACGTTATTTAAAAAAATTAGAAACGCAAAGTGCACGGCCGGTATTGCTTATGGCGAATTCCACTGGGCGTTTTGGAGCGCGCCGGGATCAGTTGACCAGATCCGGACTGGAGCACACGATTGGAACGGGGTCGCGCAGCCTACGGATCCCCAGTGGAACATGACCATTGCTCCGGGATCGACGGATGCCTTCCCGTCATTCAACTGCTCGGGAATTCCCTTTCCGCGGCCGCCGCGGTCGTTTCGAAGACGTTTTCGCAATCGCGGCGCTAACACGTGTTCGACGCACGAGCGGCAGGAATGGCTCAGGCGCTTCTAGCAAAGATTGCCGAAATGCCCGCAGCGCCGGCAAATACCTTCTCTTCTCCTTCCTGGAAAACGAACCGCCTGCCGAGCCAAGGGGTAAGCAAGCGGCCATTACGTATTCTTCTGATGTCGAGACAATCTAGGAGCCCAGCCCGCGACGTGCTTCTTCTTCTGAGGCGAGATGGACGAGATCGGTCGAGATGCCCCACGAGAAATGAATTCACGTGTGTGCGCCGAGGGCTGGCCCGGCTGGCTTCCGGTTGAATCCCCCGAAATCGTGGGAGCGACTTTTCTTAGATCCAGATCGAGGTCTGGAACGGTAGCTAATCCAAAATACACCAGTGAAACACGTCGGTCTCGATCCCGATTGCCCAGTGAAATAGGCTCGCTCCAGAAAAGTCGATCCCGGCGCGCTCCAAACGACCAGTGGAATTCGCCATTAGAGTTCACAGCGGAGGTTGCTTTCAGGCACCAGTGATACCCGCACTGATCTTTGTGTCGCCTCAACTGTACTGGCCTATTCTAAATCTAAGGCAGAACGTTCACCCTAAGCACTTTGCAGGACTAAAGCACAAAGATGGTTACATTAACAACCAGCTAGTGCATCAGCGAGTCCACAAGTTTTCTAGTCACTAAAGGTATATAGTTCCAAAAATTACATATTCATGTTTTCTTTCCTTCCAAGAACAAAAGCTGAGTAGAACAAATTTTACCCCATCTCGTAAATGCAGCAATTTTTATAGATTTTTTAGCGCTTTGTAGCAAAAGTACAGCACTAAAATCCTTTCTAGCTAAGCTCTCGAAAGAAACCAGCAGTATAAACAAATAAAGAACAAAAACCCCAAAGCCAAAACCAAGTTTACCCCGAAAAATCATTATCCATTCCGCTCTGTAAAGGTGGATGACCAGCAAGCTGTTTAGCACACGACAAAGACGTGAGACGGAATTTTGAACAAAGGTACGAACACATTTATTGTCTAGATCAGTGGTCATCGTGGCAAAAGGTGTCGGAGGGTTATCGCCGCCCCGAGGAGCCGGAGGAAACTAAATGGATGGATGGATGGATGAATACGGCTGAGCCCTTTGGATCGGGCGGTAGCTTACGCCACCTAGCCATTTTGTTTTACCATTTAGGCTTAGAATATTTAAATGTGAAATCTATATTCACTCCGCAGTGAATGTAAACTCGCGCGACGTGACCGCCATCCTGCGGATGGAAAGGAAACTAGGCACGCAAGTAATGCCTTCGGGCCCTGAGAGATAATAAATGAAAAAAAAAAAGTGGCTTGGAACGACGACAAAGAGAGGGTAATGCGCTTCCCTTCTCCTCCTCCTTCGCGCTAATTTTGCAGCTAAATTTAGCGGAAAAATTCCACCGCCAAATTTAGCCAGCAAATTTTCCCGCTGCATTTGACGAGGAAATTATTCCGCTAAATTTATCGGGGATACGTTTCCGCTAAATTGGGCGGGGATATTTTCCTGCTAAATTTGGCGGGAAATTTTTCCGATGAATTTAGCGGGAAAATATTTTCGCTAAATTTGGAGGGTAAATGTTTGCGCTAAATGTGGTGGAAAAGTTTACCCGCCAAATCTAGCGGGGGAACTTTTTCGCGAAATTTGGCGGGGAAATTTTTCTGCTAAATTTACCAGGGAAAATAAAGTATTTGTTGATGCGCACGAAAAAGCCACGGAACCCTAGCCATAAACAGCTTCGCTGTACTATACCCCGAAAACGTAGGACCCTGTGTATAAAACTCTTCCTTTGGACTTCAATGTCCGTTTAAGCCCCAGCAAATAATTGTACGAAAGACTAACAGCGCAACCACGTTTTGAATACCACTGTGAAGCTTTAAGTGAACTTCCGCAGGCAGCACGGCAAAAAATCGCTTAACTTTGCCTAAGTATGCCAATCCTAGGTGCCAAACTTGGGCTTAGTTAGGTTTTTCTCCAATCCGTTACTTAGTGCCAAAGTACTTTTGGTGGCGAAGCAAAGAAAGGAACCGAACACGACGAAGCTCGTGCCAAGACTATTTTTTTTTATATCCGTCACGCGCTTGTCGCCTTCCAGCAACGCGCTCCCGCTTCCGATGGACGTCTTTTTCTTTGCTGCTTTGTCACCACATAACTCTCCTCCCCAAAGACGGAGTCGCTCGAACGAACAGTTTTATGTTGAAGTTATGGAGGAAAAGTAAATGGGCAACCGGAAGCTTCCTGCCTCGATGAGCACTGTGTTTCTGCGTCTAAACACAATGTTTGAATTGCCTCGAGGTAGGCCTGTTTGAGGCGGTCCTTGGCAACCACTTCCTCTCGTCCATTAATCTTGATGGTGCAATTTTTCTAATTTCACGCAAAGACAAGATATGGACCGCTGTAGGGTGGCTGAAGAGAGCGTCGTACCACATCTGGTCTTAAGATAAACTTGTGTTGCTTCACTAAGGTCTTTGTTGATGAATGGTTTGGTTGTTGCTTTTGCCCAAATGGGTAGAGGCCTGATCTCTCTGAAGATACTCTGTAGTCTCTTGACGTATGTCTCGATCTTAGAAGGTGTTGCTGTAGGGTGCAAGGGCTTTGCCAACTAGGCCGACAACCGAAGTGAAGTGTCATAGACGAATTGGGCTGGCCAACAAGCTAGGTCTTTTCTGACAGCCGCACGAAGACCAAGAAGAACGATAGGAAGGAGCTCTAACCAACGAGTTGCATCTTGGTAAGCCATATTAGAAGCTTTTAGTTGACGGTGAAATATCTCAACAAGTCCATTCGCTTGAGGATGATAGGCAGCTGTCCGTGTGGCTGTCAAAAAAGACCTAGCTTGTCAAACTGTCGTCCCCTGTCTTTGACGACCTTGATAAGTGTTCCGAAGCACCCGACCCAGGTTTTGATGAAAGCTGATGCAACGGTCTCAGCTGTGAAGTCTTGGATTGGTGTTGCTTCCGGCCAACGAGTGAACCGGTCAACAATCGTGAGGAGGCATCGGTAGCCTTTGCAGGGTGGTAGAGCTCCGACGGGATAAATGTCGACTTTTTTTAAAGGGCCGTCGGGAGGCGCAAACTTGGCAAGTGGCGTTACGGTGTGCGGATGTTTTTGCTCGCTGGCACGGCGAACATGCTCTCGCCGAATGTCAGACGTCGCCGTTCATGCCCGGCCAGACGCAGCGTTCCTCGACCAGTTTTTGTGACGCTCGAATTTCAGGGTGAGCGAGAGAGTGAAGACAGTCGAAAACTCGTCGGCATAACTTTTCAATGACGAACGGGCCTTGCCTGCTTATGGAAGTGTCACAAACAATGGTGATGTCTGACGAAAAATGAGGAACGTCTGTGAGCTGTGGGGAGGTTGTTGAGTGGCGTAGGTTCCTGTCTTCTTCGTTTTGTTGCTGCAGACTAGCGAACGTTTCCCGCGACAAATCGGCGGTGTCAACTGAAGCAATGTGGCTAAGCTGTCTGCAGGGATATTTTGCGTTCCTTTGACATGTCGTATGTCTGTTGACTATTCTCTCAAGAAAGAGAGGTGCCTGACCTCTCTTGGAGAGTAACTGGTTCTGGCAGCTAAGGAAATATGCGTCAAAGGCTTGTGGTCCGTGAAGATGATGAATTGGCGACCTTCTAAGAAATATCGAAAATGTTTCACAGCCAGGCAGGCAGCTAATAACTCTCGGCCGAAAGCGCTGTACAGTTGCTCAGTGCTGGTCATTTTCTTCGAGAAATAACCGAGCGGTTTTCAGGCTCCACCAAGGACCTGCTGTACCACAGCGCCGATAGCGACTCCGGAAGCGTCTACCATGATGCTTCGAAGAGCACCATGTTGGGGATGCTGCAACAGGGTCGCCTGGGTTAACCTATTCTTGGCAGCGGAGAAATCGTTGTCGGCCTCTTGATTCCAAAGGAGTATAGCTGCTGGAGACTTGGATTGCGTGAGCATTGCTTCAAGAGGTAGGAGGATGGTCGCACAATGTGGTATAAAACGGTGGTAAAAGTTTCCCAACCCCAGAAAACGACACAGTTGACGGAGGGATAAAGGCCGAGGAAACTCAGAAATGACCTTGAGTTTCGTCGTTAGTCGTTGAATGCCTTGTTTGTCCACCGTATGTCCAAAAAGTCCAACGAAGGAAATCCGAACTCACACCTGTCCACGTTTATGATGAGGTTGTAGTCTCGAAGGCCTTCAAACAGGAGCCGGAGATGATAGAGATGGTCCTCTGGTGATGTACTTGCGACAAGAATATCGTCGACGTACGCGAAAACGAACTTAAGTCCTCGTGTCACGACGTCGATAAATCTTTGGATAGTTTGCCAAATGATGTCGTGGTGGCGGTGTTGGGGATGTCTTCTATGGCTACAGGAATTTGATGATATGCTTTCGTAGGATCTATTTTTGAAAAAAAAAAAAAATAGATCCTCTGAGGTTGATAGTCAAGTTTTGAATGTTAGACGATGGGTAGCGGTCAGGGAGCGTGGCTAAATTTAAAGCACGGTAATCCCCATGAGGCCTCCAGTCGCCAGTTTTCTCGGGAATCATGTGGAGGGGCGAGGACCAACAGCTCGAGGATGACCTAGCGATTCCCATTTCAAACATATTTTCGAATTCTCGCCGGGCGATGCGAAGTTTCTCAGGGGTTAATCGCCGGGGAACTGCATGGGTAGGTTGACCGTGGATGGTGATACTGTCTACAACGTCATGCGTGGCAGGTTTGGTCCAGTCAAGGGAGGCAGTCAAAATCGGGAATTCCTTGATGAGGCTTGTGTACGGCTCGGGTACGCTGTATTTTATCGTTAAGGCGAAAGGTGAGATGGTTGTGGGCTTGCCCATTATGGAGAGTCAGGTGGTAGAATCAATGAGATTCTTGCGTGCCATGTCGCCCAAAATTGTGAAATGGGATAAGAAGTTCGCACCCAGGATGGCGTGGCTGTCTGGTGCAACAAGAAATACCCATCGAAAAATTCGCCGATTGCAGCTAGTTCGACAGCAAGGGGTCTCCTGTACACAGGGAGGCTGCTGCCGTTTACTGCTCGTAGATAAGAGATGGGAGTAGAGCCTTTGTCAGCGGTTTGCGAAGCAAGAATGCTGACCTCGGCCCCTATGTCGATGAGAAACTTAACATTTCAAAGTTCGTCTTTGAGGAAAAACAGGCGATTGTCAAAAGGTTTAGGAGGAGCACTCGTCGCCGCCAGTGTTTTATGGTTTCGTTTTTTGACCATCCACAAGGCTGCGTGCAGCGTTCTGCTCTGGAACAAAATTTTTGATGGTACAAGCAAGGTTGAACTTCTGGAGACTGGCTTCTCGAAGCGAAAAAAACGTCGCAATTGTGATGCTCGGTTCGCAGTTCGAGCAGAACGGGACGAGTCATGGGATGGCTCTGAACAACGAACAAGGGAGCTTGCGACGAGTGTGGTCAGGTTCTTGATTTCCTCCCGAAGGGCCGTCATTTCTTCAGAGGAGGCGAATCTCTGCTGTTGGGGTTCAGAGAGCTGATGTACGTTCGAGTTGTGAACAAAAATCTGTGGTGGTGCGACCTCCATGATTTTGTCTTAGTGCTGTGGCAGAGCTGGCAGGGTCAAATCTGCTGCCGTGGTAAGTATAGCATCTGGACAGTCGAAGGAAGACGTTGTGGAAAAAGTTATGTTTGTAATGTCGCATCAAACATCGCTGAGCGCTCGCCAAGGAGGGCCTGCATGTGACGGAGTAAATGTGAAGATCGCCGATCTCCGATCTCTTTTGCTGCCAGCAGCTGCTGTAGGCGCTTGAGTTCCGGAACCGCCGTTCGTTCTAAGATTGCCGCTTTCAGCGCGTCGTACGGTGCAGCGGTGGGGGATTTGAGAAAATGTCATAACCTTCCGATTCTACTTTGTTGGGAAGGGCAGCTGCAGGTGGTCGAAACGCGTCGTTTGCGACGTGACCTTCGAAACGCCGAATTGGGCTTCAACCTGCAGAATCCAGATTTTCGGGTGCCGTGGACAGAAGGGCGGGAGGCATACAGCGTAGTGGTTGATGATATGGGGAGGCTCACCCGTACGATCCGTTTATTGCGTGTTCGCGGCCATAGTTCCCGGGTCAATAGTGTGGTGGCAAAGAAAGGAAAGGAACCGAACACGACGAAGCTCGGGCCAAGACTATTTTTTATATCCGTCACGCGCTTGTTGCCTTACAGCCCCGCGCTCCCGCATCCCAAGGACGTCTTTTTCTTTGCTGCTCTGTCACCAGATACTTTTCTTGGCTTTGCTATGTTTTTTTAGAGCGCAGCTCTTAGGCGCCCGTTTCCGGCTAGAGCGGCGTCGCCGTCGCCGTCGCCGTCGGCGTAACCGCGCGGTGCATTATGGGTAAATTTCCCCGCTAAATCTAGCTGGAAAATTTCCCCGCTAAATCTAGCGGAAAAATTTCCCCGATAAATTTAGCGGAAAAATTTCCCTGCTAAATCTAGCGGAAAAATTTCCCCACTAGATCTAGCGGAAAAATTTCCCCTCTAAATCTAGCGGAACAATTTCCCCGCTAAATCTAGCGGAAACAATTTCTCCGCTAAATCTAGCGGAAAAAGTTCCCCTCTAAATCTAGCGGAAAAATTTGGTCACGTGACCTGGGGAGTCACGTGACACCCCGAGGTCACGTGACCCCCTCCCGTGGTCACGTGACCTCTGATGGGGGCACGTGACTGCCCCCCCCCGTGTCCCCACCAAGGTCACGTGCCCTCGGGGGGGGGGGGGGGTCACGTGACCCCCCCCCCTCCGAGAACAGGTAACCCTCAGTACCCTTCCCTCCTCCTCCTCAAGAGCTGCGCTCCAATTCGTTGTTACAGGGAGTTGTAAACGGCTTTCACTTTTTTTCTGATCCACCGCATCATGGTCAAACTGCTACGCATGAGCCAAAGATGCCATGTCTTAATCAAACAACCAGCAATGAAGCCTGATTCTCGCATTTCCTGCGAAACTAAGGCCCAAAAAAGCAAGGTAGCTACCGAACAACCGCAGAAATGCCTAACTCTGGAACTTCTTTTAAATTTGAGGTAAAAATACCAAGACCCTGACTAACAAATAAGGAGTTTGGTTATACGTCGGCTTTTTTAGAGATTTCAGGCCTTTAAATTATCAAACAAAACCAACATTTTTGCCCACAGAACTGTGCTAGATATGTCAGTTGCCATACCGCCCGTAGTAGCATCGTATCGTAAACAGTAATAGTTAAGCGAACACAAATGAAAGTATATTAGCCAGTTTTAAACGTCCAAAACCCGATTCTTCTGAAGAGCTAAAGAATAAAAAAAAAATATCAAGAAAAAAATGTAGAATCGGCTGATGAGATTTTACTTTAGGTTTCCCACTTGTCGGAACTGCGCAACAGAAAGCAAAATCGCAACAAGCGAATTAGGCGTAAGCGGTGCACGATCCTTGTGGATCAATTGGCTATCACACGAAACCTTAACTTGAATGTTACTTTCCGGTAGTCTCAGAATAGTAGCCGGCGTTTCGCTAAAAAAAAAACCTGAAGTTAAGTAAATCTAACATTTTCTTAATGCTGCTAAGTCATCGAACAGCAAATATTATTCAAATGACCTGCAATTGAAACTCATCCACTTGGCTCTATATTGTAGAAAAACGTGCGTTTGCACAATTATTTCTTTTTTTGGTTTGATGAGGTAAGAAACTGACAGGCTCGAGTGTGACCGCTGGATGCGCTTTGTAGGAAGAGTCTTTTTTTTGTCAATTCAGTGCATACAGTGTTTATGTTTTCGTTATTACTCTAAGGATGCGCACTTTTTGCCACCTAGTTGTTAAATCCATGTTGATAGATTAGACAATAACAAATGACCTTTCTAAATGTCAGCATTTCCAGGGTTGATATAAGCCTCTCCGTTCCTTCGTTGCGTCTTTGAGCCAGGACTTTACAACGCGATGCTTGTATTCCTTTGTGTAGTTGCAGTTTTGCTAGCATGTTCCGATGCTGCAAAATTATCAGAACAGCAGAGGAAAGAACGTCAAGTGAAGAGTTCCACTAACGCTTGGTTGGTACGTACCTTGTTTTGTTAAAGTGGGCAGGCTTAGCTACTGCTTGTGTAGAGATGAAAATAAATCAAAATGCCAAATAATGAACGAAGTTCAGCACTTTAATTTTTTTTTTTTTAATTTTCGTTGGTAAAGGTCACATTGAACTCTGGTGCCCGGCTGGAACGTGTGCTCCTCTGGTATTACGTATCTATCATGTCCCGTAGAGTACGCCAGGTAATGTCATAGCTTTGTAATTATGCGCTGCACCAAGATTTTCGCCGTAGCACTGCAATAAAGGTGGATTGACACCATGCGTCTGTCCAAGTGTACCTCTGTGCTCTGCAGTCTTTATGTAGTCATAGACAACACCAATCAAAGTTGGGGACGCCGAAACGACAGTCACGTCTGCGTCCGCTTAAGCTAGCCATGCATCGTTCACTTCGAAGGTTGGGTGGTAGAAAACACCAACTACAGGGGTGGTAAACACACTGCAAGCATTAATCTTTAAAGGCGGACTTTGTGCTTTAAATATTGAGTCGCTTTTAAGATTGAGACATGTCAGTAAAGTAGCTTCGTCTATAGCATATGCGAAATTAGGAATTGAGTAACTTGCAAAGCAATAAGCAACAAAAGTCGTCGCGTGTGCGTAACACGCTCTAATATTTATCAAGGACGTTGTATCGTGAATTTTGTCCTTGTGAAATTTCAAGTCGTAGCCGAGTTCCTGCAAAGCGTTAGGACATCCTGCTTGATATTGTTAATGTCATTGTATTTTTGAAACTTCAGAAAGTATTATATTCCTGGGGAGAATTGTACACTGTAATGGCAAATTATTGATTAATACCATCTAAAACATCAAGGTATGATTTTGTGTTGCTAGGACCGACATATATTTGTCTCATTTGTTCATTGGGAACACTTCTGCAGCAAATTTAATTTCTGGTCGCTATGATGAAGAAGCGTAATATTTCCGAGGATGAGCGCCGGACTCTGAACATGCATCTAAATTAAAATTCCATTGTTTAAATAAATGTGTGTTATACTTTCGGAACACACTTAATGTATCTCAATGTCTTCCATGGCTCAATGTGATCCTGAGAAAGAGCTTCTCAAACTGTGATGCTTGAAGTACGCCACTGTTCATCCTTAAAGTCGAGTCCAACGCCAAAGAAGGGTTAGTGTGCGTGGAGAAATAAAGAATGAATCTAATCATTTATACGCCTAATTAATTCTTGTGATTAGTGTTCCTGCTGCTGGAGCGCTTGAATATCGGCGCTCCAGTGCAATTATTCAAGAAGTTTGATTACATGGTGTTGCAATTTGATTTCAGCTGTTTACTGATGAACAAACACACTACCTTCTGTATCGTTCCATAGAAAACGATGCTGCGTATGGAGGATTCAGACAGTGTGTTACCATGTTATTGAGAGAATGTTGGGACCCCAGTCTGGAGCTCTGGTACTACTTCTATTATCAAGGTATATATACAAGTGAAGTGTACGTATAATCTTTTACCGATTCTTAGAACAAATATGCAGCGGTTATTAAGAAATATAAATCCTATCTACGGGTTTGTTTTTGTGGCTTATTCACTAAAAGTTTGATCAAGAGTCACCCTTACAAAACTATTTATCGACTTTTTACAGACATTCTATGGATTATGGTGTATAGTAGACTATATACTACTAGAGAATACGTATCCACTTTTCCATCGACTGTCTATGGCTTCTTGGCCGATTCTTTTAGACTTTTTATAAAGCTTAGATATAAATTGCATACAAAACAGATTCTAACATCATTTCTTCCTTGTATAACAAGGATATGATCTACTGTTGTGTAACAGTGACTTGATCTATTGTTGTGTAACAGTGAAATTGTTCATGATGTAGCCGTCCTCCCAGGAATTAGTGACCACAAGATGGTCACTGCTAGATTGATGTTCCCTCATCTTTTCGTTGCCCAGGAGGCCGACAGGAAAGCCTTTATGTACGATAATGGTTATTTTGAAGCTATCGAAAAAGGGCTGTCTGAATCTTTTGGGGATTTCGAGCGTTTCGCTTTAGAAAAAAGGTGTAGACGATATATTGAAATTTTTCAAAAACCGATTGCTGGAATTAATAGACAAATATGTTCCCGTTAAACTAATACGTGCAAAAGCAATGAATGACAACAGCTATAAAAAAGCGCAGACGGAATTTTCAAGATCATAAACTACACCCATGCATATCGGAAGCCGCAGAGCTCGGGAAACTCATTGTAACCAATAAGGGAGCTGTTACCACTGCAAAACGCGAGTATTTTGATAAACTGTCTGATGGAATGCGACCTAGAAGCAAAGAATTTTGGAAATACCTAAAAAAGACACGAAATTAGATTATGGAAATTGCAAATATACTATATCTTGGGAAAGCGACTCAAGAAGGTTCCAAAAAGTAAAGCTGTTTTAATACATACTTCCAGTCTATTTTTGCCTCTAACGTGAAAACTCATCCTTGCCCCTATCTCAATGAAAAAATGTAAATCAAATTGCTCCTGTTGTCATCAGTATAAAGGGGATAAAGGAGTGCCTAGATGAGCTTGATATTAAAAAGGTTGAAGGTCCTGATGGTTTGTCAGCCAGAGTTTTAAAATTGTGCTCATTTGTTGTGTCTCGCTACTTAGAGATTATGTTTTGTAAATCTCTAGAACAAAGCGTGCTCCCGGGTCAGTGGAAGGTGAC
The DNA here is from genome assembly GCF_016920785.2 of Ixodes scapularis. Lineage (NCBI taxonomy): Eukaryota > Metazoa > Arthropoda > Arachnida > Ixodida > Ixodidae > Ixodes > Ixodes scapularis. The sequence continues at coordinate 711,747 of NW_024609869.1, read as the reverse complement.
GTGTGTTACGCCAATCCATAAGCAGGGATCAAAACACAAAGTGGAGAATTATCGCCCCATCTCACAAAACGCATATGTTGCAATATTTTAGAGCATATTATTTATAGCAATGATGTGAGGCCTTTCAATACAAATAGTTCTTTCTCTTCTACCCAACATGGTTTTAGAAAGGGCCTCTCATGCGCCACGCAGCTCGTAGAGCTTTATCATGACTTGGTTTCAACGGCTGAGGGGGTAGAAGAAACACACGTCATCTTTCTCGATTTGAACAATGTTTTCCATAAAGTATATCCCCCTTTGTTGCTACACAAACTGTGCTCCCTTAGCTTTGATGGAAACGTATACCGTTGGATAGAAAATTACCCCTCTGAGAGAAAGCAGTGTGTCGTCGTAAATGATGCAAGCTCACACTTTGTTGATGTGACTTCTGGCGTGCCGCAGGGGTCAGTGCTGGGGCCTCTTTTATTTCTTGTGTTTATTAATGATATATCATCGACCATTAACTTGTTGATAAAGATGTTTGCAGACATTTGTGTTTCGTATAGCAGGGTGAACAGTGTTAGTGATTCGACTTTTTTACAGTTCGACCTGGATAGAATATCGGATTGGTACAGGATTTGGGAGTTAGGCTTGAATGGGGATAAGTGTGTGAAGGTTATTTTTGGAAGAAAACGTAACCCTGTATCATCATGTTATTTTATTCATCATCATAAATTAAGTAGTAATATTGATGTTAAATATTTGGGGATTACCTTGTCAAGCACACTTTTTTTTAATGTTCATGTCACTGAAACTGCTAAAAAGGCCAGCTAAACTTTAAATTTTCTTAGTCGAAATTTACGCAGTGCTCCACAGAAACTAAGGGAGACAGCCTACTGCTGTTTGGTTAGACCAACACTGGAGTGCGCATGTGTTTTGTGGGATCCGCACCAAAAGTACCTTGCAAATAAGTTGGAGAAACTTCAAAGCCGCGCGGTGAGATTCGTAACAGGAAATTATAGTAGAAGCAATAGCGTTACAGAGATTAAAAATGTACTTGGTTGGGAAACTTTATTGTTAAAACGGAGGGATTTTTGATTCAGGTTCCTGCTCGCAATTTTTAACGATTTCACAGGTGTTGATAAAAACATTGCCTAACTATATTTCAAATCTTGTGGATCATTCCAGAAAGTTAAGGGAAATTTTCTGCAGAACAGATTATAAAAAGTTTTCATTTTTTTTCCCACACACAATTACTCAGTGGAACCCATATTGCTCGAGTCTTTTTTTTTATTAATGATGACGTGGGACAATTTACCTCAGGAAATGGTCTTGATTTTTAATCTTATTTATTTGTATCGTTTATCTATTCTCTTTCTTGACAGCTCAGGCTGTATATTCAAGAGTTTTGTTTTTATTTCTTTATTGAGCGTATTAATTCATGGGCTGTACCTGCTATAATGCAGAAGTTTCGGCGCTGCAAGATTTCTTTTGTAAAAAGAAATATAAAAATGAATCCACTTTTTTGTTTACTATGTAGCTTCTCGGCCTATTTTTTAGACTTTCTAAAGAACTTAGCATATACAAATTAGATATAAATTGCATATAAAACATAATCTAACACCCTTTCTGCCCTATATATAACAACACTAGGTACGTTTTTGGTTAAAAAAAAAAAGAAAACATATTCCGAACAATAATTTTATTTTTTCTTATAATAAGTCCATGGAGACTTCACTTTCCACTTGCCGCGTGCACATACACAGACATGAGACATTCACACGCCAATGAGCACTCATAACACTAGTAATTCAGCGGTGTTGACTGCTTCGCCGCTATATATACCCTACATTTGAAAGGCATTCATTTGAATGAGGATCATCCCAGAAGATTAAAAAAAAGATTACAAGTATGTTTTTTGTTTGTTTTTTTTGCCACTAATTTACACAAAATGTCTGTTATAAGGGTTGATGAACTGCGTCTCAACCCTTATAACGGAAAGGCGATAAGTATTTGACGCAGTCGAAAAAAGAAACGTCCACAAGGAGGCTCCAACTGGGAGTGATGTCGCTTCTCCGCACTGCACCATATCATGCCATCGAGTCTAGTTCATAAAAATTGCATAGAAGTATGTTCACAAGATGTCTCTTGTAACGTGGAAATACACATTTTATAGCATTTCTATCATGTTTACTTGATAGACTTCGGTTGAAAGAAAGTTTATAGAAAGTGTGTGGGAAAGTGTTTTCAAAACAATTTCGAAAAATGTTTTGTAATAGGAAGAAGTCGGGACCCGCTGACCAAAAAGATAATGGAAGCTAAAAAAAGTAGCGCTTCTCGCTGAAAGGTGTGTTAGTAGTCCGTCCTTAACATTGCCTCAAAAAGAGCTCGAATTTTTATCTTGATATTTGCGGTGGGGAGCGAGAAGCATATTTTGAAGTGTTTCCTGTATTCGTGCTATTGTTCTGGTCATGGAGATTGGGAGAGTCAACCCATTGACGAGAACAAAGAAGTAACAGAATACAAGACGAGATGTAAGTCAGCGCGTGTGTTTGTCCTTTTGAGTGTCGGTGTGGGTGATTGATCTTGCGCTGTTAGCCTTAAAATTAAAGTTAAAGGTAATCCAACCCGCACATTCAATATACAGTTCACATTATTACGATAATATTTACAATAATGTGGCTCCTGTGAAATATCTCTGAAGAGGAAGTACTTTGGGTAAAAAGCGAGGAAGAAGAAGTACTTCGGGTTAAGCACAAAGAGGAATTATAACCTACTTGTCTGTCAGCGGTGTGTTTGTCCCTTTCTAGCCTTTGGGTGTTCGTGTTTATGTTCTAGCTGACTTTTATACTTAAACATTTGTTAGTTAAGTTCCGTCCTTTGCTTTCATTCATGTTTTGAGGCACTGAGAGAAAACTTGAAAATCGATATACGTGTGTGTCGTGGGGTGGCTCACTTTTAATTAGCCATTATTAAAGTTTCGATATGAAGACTTCATAAAAGCGATTAAGATATGCTAGAAAGACTGGTTTATTATATATTTAGGAAAATAATATTTATATTTTTTAATTCTTTAAATAAGTATTTAGTTTCATTGTTTTATATTGTAGGTCACCGGTGAATCATTTGTGGATCACAATGAATTCACCTAGCGAACGCAGAGACTTGGTGGAATTTAAGTATCCTTATTATGCAAGTAAGTCGTTACTGATATTATTTTACAAACTCACACGTTTGGAAAACTAACGTGGTTTTTAGTCGATTAAATCAGGAGACGTATTGCGCTGCACTGTGAATAATTATGCAATAAAACTTTGGTTGGGTCTAGTTCGATCATATCATTTAAAAGGATAAAAGCGCGAACTAAAACACGGGAAAAAATAAAGGAAGTTCTATTGATGGATCTCAGGAAATGTGTAAGCACGGCTTTGGAAAACGCTAACGCCGATAACTTCACTTTTCTGCTTTGGCTTTCTCTCTTACTTCCTCTACTTTTTGCTGCCTCTTTTTGGCTTCGTCACGGGGTCAGTGTTAGCGTTTCCCAAAGACGGACATGTGAGCCGTTTCCGAGGGATCATGCCAACGCATTCCCTAGGGATCCACCAATAAATCTTCCTTTAATTTTATTTCTGTTTTTGTTTTTTATTTTATTTTTTTGGTGTTGTCTAGATTGTTTGTTTCGCGACTGAACGGGTAGAAGAGGAGTACAGTCTGCCATAAAAAAGATTGACACAAGGGAGCGATTGCCCGGCCGGCGAAAATGCGACACGGGACGCTTCGGTAGCGTAAGCGCTATTAAGGCCCCTTTAAACTGAAAGGTAGCGCAAACCATTGTCTGAAAGAGAGAAAATAAATTTCTCCTTGTGTATGCCCTTCCCCTCTCAAAAATTATACTTCCCCTCGCTTCAATTGGATCGAGCGCGACACATGACAGTTACCTTCCCATGATCTCGCACGACTGGGTGGTCTGCTATAAACCGACGCCATCTTTGTGCAAGGCGAGGTGGTGCTCACATTTCGACCGTAGATCTTTTTTTTTTTTTTTAATTATGACGATTTTGGCGGCAACGCGATCTTATTATGCTGCGCTGTGGATTATGCAAACAGCGTTGCGAAAGAAAAGATGCTTTTTGCCGTCCCGACGGGAAATGAAAATCTTCAGTAGACGACGGCTCCGGATCGGTCGGAAAAGTGTCGACTGTTTCCGAGGTGGACTTTGCGAGGTAAATTATTGTAAAACTCTGGATCGTATGACCTGTCTCTTTCGGTCTCGCCGATGAAGATCGCCTATACAGTCATGTGACGAGAACAGTATGATCTATGACGACTCCAAAAAAAGGCTCGTTTTGTTGTTCTTGGGATCTTTTGTTGTTTTGTTTTTGTTTAAGAGGTTGTAGTGAGAAATGTGCAGTAGTTATATTGTTACGGGTGTCTTTGTAGTTGAACAGGAGTGTTTTTTCGAAAAATCAACTTGTCCAGATGGTGACCACTGTGCAATATTGTGTCTTGTAGCAATAAACATTTCGTTGTCTTCATCTTTGTATGTGATTTGTCCTGCGTAAATAATAAAATATTATTTATTGGAAAAAAAAAATTCTTGTCTTTTAAAGGCTCTGCTGAAGGATATCTCTGTACTCATTTAACTCACACAGTAAGGTACGCCCGCGGGTGTGCGGCAAGTCTTATACGCTATGCAAGTGAACTCAAGGCTGGCGTACCTTGGGCGTGAGAACGTCAAAACAATATCGCGAACCACAGCAAGGATGAAGAAGGGCCTCCCTAAGCTTATAATTGAGATAATGAGGAACGCGGAATAGTTCCTCATTCCTCATTTATCTTATAATTGAGATAAATGAGGAATGAGGAAGTTTTGCTAGCATGTATAATGATTATGAAGATGATGAAGTACGCATTCTTTGTTTTGTATGTTTATGCATCGCTTTATATGGGCGATGTAGGCTTTATGTTGCTTTGGCCTGCACTCAACGGTTTCTCGTCACGCTCAAGTGTGACGCTTTTCGCACGAAATCCACCCCTAAAACGCGTTCTGTGTCAAAATGATTAGAATTAGGGACAGTCATTGAATACAGTGGAGCACTGCAACGGCAGTTAAGTTAAACCCGATGTGAGCCTAGCATGAATTTGTCCCAATTTGTTCACTTGGACCTGGTTAGAAACTCGACTAACGGGAAGCTAATTATTCAATGTTACTACCTTTAAAAAAATAATTAGCGGAAGAAATACTGAGTTTCGAAAGAAAGTGAGTCGGAGTTTCCTTTAATAGGCATGACATCACATATTTTTAGAAGTTAGCTCAATTAGTAGAGGCAAACTTGCATTATTTGACATTGTTAGCCGCACTGAATATGTCCCGTACGTCTGATTTCTGTTTGCAAATTATTTTCAGCGCTCGTATTTCTTCGGCTGCTTTTTACCGACTATGAAACCTGCTTCGTCTTACAACAGGTCGATAATGGAGGTGAGCAAGAACTCTTTTTTCTACTACGTTTATTTTGTATTATGTCAAATCTTATTGGCCTGCTCAATTCCTAGTACTTTGACTAGGAAAACCAGTAACTAAATATTTGTAGCACGTTCTTTCTTTGTCGTGACATCTAGAGCTGTAAAGCTTGAGTGCTTCGCTAAAAACTAAATTGACTAAAAATGTTCATTTATTTAAATGCTGTGCATGCTAAGTTGCTACCCCGTTCAGAGTGTTTCTATCAGTAAAGCGTTTCATAACGCAATGAAGATGAATAGTTCCTGTCATTAGCAGCACAAAATATTTTGATAAAAACCTTTACTTGAAGCTTGAATCTGCAGATAACTTTTTTTCTACATTACTTACACTATTCACAGAAGACATAATAGGATTGCGCGCTACAATTAGGTCGTCAATCACCGACAGTCTGAAATTGGGCTTGGTACTAAACCTCTCGTGTCTTGTGATTTTTGGTTCCACCTATACTCGTTGTCATCTCAAGAAAAATAAAATTTTAGGCAACTGTTCACACGCCGCGTGAAGTAATTTTTACAAGATTTGGTTGTCGGAGGAAGAAACGATGCTTTCGGCGTTTGCAACGTGCACGTCTTCATGAGATAATATATATCTAATTTAGAATGCGCCTAATTATATATTAGGCGCATTTTAATTTATATATTAGGGGCATAATTAGATATAATATATATCTAATTTTATTCTCGAAGGGGCAAATCAATAATGTTCTATGAGGAGCCGGATAGTCTTTATTTTCCTGTACATCCTTGCCACAAATATTCACTTCTTGGCGAGGAAGCGAGAGCGCCGACGAATGGTGAAAAGAATGTGTGGGGTGATTTGTGCGACGGTGATTAGTGATTTGGTTCCAAGCGTTGTCCTCACTGGAACCTCAGGCGGTACGGCTTAGAAAGGGGTGTGGTATCTGCCGTGCGTACAGAAGAGATCTCGGTAAGCTGGCCCATTGTCCCAGTCACTTCAGCCCTAAGGAGTCAGGACACCACTTCCTTGCGGTTGAGCAGAAACATCACGTTTTTGCTGTCGCATCGCAGATTCCTGAATGACCCGTCTTGTGGTGGTTTGTTCGATTTCGTGCGCAGAAGCGAAAAGCACAAATGACTAGGGAGCTTGCATCCATGATACGGCCAGCAACTGTGGACATGGAGCCGGTAGAGTCGTGCTTGAAATCAACCGTACTCGTACTTGACTTGGCGCCTGTATTTAGTTTCAGAATTTGTTAATCGTTGGACCTTTGTCCTTAAGGACCTTTGTCCTTATTTGACGTATTCACGGGTGTTTCGGCGGACGTAATCCCGACGCGGGCGTCGGGACGAGCGCTTTCTCGACGCCTCAAGGCGTATTCTGCGATCCTACCGAGACAGATCTCGGTGCTTCGGCGTATTTTAGCGCGGCGTATCCGGAAGCACACGGCGCAGTGCCGGCCAATCCGCTCGCGAGTTGACAGCCGGAAGTTGCTTGAGGATCGGCTTGCCTAGCTATGCGGCCGGCTGGTTGGCTTGACTAATGCCACGGAAATGGGAGCTCGCATGTCGCGCTCGACGGTTTATCGGTTAACTGTACGAAATCGCTATACCTATTTAGAACGAACGATGAACGACTGATCAGAAGAGAAGGACATCTATAATCGAGATAATTATGAAAGCTATAGGTCCTTGAGCATAGATCCCGGCCGTCTTCTTGTAGTACCTTCTTGGCAACTTGGCGATGTCAAGGAACATTTCTGGGATATGCGTTGGTTAATTAGGTTTTCGTGGTTCATTATTATTTAGTTATTTCTGCCCCCTTGCGGAACACAGTAATATAGGAGCCGATCTACATATTGCCTCGTCTCATGAAAAACAAGACTTGGGCCACAGTGCACTAAACGCCGAGGAGACGACTACGGAAAGCGCCTTGCTTGGTTTGGCGACGTTCCCCTCTTCCCTTCTGTGAAATGAAGCGCCCGCCAAACGCCGTGATTACCTCCGCTGAAGCGCGAGTAAATATTTTGAGAATACGTCCTATATGGCTCACTCGCCAGCAACTGTAGCCTGCGGACGAAGTATATGCTGGGCTAAGTACGACTCGCCGTGGACAGTCTTGTGCTACCTCATGAGTCAAGAGATGGCACAAGACTGCCCGCGGCAGGTGACAGACGCGACGGCAAGTCCTACTCGTGGTGTTGGGAGTGATCGCTCAGCTACTGAATGCGGACACTCGATGGCTCGCTTAGATATAGATGTGACAACGGTCGCTGACAGCCGTGGTGAAAATGCTTTTTGCGTCACTGCTGACTACCGAATTGTGTTGCTGACGCTGCCGGTGGGAGGCAAGGTAAAGAGCGTGTTTACATCCACTGCGACGTCAATGCCAGGCCATTTCGGCCATTTCGGATTGCAGACTTTAAGGAGCCCTTGGACAAGGTCAGTTTACGCAAGGACGTGATAGGGTTCGGCGTATACCAGATAGGTCACGTGAGGCTCTGTAGCCTAAAGAGTGCTGCAGCGAAAGAACAATTGCTGTAGTTATGCTGTCTCGCGGTGAAAGGAAAGCTGTGCCTTCATGTAAATCATAACAGGCAACGAATATTCGCGCCAAGCTTCATTGGGTCCCCTTCGACGCCCCCAACGACGCCCTCCGGGAGGCTCTGAAGGAGTCTGGGACGGTTCACGAGGTGACCAGAAAAAAGTGGTGAGTTGACGGTTTTGAAGACGTTGAATCAACCCCAAGGATCTCCAGACTAATGCTCAAGGAGGGGGTGAGTCTGACAGCCTGCCACACCAGCTGAGGCTCCAATGAGGCACGGTCTGCGTTGGCGTGCCCGGGCGTGCACCACTATGCCTGCGGCCACAGGGGAGAGTGTCGTGCGCCCCCGTGCGGGCAGTGCCGATGCTTTGGTCACGGAGCTTAAGACTGTGCGCGCTCATATGTTAGCGCCGTAGTCAGCCGCGTCGGAGATGACAGCCGCGACCTGATTATGGGCGACACGGAAGAGGAGGATGCTTCAATGCTGTCGGTGAAGCCTTTGGAGGCGACGGAGCCAAACCCGCGTGCGATGCAGTCAGTACCGGGACGGCGGAAGAGACTGCCAAAGCTGCGCCGCTTACTGGTGCGACTGCTGGGGACAACGAAAAGGCAACGCAGGTTTCGCCGACGGGCACGACTACGCCGGGAAATCAACGGAGACGGCAGGAAGCACTGACGCCCCGCAGAAGGCAGACGACAGGGAGCAGAACATGGACCTGGACCTCGTGAATGTGAAAAGGCGACTTGGCGTGGCGGGCGGGAACAACGAAGAACAGGAGCGACACTGTTCTGAGACGCCGTGGCAAACGCGCCCGAAAAAAGGGAGCTGAGGTCCTCGTTGCCATCTCGCGAAGAAGTGTCACAGTGAGCGTGCTTAATGGTTGGTGTCACGGAGCAACAGCTAAGTACCTCTGCATTTTGAAAACTCAGTTTTGCGGGAGACATCTTTAGATTTGATTTACATATATCAGTACATTGGCTCCTCACTTGATGTGATAACTAGAATAAAAATGACACCGCCCCGCTGGCATGCTGGTATTTTTAATAGAACAAAAGAACAAGAAAACTGCCGTTTCCGTTGCTCAATTTACTCAGGAATTAACATAAGCTCAACATGTTCCTAAAAAAGTACAATCAGTTAATTTGACAGTTCTCGCTGTCCTGACGATTTTAGTACAACACCCTGAACAAATGTCTGTCTTTTAATGGTGATATCTTTTTCTTTTAAGGCAAAAATCTTGAACTTGTAGCTTTACCTTAGGCAGCTGATCCTGCTGATCGAGAGTTCTCGCAGCCGAGATGCACCTTTCAACATAGAGCTCGCGCTTGCAGCCAAATAGCCGAATTGTTGTAAAATACAAAAAGCTGGGAACTAAAAAATAAGGCGAAACAAAGGGCAAATTAACGCAGATAAGTAAAACCAGTATGAATACGTTAAAAGAGCAGAACTAATTTTCGAGCGAAAATGAGTCGGCGAGATGAGATCACTATTGCTCATGTCACTTCTATAGTGCTCAAGACATGGGAATCGGGACTCCTAGTCGGCTGTCTGCAGGCCTGGTCCCAGCGAGTCGCGGGCTGCATGGGCCCTCATTTCGCGGGTTTGAGACCCCTGCCATATCGGAATGTATTGTGTCATTGTGCCGGGTGCGGTGCAGACCGCTGTCGAGATTTCCGAGAGAAGTTGTATCCTCCTTTCGTATTCTTTTTGTACGTATAACTACAGAAGGCTTGTCTATTGTTACATCCAAGAGGTTGACGTTGAGAGGAGACAGACTTTTCATCTCCACAGTGGGGTCTAGTGTAAAGAGAGGCAATTAATGGGTCTTACGAGCACGTAGCTTTCACTTGTGGGGATGAAAAGCCTGTTTTTATTCTCCTTTTGCCCGGATTCCATACGTTTTACTGTCGTTTTTAAGCGCGAATAAAGGTCTATGACGTCATTTCCGTTTTGTGTGTGCGCGCGCACCGGCGGCTACTGGCCCGTGGAAAGATTGTGCGCCACTTATTACGGACACTGCAATGTTTGGTTCAGTGTACCTTTAGAGAAGAGCGCCCATTACTCCACACGACATTCGTTCTTTAACTGCTGTCAGTGAGCAAGTACCGTATGACGCAATCATGCTCCTGAGGCTTTATAGTACTATATGGAAAAGCGAGATGGCGGTGCGGCGTGCAGATATCGATGTCCGCACCGTCTGTGAGTACTTTATGGAGAGCGTGAAGCGCCTCAGAGAACGCTATTTAGAGATTAAGAGCGACATATGGTGAGTTCCACGGGTAGATCTGGAGCACTTTCCACAATCCGCTAAGGAGGCGAAATTCCACTCCGTGGGACCCGCTCTGAATCGACGAGCGGAAGATGGACTCGCAGTTTTGGAGCGACCCACCGACCCGCGCGAGACGGCCGGCCGTTCAAAATGGCCGCTGCTCGAACTTGGCAAGCCGACCAACGCCTCAGCCGAGGGGTCTTTCCAGGGAAGTTAGAAGTACTAGGAGGGGGCACGTTGCAATATTGGTGAAGCCTAGTCATAAGAAGTTTAAACGATTTTGTGCCCAGCGTGACCGCAGATCTCTCTGGCGATTGGTGCGCGTGACATGTCACGTGTGAGATGGTGGTTGATTGTAGAAGGGCTCCTAGCAGGCTTGCATGCGCTCCGTCCGGTAGGTTTTATCACGTCGAAGTCTAGGCTGTGGTGTATTTTAGTACCCCACAGCAAGACGAAGGCTAGCTACGGTCACGTGATGTGGTCACGTTGGCATGGTAAGTGAGGAGAGTAAGGAGGAAAATGAGAAAGATGCGAGGCGTCAAGGGAGCATGGCTTGTGGAGGCTACGCGGCCGACGTCATGCCCTCTCCTACCTTTCTATTCTCCATGGGTCTTTCCGACGACCAGTGACAACTGTCACTGCTTAGCTGCAAAAATAACACGCGACACAGGATGGGCGAAAATATCCGTACCACGGAGCCCGTGTAACAAATAACGAGGAAGACGTCCGCGTTTCACACCGTCACATACCTTTCGGCCGCCTCGAAGCGGCGGGGCACGCACAGCGACTGCCATCGGTGGAGTTACGATTGCTGGTACACCTTTAATAAACACAAAGAGGTAACAAAACCATCTCTTGCACGGTCGTTGCCGAATTTGTTCTTGCTTTATTGCACGAGAAAACGCTGGCATATGCATTGTAAAAAGGTAAACAGTGTCGGCAAAATGAACAGGCATAGCCTTGCGTCTGCCTCCTTCGGATTTTTGTCGCTCTTTTTCTCGTTCTTCTGACGATCACTGATGTTAGCGCTTACGATTCGCCACGCTCCAGTTGCGGCTTTGTATCCCTACGCGAGGTAGAAGCGTTCGAGCTGTCCGAACAGGGCAACTCGACGGCCCGGTCGGTCCGGCGACTGCGGCGACGGCGGCTGCGGCGGCGACCTCGCCAAATTCACCGCGCATGCGCACCGCTACGAGCGGAAGACGGCCAACTTGAGCCAGATCTGCGAGCGGAATATGGACGCTCCAAATGCAGCGCTTTTGGAGCGCCGTGTTATTCTAGAACACTTTATGAACATTGACGGCGAAACAATTTCGTTCCAGCTTTGCAGGTGTGGATGATTGAATCGACGAATACAACCAGGATAAACGACACTTGCCATTCTACATACAACCAAACCTTGAATAAGACTGGTAACCTTTCGGAAATACCAAAATATTACATCTACAATGAAACAGTATGCGGCAAAAAAATAGAAATGATTCCTTATTTTTGATATATGTGTACTTATGAACCAGGAGTGGACTTACTCAAGAGCTTCAATGGAAGTTTCGCTATAAGAAAACACCATGTGCAATTCCTTTATATGAATTTGCGATGTGGATTTGGGTTTACGTATAAGATAAAACAAAACTTTACTTTCCCAAAAAGCTTTTCACCTGGTCAAGAACCGAATAAAAAACAAACAAAAAAGAGGCGAGTTTTATATTACACAGTTCCTTGATATTACCAGGGGTCTTCCCTTCGATAAGCGTGGCCTCAACACCAGGTAACTACAACAACCTTTTTTTTATTTCTAGTACGTAAGAGCTTCGGCCCTGTCCATGGAGCCCGGCGCCGCCTCGACATTTCGCTGGCACCTCGGCTACTATTTGGTTGCTGAGGCCACAGGCGTAGAGTAGGGGGGAAGGGGGGGGGGGGGGGGGGGGGGTAGGGGGTGGCATCGGGGCTCGTGCCGCCCCTGGTGAGATCCCGGGGGGGCAGAGCCCTCCCCCCCCCCCCCCCCCCCCCCCTTCCGCGCCATGATCCTTACCGAGCGCTGTTTACGTGCCATGTAACGAGCTTCTAGTAGTGGCATGTAAACAAAGTAACGCACACAGCAACGGACACATGTCGGTAAACATACGCTATAAAATATACCCCCTTAAAATAAACTACTGATAATTGCGGGTGTAAAAAAAAAATTGTGCCGAGAAGCACGTGAGGTGCTCCCCCCCCCCCCCCCCCCCCCCACCCCCCCTCTCCCTTTCTGAAAAGCGAAAGTCTACGCGCTGGCTGAGGCAATCAAATAGCTGTGTTTTCAACCAGCAACCGGCAACGATTTAGTTGTTTTTTCGGCCACGTTTTAGGACTTATACGCCTCGCAAGTGGAATGACCACCCGTCCCGCGACTCGCGGGACTGTCCCGCATTGAGGGCTCGTGTCCCGCGTCCCGCAAGAAATTCCAAAATTTTCAAAATGTCCCGCATTTCGCACTGGCGTGAAATTCATATCGCAAATTATGGCGCTTCCGAACAACGGGCAACGGGGAACCGCGGAGGTCGCTGATAAATGTGTGAATCTCGATAGTATGTCATTTTCTTGCGAAGCACTGCGAGAAGCGACCGTCGTTTTTGTAGGAGACTGACGCACATGCCCCCTTGATGGCCAAATATTGCAAGCGAAAATTGCTCGCCAAAAGCTGAAAAATAAACTATTGTAATTAGTTGCAAATCATGCTGTATCATTTGAAAGGGGTGTTGTGGAAAGCTTTTTCTTTTTTTTTAGTGAAGACGGCCTCAGAGGGCAAAAAACCTGCAACTCACAACGGTCAAAAAAACAACACAAGGTTTTATTTTTGTGTAGGAGCATGTTAATATAAGAATAAGTATCGACAGGAAACAATAAGCCGAAAAATAGTTACAGTTTTTTATTTCCTTTTGATGCATTGGGGTCTGGTGCAGTCGATCTTTATGTTTTCAACTTAGATACTTTTAATAAAATATTTACCATTACCAATAAACAAAAGTATCTTACTTATCTTAAAAGTATCTAAAGTATCAAAAGTATCTTAAAGAAAACTTATCTTAGTTTAATTGCCGCGTACAATTTTCAGGTGTATAATACGCTTCCGGACAGCACAGGATTTCGGGTTGTGCGCGTTGGTGAATTTCCCTTAATACTTATTTCTTAAGTCATGAAAATACCGTCCTCCTCTTACTCCCTCCCTCCCTCCTTCCCTCTCTCTCTCCCCCCCCCCCCCCCTTCCCCGGTCAAGGTGTCCCGCATTCCACCTGCAGGAAGGTGGTCACCCTACTCGCAAGTGGGCTCATTTTCGTCTTCTGCGCATGAGAAAGGAAGTAGCGGTGACGTCAGAACGCCGAGCCCTGATTGGCTGATCGCGACCCCCTATCTGAGCGTCGGCTGCTCCTTTGCAACGTCGTCTGCTCGCAACGTCGTCTGCGTCTGTCTTACCTGTCCTGCGACTTTCGGAAGTCGAACGAGCTCGACTTCGCCTTTCAGAGAAGGCAGACGAAATAACTCGAGCGGTACGTTGTATTTGTCTAACAACTAGCAGACGCATATCAAGGAGGGAAGTCAAAGGACTCACTGGCGAGGTGTCCGGAGGCGCCGAGGTTTGTTTGCTAAGAACCGAGAGTGAGCGTGTTAGTGTCCGCAAGTTCCCTCCCAAATACTTTTTCCCTCCTTTCGTGTGCGGCGAGACCCCTCATTCTTTAACGGCGTCGGCGGGTTGGCGCAGTTAACGTCGTCTGCTTTACGACTGCTAGTCAAAGCGATGGCTGTTTTACCTTTCCTGCGTCTGTTGGAGATTCACCGCTTTTTCACCGGCGAGAGTCACCGTTGCCTAGGGAAACAAGGAGATAACAAGAGGAAGAAATTGACCTCTTAATCTAAAACTGAGGTCAGCGATCAAAGTATAATACGGGAAGGGTTCACAAGGGTCGCGCGGGCATATTCCATTCAGCACGCCAGCCAGTCGTGGGCTGACGGTCGCCGAGTCGCGGAGTGCCTACTAGGCCTAACTGCCGTGCTCGCTTGGTCGCGTTCGGTGGAATCGTGGCCGTTGGAGCTTTTCCCGGGTGTTTGTGGATCCAGCGTTCTTGTTCGTCGTGGTCTGTTTCAATTGCTTTTTACTTTTTTCTTGCTGCTTGAAGTCGGGACTCGTGAGAAGCCCACGTAGAAAAATAAACGCCCGTGGGTCGACGCGACCGCGACGCTGTCGGCCATGCTGATTTGATCGTAAGAAGTGCTTAAGACAGCTTCGGAGCTGTCCGTAGGATTTCGTCGAAACCTCCGCAAAACTTACGAAAATTTCGTTTCGTGAATACGAATTTGTTCTTAAGTTATGTCTTACGCACATTTTTGGCGTAAGATGGTTTCGTGAATCTGACCTCTGCACTTCCGGAAGTCGCAGGAAAGGTACAACAGACGCAGACGACGTTGCGAACAGACGATGTTGCAAAGGGGCAGACGACGCTCAGATAGGGGGTCGCGATCAGCCAATGGACCTTTTCCGAGAAGCGTTCTGCGCACGCGCGAGCGCCCGATGCCAAGCGGTGGAAGTCGGCACGAAAAATCGAGGAAATTCGGAATGAGGCTCTAGATCGACGAGTAGAACACGTAATTGCAGGATATATATAATTGTGTTACACAAAAAAAAGAAAGTGGACGGAAAGAAAAACACGACGTTTGGGTGGACGCTACGGATTTCCCTCTTTAAAGTCGCGTTGGGCACACGACGCAGCTCAGAGAGCGAAGCAACTGGTAGCGTAGCTCCCAATATCGATTGGTAGCGCAGGTAGGTCACTTTCTCGATTTTTAGTTCGTGCAACCACCGCCTGGTGCCGTCGGTATTTGGAAAAAGTCCATCAGGGCTTGGTGTCCTGACGTCACCGCTACCCCCTGCGCAAGAAGCAGACGAACTTGCCCTCCGCATTAGCTAGGTGCAGGGTTTATATCCAATAAACATAAGGGAAGATATATGACGTACATACTTTTTTACATAAAAATTGTGATATGTTTATTTAACAAATATTGTAGAACCTTTTTTTTTAGGGGCTTTTCTTCAAACTAGATTTAGCATAAAGAAACAAAGCTACACTATTTTTAATATAGTGAACTCATCCTTCAAAATTTTTAATAAACAACAAACTACTTCACTACATCGCTGTTCACTATTACATCACAATGCGTCAAGAAACCGATTTAAGCGGTCCCTTTAAAAGGCACGAAATTGGGGTCGCCTTGTATTAGAATTAAGATTTATTGCTCGCGGTCCACCATTGAGCCGAAAGCACTTGACATGTGAGCAAATACAAACCGCCTGTGTGCCGTCAAGTCTCCATTCAAACAGCGTCTCACAGCCTCCAGATATGACTTTACGTGGTGGAAAAGTGAAATTGATGTATATATGCACATCTCTGTCGGCCAAGGCGGCACGAGTGCTTCCACAAGACCCACAAGACGTGATCGATTCTGGTATAAAGCGGCACTGTAGCTTTTATTATGCAGTCCACTGTCGTAGGCATGCGCCTGTGAGCTTGTGTTTACGTCCGCTAGCATTGTTTAAAGGACAAAAGGAAACCTAAAATACAAGACACAGTCCTATGTAAACTGAAAGATTATCTCCTTGGGTTGTTTTTATGTGAGTGTGCACTCGCTCTTATATTTACATTGACTAATGTAGTCGCTCGTATACCACACTCTCTTCTATTCCTTTCAATATTACTACGGCTACACTTGTCAATCTTCCAACACTTGCAATATATATAGACCGACACGCCGAGCGGCTCAGTTTACCAACACGGCCGAAAGGCCGCGCATGCGCGGTAGCTATGTGGGTAAAACCGCCTAGGCTCTCCGTGTCTTCGCCACTGCGTTGTGTGGCGTGCGCTTGTTGTTGACGTTGTAGGGACGCTTCTAGCTTTATGTGAGTCGTATTTCCTGACAACGTATGTCGTATGCTATGCCCGACTATTTGAGCTCGCTACCCGAGCCTGAATGGCAGCGGTATCGAAAGAAACTGTGCATGGACGGCGTTGCCTACGAGGATCCGTACGCCGTAAACAAGGCTGGACTTCCGACGTGAAGTTGCTGCCACTGAAGTCGACGGCTAAAGTCGTCGTTTATTTAGTTTTTTCGCCAAGCCAGTTCACGGCCGACACGGTGCAGGAGTACAAGTCCCTCGAAGCCTACGATTACTTCGAGTCGGTTTCCGCACTGCCGGCGGGATCAGCAGACTGCGGGTCTGCGGAAGTATATTCATTATTAAATAAATACACACAGCGGTCTTGAAGTCAAGGTATGACCACAAGCATGACAAGCAGTAACGCTTTATCCGTTCTGCAGTCTTGGCGGTAACATGTAACAAGTAACGGCGTTACCAGGAACGCGTTACTTTTTTCAGTAACGTAGTAACCTACTCGTTACTTTTTCGACCCAGTAACGGGTAACGTACTTGCGTTACCATTTCAAGTAACGCAGTTACGTTGCTCGTTACTACTTCCCAATTCTTAAAAATATTACACATAAATTTTTTCCGTGTTTTTAGGCGTCAAGCCATGTTTTTCTTTGCGTTTTTTTTTCGTGAGTATTTAAGTGAAACCGTAAAAAGTGATAAAGTAATTATGTTCAGTTTCTGCATCAACATAATGTTTTTTTCTATATATAAGCTTATGCATACCTGTATTGTGAAAACCGTAAAACGTGTTAAATAATCATTGAAAAAGTAACGCAGCAATAACGTGCGTTACTTTTTATCGGTACCGGTAACGTGTTCCTTTTACTTTTAGGTAACTAGCTCAGTAACGCGTACCTTTTGTTTGCAAGTAACGAGTAACGTATTTCGTTAATTTTTTTTCGGTAACGCCTACAACACTGCCCTTGCAGTCGCCGATCCCCTTCTGGGTAGCACGGGCGTAGCGAGCCTCGGACGAGCGCTTGGCCGGCGCTTTGTGCCCGAACATGCATGGAAACAAAATCCGGGTGGTATCGATCAGACAACGATTTCCCTGCACATAAGCAAGTTTCGGGACGGAGATTGAAATAAAAGTCGCACTTGCCTTCAAGAAAGTGCTTGTTACACAAACGGTCGTTCGCGCGAGGCGACCATTATTTTCGAACCACGGATATTATCCACCTTTTATGCCTTTCAGAGTCTGTCGGGAAGTTGTGGAAACTCACTCCGCTACTTTTCTTGTAAATTTCAGTGCAATTAGCGGCAACACAGCTTCGCGGCATTATGAAATGCTATGACGGCCATGCGAAACGTGCGCGCTTTTGCCCACACCACCCGGCTCCGGGGCGATCGCAGCGCCGCCGCAGCTCCGTGACGTCAAGCCCGCCGTGTCGGCCTATATATATATACATACAGAGTGTTTTTTTTTTTATTTTTTATTCTTGCATATTTGTTTTAAAAGAAAACGTGAAAGCTACACTAATGCGGTTTGCGCATATGGGTTAATCGGCCAGGCGGACATTATGTGGGTGGCTAATCTTTGCGATAAGTCGGTTAATTAATAAAAACTCGTTAATTAACTTTTTTAATTAGTGATATAGGCATATATTTTCAATTAGAAACTTGCTGAGCATTATCAAAATCCACTAAATCAACTGTTTTTAGAAGGATATAACGCCGGGGCAGGATTTTACGGCGCACTGTAAAAACGCTCCATTTGGATGCGTTTCTGGATTTCGGTTTCTTATCGGAGCGCATCTTTACGCACGTGGTCCTGCTCCCCGTCGTGGTCGAGGCGCGAAGCCACCTCCTCACCTCCCTCGTAGAATGGAAGGAAGTAGGGCGCACGTGTGTTGTGCGTCTCAGCCACTAAGGAGACGAATTGCGGGCGCGGTGACGCGCTCCGATAAAAAACCGAAATCTGGAAACGCGTCCAAATAGAGCGGTTTTACAGAACATTGTAAAATGCTGCCCCGGCGTTATATCCTTCTAAAAATAGTTGATTTAGTGGTTTTCGATGATGCTCTACAAGTTTCTAATTGGAACCATATGTCTATTTTCGCTAATTAAAAACTTGATTAACAAAGTTATCCGGGGATGAGAGCACCACTTGTATGTCATATCGGCTATGCGCTTCAAGTTATGCGATATTTTATGGATCTAAAGAACGACTGCTGGCCGTGTTCTTTTCTCAGCACTTCTTGTTCTTCTTTCACTGGGAGTTGCTAAGCTCTCTGTAACATCAAACAACAAGGAATTTGGATACTCTGACTTTTGTAGTCTTAGAACTTGTGAATCGAAGCTCTTTTTGGCTGCATGTTTGCAGGACTTTTGCATGCGGCTTTTATACAGCTCTGCACAATTCCTCGTTTTATGATTCTTGAATGGGCCGAATCAAACTGAAGAAGTCGTTTTTTAGACTGTAATGAGTAAGTTCAACACTTATGGTTCTCTCCAAAACGAAGTTGGAGGTCCAGCAATTGAAGCTTACTGACGGTTGGTAGCTCATATGTAAATTTCAATCCCTTACCCTGTTTACAGAAATTACACTGAATGGTGTTGACTGTCACTGACTGAAGCTGGACAGGTCTTTCATGCAGGAGTACGAGGTAATCATTCATATATCTAAAGACATGTCCGTGTCCGTGAGAGAACACGGCCAGCAGCGGTTCCTTACATCTACAAAATAACGCATAACTTGAAGTGTATAGCTTCAACATATGACATACAAGTGGCACTCTCAGCTCCGGATAAACTTAAGAGGCTTTGTTTGAAAATCAATAGACATCAACAAACTCGGAGTTGATGCACAGTCCATCACAAACATAAGTACGTGAATTGCGACGTCAATGTGGTCTACGAAATTCCGTGCTCCTGTGGGAGTGTGTACGTCGGACGAACAGGCCGCTGTGTCAACGTGCGATTACTAGAGCATACCTTGGCTCTTTTATCATAACCATCAGGGCATCTCGCCATCCATGTCAGAGACTGTGCCTGCACCCCTTGTTCAATCAAACTACTGGGTATTTCAAGGAGCGGCCAGGCTCTTTAAATGGACCGTAAAGTTCGGTTTCTTAACCTATCGCGCTACGACTTTGTGCAGAGTCGCCCACAGATGGTGCATTTTTTTTTTTTGTGAAATTTGCAAAGAGCGAATTTACCTGAGGAAAAAGTAAAGAAAGAAAAAGGTTTAGCTCATATGGAAAGGCAGCGAAGCCACCGGTCTTCAAACAATACGACGCCGTTTCGCACGGGAGACAGGAGATGGCGCAAGCGGTCGCGACGCCAACTGCCGCCAACGAACGAGCATACGGCGTCGAGAGCCGGCGTCTTTAGCAGACGATACTTCCGACTCAAAGCGGCGCGCGTCCCTTAGCGGCGACAGTCACAGAGGCGACAGTCGCAGAACCCAAAACAGGCGCGGTAACAGCAAGGAACTGCAAAGCAGACGACATCAGCACCCCGAAAAAGAAAACAGTCGAAATATGAACAAAACGTAAGGGTGCAAACGAACTGGTGTACATTGCACATGGTTGAAAAAAACCCAAGACTGCGGGTAAACGACACAAAATTAAAAAGACTTTTTAGTGTTGTGTCGTTTACCCGCAGTCTCGGGTTTTTTTCAACCACAGTCGAAATATCCCGACACACCATTTTTAATCAATTATATCTCCACTCAGTATGTTTTGTTACTAAGAGTGATAAAATAATGCATTGGTAACTAATATCAGAAAAGCTCGCGCCGCTTTTGAGTCGAAAATATTGTCTACTAAAGACGCCGGCTCTAGGCGCTGTATGGTCGTTTGTTGGCGGCAGTTGGCGTCGCGACCGCTTCCGCCATCTCTTGTCTCCCGTGCGAAACGCCGCCGTATTGTCTGAAGACCGGTGGCTTCGCTGCTTTTCAATAAGAGCTAAGCCTTTTTCTTTCTTTACTTTTTCCTCATGTAAGTTCGCTCTTCGCAAATTTTACAAAAAAAAATGCACCATCTGTGGGCAACGCTGCACAAAGTCGTAGCGCGATAGGTTAAGAAACCGAATTTTGCGGTCGAATTAAAGAGCCTGGCCGCTCCTTGAAACACCCGGTAGAGTTCTCAAATTCAATCACAGCAAGAGGGCAAGAGAGATATTTGAGGCTAAAACTATCATGGCTCACGGGACCAAGTAAAGCCCTAGGAAGTAGAGTTCCTGTATAGGCTCCCTAGGGGAGCCAGAGTTGCGCGTCTGTTTTCCACGTGCCGCCACGCCGCTATTCGCCGAGATCCGATCACGTCAGGAGCTGGATCAAGTGTCGTGGAGGAAAGTAGACGTTGTGCGCGCCCCGGCGTACGTTCCCCTGCGTTTGAGCGCGCCACGCGCTCCGAACGCGCGGCGCCGCTATTCGCTGAATTCAGTCATGTGAGAAGCTGGATCAACATGCCGTGCAGGAAAGACGGCGCTACGGGCAGGAAAGACGGCGCTACGGGGGTGTCCCACATTCTGATTTTATACTTGCGGCGTGGTTAATAGACAAAATGGGTGATTACTAGGGGTGTGCGAATATTCGAAATTTTGAATACAAATCGAATATTTTCTTTATTCTAAACCAATTCGATTCGAAAATTGCATATTCGGAAGTTCCCGAACACAGTTTATCATACACCGTTTGCCCACTGTAGAATAAGTCTGTGGTAATCCCAAACCACGTGATCGAGGGCCTTGTGTGAACAAGAGTACATTGTAGAACTAAACTCATAATATATTATTCACACAATCTAAGTTATAATGATAACTAAATAATTTAGAAGGAGCGAAAGTTCCTCAAACAAATATTTAAACTCGTAAAAGCGCCCTCTCACAACGAGTGCATGGGGTAGCTAACCACTTTTTATGTTTCGTTCTTATAGTTTTGCTTTTCAAAATGGCGGCCCCCATGGCATTTTGTTTACCTGCTTCTCGCGTCCGCGTGCGTTGCATTTTCGCTTTAGCTTTATTGTAACGTGCGCACTACCGAACGCCAATCACAGGTAATTTATTCACACAAGAGTTATTTCACGCAGGCAACTGTTTATTTTCGTTCTACATAGAACAATTGATACGGAAACGTTACAAACAGCACATGCAATGATGCGGTTGTTGACGGGTATAAGCGAACAGACACGGTAGTACAAACAGTTTGAATGTTAGCCTCCAAGCTATGTGCCTAAAAAATGGTAAACAGAAGATCAATAAACATAGTCTAAACAGGTATAGGTAAAGTCGCGGTAAAGGCATTTCAAAACAGCTATTCATAAGCCATGCAAAAAGAATGCACAGTGGCTACATTGCTTTACACAATGAGTGCGATTACAAACCAGTTGCTTTAACAGTAACTACAGGCTAATGTGGCTAAGAATAAAGCTGTTTTTGGAGGTGGATTTGACCTGCTCGTCCTTTTCCCCTCTAAGATGAATGTTCAACACACCTGGGGGGCTATGTTCGAAAAATGTTTCGTTTCTCCTAAAAAGAAACGGAAGTGATGGAAGTGACGATATTCCGTCTGATTGGTTAGAGGCCCAAATGACCAAAGTTCTCTCTTTTGTCATTTGAGCCTCTAACCAATCAGACGCGATATCGTCACTTCCGTTTCTTTTTAGGAGAAAGAATATATTTGCCGAACATAGCCTCCTGGTCAGTTTGCTATGAGATATGTTGGATCTAGCCAGTCAAATTCTTCAGCCCAATGTTTAGAGGTTATGTTAGATGACGGCGCGCCTTTACAACTCTCCGTCTCCTGATCTGCCTAACGGGGTGGGGCTACTGGCCCTTCAATAAAAAATCACCTATCATCGACAAACCGCCAGCACCTAGAACGCAACTTTCTGACTGCAGCATCACCATCAAACATTGTCGTCCGTGGAAGCGACCCCCTGACTGAGCATTCTTCACTCGTAATCCTCGCCATAAAGCTCACTTAATCCTGTTATTGCTGATCACTGGTGATGTACCTTCAAACTCTGGCTCATGTCCCACCTGCCCCTGCTGTTCCCGGTCTGTGTTCGTCAATGTCGCCACACTCCAATGTGACGTTTGGGATTCCATCAGAAATGCGAAGGTGTATCTCTCGCTTTGCATAGACTTATCTCCTCATTATCAACTAAGTGTCTCTGTGCGGCGTGTCAGCTCCCATCCCTGGCCAATAACCTGTTTCCATCCCCTAAACAGCACGGAGCCCCTGCGTAGCTCACCATCATCCCCAGCTTTACCAAGTAGTTCTCCGACCCGCCTCCGGCGAGCGACAACATCGGCAGCGTTCACCGTTCGCACGACAACTCCACGTTTGGCATAGTTGTCGTGCGAAAAGTGCGCGATTGGAGTCTACAGACTCCAATCACGTTTGGATTTCCAACGTTTGCTTACAAAAAAAAACAAGCTACCTGACTTTAAAGCACTGAAGTAATCTTTCCCGAATACAATATTCGCTGTGTGCGAGACACGGCTGGACGCCTGTCTTCGGTGGGCAATTAATGGGCAATTAATCGATCTCACACAACTCCCTGTATTTCAGCAAAGACCCTCCCTCAATTGGAGGTAACAGCGTTCGTCCTCGCCATGCCAAAACAGTTACCCTGCCAACGTCTCGACTACCTCACCCCTCCGAATCTAGAAGTCATCTTCGTCGAGGTCTTTTGCTAAGATGGAAAGCTTTTTCTGGTGTCTAATTATTGCCCACCTTCCCTCCGTGAGCAATCGTACGCCCTCCTCCAAGAGAGCCTACCGCATATCGACCCTAGCAGGTTCTCTGCACTGTTCATCTGATCCACTCGATGACATGCTGTTAGACGTACTGGAAACAGCTGGCCTCACCCAACCTCGTGACGCCCCATCCTACAGTTCTCAAAACGGCAACGCTACATTCCTCGACCTCGCCCGCACCAATAATCCAACCTTATCCTACCGCTGCACAGTAGAATCCAGCCTACCAGGCAGTAATCACAATGCTCTCCTCACCAATATCCATTGCTCAGCCCCTAAGCGAGATCATCAAGCCAAGAAGTTCCATCAGTTCTAAAAAAACAATTCCCTTATCTCAATCAGCTCATCCACCTCGCTCCCTGGTTCATCGCATTTGATCAATCATCGGCTGACGAGGCCTACAACCTCTCGCTCAACATGTCAGCAAATCAGCACAAATGTGTTCACCTTAAAGATCAACAGGAGGCGCGGCAGGCTTCCATAGATGACAAAGGAGATTGCATTTTAATCATACGGTAAACACTGGCTATTCAAAGAAGTGAAAAAAACTCGAAATCCCACTCACCTTAACCAAGCACGTACCGAAGTCAAGCATCTCATTCATATCTCCCATAACGATTACCTACAGCAACTAGCATCAAAAGCAACCTGCCAACCCAAACTCTTGCGCATGTTTTCACTATAAAAAATGTTCGATGCGCCGGTCTTCACACATCACAGCAGGCGCTATTCCAATCTTGACGACATAGCAGAGCTCTTCCCTTACCACTTTTCTCAGGCTGCAGCATAAGTCGACCTTACTGCACCTAACCTTTGTCCCACCCAGCCCACAACTCTGCCAGTCGCGGCCACATCAGCAACCACACTCTCTTCTAAGGTCATTCTTCAAAGTGAAACCTACGAAGCCCTTGCCCGTGCCAACACCTCTCAACGCGATGGATAAAACGGTCCCCACCCTGCATTGCTTAAATCCTGTACTGGCCGTATCTCCCCCGTCCTTACTCGCCTCGTCAACGATTTTCTCGCCCACAACTCTGTTCCTAAATCCTAGAAAGTTGCGCCAGTAACGCCTCTCGAAAAAAAAGGGACACGGTGCCCCTTCAAGTCTGACATCCACTCATACTGACATATCTCCATAACCTCCATCGTTTGCCAAGCAATGGAGAGAGTCATTAACGAGTGACTCTTAGCCAAACTTGAGCTATTCTTTAGCCCGCCCACCCCCTCCCCCTCCCCCAATACGGTTTCCGTCCCAGCAAGAGCTGCGAATCGGCCATTGCAGCTGTCACCCATGCACTCAGCACCAGCCTCAACAACCGAACTCCGTGCGAGTTGGTCCAGTTAGACTTCAGAAAGGCTTTTAATAACGCAAACCACAGCTTGCTCCTTTCCGAACTCCAGCAGATGGAAATTTCCCGTGTGAGGAATTAAAAATTCACTTTTTCACAGCACTACCTTAATCTGCAAAGGCTCCTTTCGTGATTTAGCACAAGCTGGAAACACTACTAACAGGTAGGGTGTTCACTGAGCTAAGTTATGTGTGTCATTGTGCCGCAAAGGGGCTTCGAGAAAACTAATTAAAGAACACTTTGTCCAAGCCCAAGAGAGAAAAAGTATTGTTCTTGACTACTGGCTTACACAACATGATGGCAGCAACTGGTTATTGTTGTTCTCTTCCGGTGACTTCAGAACAAGGTCTACTGGCACGACAATCAGCTGTGGTTGTCGTGCTGATAGCAACATTTGCATGATTCAGGAGCCTGAAGCTCCAATTGTCATAACTGCTCCACAGTTTGCATGCCAAATGCTGAGAGACCACTCGTACAAAGCAGTACTTGATCTAAGTCGTCCTCACAGTTTGCAACCTGGTTCGCAGGTAGCAACTGCATAAGGTTTTTCCTCTCAAACTTCTCATAGATGCCGGAAATTACTATGTGTCAGCGGTATCCCAGAAATTCTTTCTAACTAATGACTTGAAAGGAGTTTTCAAGACAGCCCTGACTGAGACCGATGGTGATGAGGGAGAGAGTCCCCCCAGCCACTGTTTTTCCCAGATATGCAAAACTGCCGCTACTGCACTCACTCAACCATTTACGCAGTTTGTCATATGACGAGTTGCAGATTATTGACGAGTGATCACTTTTGGCTGCGACATTCATAAGTGCATAAGAGATCATAGGATAGGTGCCAGAACCCTCATGAGGAGTGTTATGCCGCATTGTCAAGTTTAGTGGCCACACTACAGCTATGTTTCAACCTAAGTTTACAAAGAAAAAACGCAGCCGCCCTTTGGAGCTAATCAGAGCAAAGACCAAAGCTTGTGAGAGCTCTCCGTAGGAGGAGTATACTCCCACAATATGTTGTCACGTCCCTAGTAGTAGTAGTAAGTGGTGACGGTAGCAGATAGCCGGAACATGTTGGCTCCTCCTTTGATGGCGGCGAGTTAGTTCCGGGGAAGGGAAGGGGATGAAAGGAGAGATCAGAAAATAGTTGAAGAAAGAAGAGAAGTAACAAAAAAAAACATGGTGAAAAGAAAAGAGAGGAAATGGGATGAAAAGGGACCAGAAAGGAAAAGGAAGAAACAATAAAAAAGAAAAGGAACGATTGGTCAGCATTTCTTGTGACTGGATTGTTGATGTGTTGCCATCGCCCAGTGTATGTCAGACACCGGGGTTAGAGGCGGTCAAATAAACTGGTGTCCTCCAAGAACTTGAGAAGTGCGGCGAATGTTCTCGAGACATCGAGGGCAGAACCTGGGCAAAAAGAAATGTCCTGTGTTGTAGCACTTGCTACGACTATTTGCCGCAGATTGTCGAGAAACAATTTTATTTTGTCCGCTAGAGTAGGGCAGGTCCAGAGGAGATGGTCCTGGTCCTCGGGAACATCACAGGATGGACAGTTTGGGTTTATTGTTGGGTCCATGCGGTGAAGGGCTTTTGCAGTGAAGGCACAACCACTGCGAAGTCTGTGCAGTAGAGAAGCGGAGGCTCGGGACAGCTTTGGAGTCACGCGTGCGGGTGGCCTCCATGTCACGTCCCTCAGCCAAATGTTCCGGTTGGCTCGCTGGTGCCATAGCTTTGGTAATGCCCTTTAAGCTGCAGAAGGATGAGTTGACCTAGTTTCAGAAACACTTCACCTCATGTACGAATATGACCAGAAAATGCTCATGCAACCCAAGGATGAAGGTCGACAAATTTCCCAGCATACGGTCTCCGATTTTCTTCTTGTGGCCCAGATGATGAGCTGCCTCTTGAATTTTCTCACTTTATCCCCCCGTTACTGATGGTCCTTGTCTCGGGTGTCCGGCCCTTGCAGCTTGCCTCCACATGTCTATCGCCCTCGCGGTATTCTTTAATTCTGCGAGGAACCATCGCACTGGACCAGAAAGTAACAGCACAAAGTGAATGGACGAAGTGAGACACACCTTATACTTCTAAATTAGAGAAGTACTGTGGGTCTTACTGCATGACATGCCAGGCGGAGATAAATTATGTCTGGAGCTTGACGTGCCAAGCGGAGATGAATTATGTCTCGAGCTTGGCGATTTGGGGGGGGGGGGGGGGGGCTCGACCCATGCTGAACGACAGGTGCCAGATGCTGTCATACTCACAGGGTATCTTAAGGAGAGAGGTGTGAGTCGAGGAAACTGGCATATTTAAGCAACGCTTTTTTAGAGGTGCCTTCCCGTTAACTCCTTTAGAGGCACATCCGACTAGTCAATTCAGAATTATTTTCAATGTACCCAGTCAACTTGCTTAGCCTGTTCGTAAATATAGAACAACTGGTTAATTAACTTTTTATAATGTTGCGGTTTTTTTATGCTTATATTTGATGCCAACTTCTCTTTTATGATTTTACAGATTAGCAAACCCCAGGTTCGGTCCTGATTTGCGTCACTTGCCACGATATATTTAATTGTTCCAGTAAAGTGGTGAGAAACCTGCAATGCGTGGAGGTTACAAAATCATTAAGCGTGAACAAGCAATTAATTACGTTCGACCGTTTTACAAGTCACGTACGACGTACATACGCCTAAGAAATTAACCGAGTCACATACACTGCGTTGGACATACACTGCGTTGGAGCCCTCTCCGTGCTGCCGCCGTAGGTATGGCTTCTACGGAAATTATTTCTACCAGAGCCAACAACGCAATCCCACTACCTCTGGTGGAGTCCCCACCACCCAATCCCGGAGCGAGGGTCCGTCAGGCCTACGGCATTCTGCGCTCCATCGCCCAGAATACCAGAAGTTTGTTCACGAGAGATGTCAACGACATCCGGCATCTCCACCCGTATCGGTTCTACTGGGGTTTTATGCTCCCCGCACACCAGCACCTCGTTTTCGATAGACTGGAACTCTCCCAGATCGTCGCCAGAGGGAACTGGAGGACGGCTATATTATCTCTGATGGTTAGGCTCGAGTCCGAGGTTTTCAGAGTGCTACCCGACCAGCTACCCAACCAGCCTCGACGCGGACGTCGCACGTCTCGTGCTCCCGCGAACACAGCTACCGCCCAGGCACCAAGGCCAAGAGGCCCCCTAATCCTAAGTGAGTCCGGAAACTACCGTGGGTATTCGAGACACGCCAGCGTCGTCATCGAAGACACGTGGTCTCCTTGACGTTCCTGGACGTTTTCCCAGTGGAGGACGTTCTCGCCCTTGCATTTTGCGAGGCTAGCGTCTCGGCCGACGTTTCCCGTGCTTGATCTTGGACTGAAGAAAACGACCCATTGGTCTTGTATTCGACGGCCAGCCCCGCCGAGTGAATCCTGGAGTGGCTCAGCGGAACCGACAGTCAGATTTGTACGTAATCCGTTACAAGTAACGAAATTACTTGTAATCCCTTACATTTACCAGTAATTTAGTAACGGAATAATTACATATTTGCTGAGTAATTTTAAAGTAATTCCCTTACATTTTTTACGTGACGGATTCTTTGTAATTCGTTACATTTTTTTTTTTAGAACCCCCCCCCCCCCCCCCCTTCTAAGAAAGCGTTGTTTTTACTTTGGTAAGGTCGAGCGCAGTGACACTGTCACGCGCATTGACCAGCGCAAAGGAAGGCTTGGCACTCTTCAGTTCCGCAAAGCCTTTTTTTTTTTGCAGCACTAAGCCCCTGAATCTATTTTTTTTCTTCTTTTAGACTGTAACAACGATGTCAAAAAATCCAAATTGCATTTGTACAAAAAAAAAGAAACACCCCCCCCCCCCCCCCCATTTTTTTTTTTTTTTTGTTTTGCAGAAATGCTATTTTGATTTTTCGGCATTGTTGTTATGGTCTAAAAAAATCTAAAAGAAAAAAAAGGCAAGTTAGATCCGTTTTTGTTAGTCGCTTTTTTTTTTGCGATCGAAGACGGGCAGAAGAGGACACCAAGTGATTGTGTGCCTCTCCGAGAAGCTCGAGGCGGTATGTGCACAGACACGAGTTAACAATGTCCTTCTCGGTTATAGCGACTACGACCATTTTCATAATGTCACAACAGGAGACAACGCTCCGTCTACCCTAAAATCCACAAAAAGAGATGTGATAGTATGTGAAGGTGTTATTGCCACAAGCACCCTCGTTCGTTGCTCACACTTTTCATCTTCTCTTAAGAAACAGGGTGTCTCTTTTTCTGTTTCTTTCACCTTATTTGACCCTGTTTGAAAAGCTACTTACTTTTTTGTAGTCCAACTTCTAGGATTGGCCCACTTTATTTGTGAATTCCAGGCAGGTTCTCGCATCTCAGTCACCCTTTATGTGAGTAAGCTTTTTGCGAGCACTTCGAAAATGGTAATAGTCTTCCTTTCTTTTTCTTCCTGTTTTTACCCCAGCAGGACACATCTTATCTCAAGCAGATATTTTTACAAATAAAGGATAATGGTGGCTGACGTAGACTTGATATTCTGGGCTTGAGGATAGAGTGAAACCCGTGAGTGGGGCCCATAGCGCGGCTCACTTAGTTCTCTGCCCTTCGCTGCCCGTGGCATCAGCAGACGTCTATCTGGAGAACACCGGAGTAAACTGCAGTCGGTCCGTGCTCCGTGCGTTTTTGAACGGCTCCAAGAAAGGTACACATGGCAAACGTGCGCTTACGTTTCCTTGTTTTAACCAGTGTTGCGGAGTTGCCACTCCGGAATTGGAATGATTCCGGAATCATTCCGCATTTTCACGACCCCGGAATGGAATGGGAATGGAATGGCGGCAACGTTCAGGGGAATGGAATGGGAATGGAATTAGATGCCTTTTGCCCGGAATGGAATGGGAATGGAATGGGGCCAAGTTCTTTATATTTTTTTTTTATTTTTTTTTTTTTTACGTTCAGCTATACCGAGCCAGTCAGGGAGTCGGTTGTTCAGAAATAAAATGAGCTGGAAGCTGCGAACCCGCGTAAGGCCCTAACAGACTTATATGCAAAAAAAAAAAGAAATGCAATACAAAAAACAAGCGTCAAAGCAAAGGACAGAGAGGCGGGGAGGGGGGGGCGGCGGTGGCGCCTTTCACCAGTGAAGTTCAACACATATCCAAATGCGTCTGCGCCCGTAATATTGCACGGCTAAAGGGTACGTCATCAGCGGACTGTGAACGTGACCCGCTGCCCTGGTGATCCGATACCCAAGAAGGAGGCCAGACGTGGCCTCGTTTTGCGGACCCTGTGCCGGCCATCTCAGGTCGCAATCCACGAGGTCTCTGTATGAATGATGCTAGGCGAAACTTAAAGACTGCCATCCATGCGTTGGAGGTGGAGAGTCGGCAGGAAGGACCGTCACAACAGGGATGCCACCGTATCGATTTTTCAAACGTAACAGAAGATAAGACATGTGCTTCAGGATGCTTCAGGCGGTCCACTTTTCTCGAAAATTTCAAATGCAACTGCCTGCATGGTCTTCAACGAGGTCACCTACAACGAAAGTATGTATTGTCCTTTCATACAGCAGCGTGGGTAAAGTTTCATGTTCAAGGCCACATCTACAGATTCAAGAATACGAGTTCATCCCACTGTGACGTCATGTGATCAGTGCTGACAGGGGCGCCCTTATTGAACAGGGAAGTAGGGATGTTTTGATGGAATTTATTTAGAGGTCGAAGCCTTTTCGCATCACTGGTCAGCAAGACAGGATGCCAGGGAAGGGACCGCGGTCAAGCGGTCAATCCTTGATGGAACGCTTTTTAAACCCATTGACTTGAGGACTCTTCGTCCGGAACCACTACCTTGAAGGCGAAGTGCCAAACCTGCGGGAAAGTAATTTCGGGACCAAAAAAACAACAACTTCCAATTCAAAATTAAAGCTTCATCTCAGTTGGCATCTCAAAGAAATTTGAAAAATGTATTGCATTGTCAGTATTTACATTTCTGCTCTCCCTAAAATGTATTCTTGTATTTGTATTTCCAAAGACTTTTTGCCTCTTTTTAAAATGCATTTCCGATACGTATCGCGATACATTTTTACAGATATATTTGAGACTTGAGTATCAGTATCTTAGCAACTATTTTCATCTATTGCAGTATTTTTATTTCCAAATACATTTCTGAATATTTCTGCCCAACCCTGCAACGTAATGCAGCTGTCAAGTGACATTTTTAACGTTTAGGAATTAGAGGAATGGAATGGAACGATTCAGCCATTCCAGGAGTGGGAATGGGACCAGTGTCCCCATTCCTAGGAGTTGAAAAGAATGGAATTATCGAAAACTCTGATTCCCCGGAATGGAATTGGATTGGAATGGGGGTGCCCATTCCGCAACAGTGGTTTTAACCAACGTTCTAATTATTTGTTGTCATGAGTGTCCTGTTGTTGTTTTTTTCTCAATTACTTATATTTAAATATTGGAAACCTTTTTTTATTCACCAACGTCTCAACCGAGGCTCGACCTGTTCAGAACCAAAGGAAGAAGAATATCAAGCCAAACCTTATTTTAGAGCGCAGCTCTTAGGGGCCCGTTCCCGGCTTGAGCGGCGTCGGCGTCGGCGTAACCAAGGTCATCCCAAGGTCACGTGGCCTCCCAAGGTCATCCCAAAATCACGTGACCCCCAAGGTCACCCCAAGGTCACGTGACCCCCAGAGGTCACGTGACCCCTCCCCCAGGGTCACGTGACCACAAGGTCACGTGACCCTGGGGATGACCTTTGGGTGTCACGTGACCCCAAGGTCACGTGACCCCCAGAGGTCACGTGACCCCTCCCTCAAGGTCACGTGACCCCAAGGACACGTGACACCCAAAGTCACGTGACCCCCTAGGTCACGTGACACCCCCTCGAGGTCACGTGACCCCCAGAGGTCACGTGACCCCTCCCCCAGGGTCACGTGACCCCCCCCCCCCCGCCGAGGACATGTGACCTCCCCGATGACGTCATAGTCACTGATGACGTCACTGGCATCCGCATCGTCATCGTCATCATCACTGATGAGGTCATCAGTGACGTCACTGAGGACCTCACCGGCATCCGCATCGTCATCGTCATCATCACTGATGACGTCATCAGTGACGTCATGATGACGTCACCGGCATCCGCATCGTCATTGTCATCATCACGGATGACGTCATCAGTGACGTCACTGATGACGTCACCGACATCCGCATCGTCATCGTCATCATCGCTGCTGACGTCATCGGAGTCCGCATCGTCATAGTCACTGATGACGTCATCAGTGACGTCACTGATTACATCATCGGCATCATCACGTGACCCCCAAGGTCACGTGACCCCCCCAGTGCCCTTCCCTCCTCCTCCTCAAGAGCTGCGCTCTAATTCGGTGTTACAGGGAGTTGTAAACGGCTTTCACTTTTTAGAGCGCAGCTCTTAGGGGCCCGTTCCCGGCTTGAGCGGCGTCGGCGTCGCCGTCGCCGTCGGCGTAACCAAGGTCATCCCAAGATCACGTGACCCCCAAGGTCACGTGACCCCTCCCAAGGTCATCTCAAGGTCACGCGACCCCCAAGGTCGCGTGACCTTGGGGGTCACGTGGGGTCATCTTGGGATCACGTGACCCCCAAGGTCACGTGACCCCTCGAGGTTACGTGACCCCTCCCAAGGTCATATCAAGGTCACGTGACCCCAAGATGACCCCCGTGACCCTTTGAAGGTCACGTGACCCCCAAGGTCACGTGACCCTCAAGTCACGTGACCCCTCTGAGGTCACGTGGTCTCCTCCCCAAGGTCACGTGACCCCTCCCAAGGTCATCTCAAGGTCACGTGACCCCAAGGTGACCCCACGTGACCCCCAGGTCACGTGACCCCTCTGAGGTCACGTGACCCCTCCAGGTCACGTGACCCCAAAGGTCACGTGACCCCCTGAGGTCACGTGACCCCCCCCCGGAGCATATTAAAGAATGAGGGGAGGGGGAGGAGAAGGAGGAGGGATCTACCCTCCCCTCAGTACCCTTCACTCCTCCTCCTCAAGAGCTGCGCTCCGATTCGGCGTTACAAGGATTTGTAAACGGCTTTCACTTTTTATTATTCAATTATCACCATACTATTACAACTATGTTTTTTTTTATTGTGTGGCAATCTATACCGGAAAGTACGATGGACATAAATTATTTCTTATTCTAGTTTTTGCTAGATGTATGGTGACTTCTACAGCTTCGCGATTTCGACAACGGAGAATTTTAGTAGATCGGTCCGACGACTTCGATAACGATACCCGATACTCCGCCGCCGCCTTTGCGCATGCATCATATGGTTATCGGGGGAATCTGAGGTATTGGAGCGACCTACTAAAACCCTCGAATATCAGGCAACGGCTGCAACGACGAAGCTTTGCTCTACCTTCGAAGTAAATAGTACTTCCATTCCTTCGCTGGAGAAGCTCAATGCAGAGCATAAAACATTCGTGAGGCACAATAAGCCACTCCCATTCAGTGCCTCTGTTTAACGGGTGTTCAGCGTAGCAGTCAACGTATTGAGCAAGAAATAACGTAAAATGTCTGACGAGACTTCTGAGAGCCAGCTTTTGCTCGAAATACTCAACGGTCATTAAATGGAACAGGTAGCAACCATAAGAACTTGAATAACCCTCTTCCCTTTGTTTCTTGATTGAAGACAATAGTGTTGAAAGTAACGCCAAGAAAGTAACGGAGTACTTTTTGGGGTAACGGTCACTTACTTTTATGGGAGACTAATTGCAATTGTAATTAATTACAATTGAGCCTTTAGTGATTGTAATTGTAATTCCTTACTATTTTTCAGCAACGTGTACAAGTCTGCCGACAATATCATCAATCCCCACGCCGATGACGACTCCTTCGACACCTACGATGGCGAGGAGGAAAACCAAGGCAACACAAAGGAACGCACTACAGACAAACAAAGCGACGTCGAAGACTCCGAGTCGGATCTTTGTAGCACTGCCTACAAGTCGAAAGCGACGGGACCTCCGCCACCAGTCCACCCTGTTCAGTAAGCTAGGTTACGCGTGCTATCGCTTGCCGAAGGTGGGGGGGGGGAGAGGGCTGCTAGAGGAATGGTTGTGTTCTCGTTTCCATGGTAACACAACATGGTGGAAGCGACTAGTTAAGGACGTTTACCTTAACCGTAGTGCTCAATGCGATTCCAGGAAGAATCTTCAGACAGTACCTCAATGCATTGCCTGTGGCTGAGGCCAAAAGAGTAGTAAAGGGGCCCAGCGGAACAAAGTTGAGCGTACTGGGTTACTGGGAGCAGATATTCGCCATAGAGAAAAGCGCATATCCGCTGATGTCTATGTCCTAGAAGAGCTAGACGAACCACTTTTGTCGAGAGGCCACCCTGTGGAGTTGGGACTTGTACAGAGACTGAGTGCGGTAGGTGACACAAAACCCGGGATAGTCAATTCAAAGGGCGAGTTTCCGGAACTTTTTCAAGGCCTTGGCTGCGTGAAGCAGCCTTACAAGATTAAGTTACGCAAGGATGCAGTTCCTTTGTCTCTGAGCACTCCACGAAGAATCCCAATTCCCTTAATGGAAAAGATCAAGGAAGAGCTCGACAGTATCATCACCCTGGGTGTAATCGAAAGTGTGGACGAGCCCACAGACTGGTGCTCAGCAATGGTAGTCGTGACAAAGTCGAACGGAAGCTACAGGGTTTGCGTTAACTTCAGAGAGCTGAAGAAGTATGTGGAACGAGAAAGACATCCGCTTTCAGTGACAGACCACGAACTGGGACAACTTGGAGAATGCGAAGTATTTCTCAAATATTGATGCAAATTCTGTATACTGGCAGTATGAGCTTGCTCAATAGTCCCAGATTCTGACCACCTTCATCACACCATTTGGACGCTTTAAGTTTAAGCGACTTCCGTTCGGTATTACATCTGCTCCACACTTCTCCCAGAAGAAGATAAGCCAGCTTCTGAGCGGACTCAAAGGACAAGTTTGCAACATGGACGACATCCTTGTGTGCGGATCCACAAGAGCAGAACTTTTGTTTATATTTAGCAAATACAAAAGGTTGGACTCGCCCACTGAACTTATAAGGGATAACCAAATACCACATCTCGATACACGTCGGAAAATTAGTCGCATTTTATTTATTTACAACATCCTAACATCCAAAGTAAACTTAAATACACTCCCAATTCTCAATCAATTCAGTTCAAGAAAAACACGACACACTAAGGATCACGCACTACGGCCCATCCTCGCAAAAACAAATGCCTCTAAGCACAGTTTTTTTTCTCGCACTATTTCGGACTGGAACTTGCTACCAGAAACCATTATTCAGTCAGCCAATTATATTCAGGCATTAGAACGGTACTTAATTCTATAATTCATTCCGCAGCAGTGGTCTTGTCTTCTTTTGTATTATTGTTTTTGTCATTTTTTCATGTGCACCCATATGTTGCATTTTTGCCCCTCCTGCTTGGGCCGGAGAACTGGCCTGTAGTATTGTAAAATAGATAAATTTCCCGGCAGAATATTCAGCCATATCCCCGGCAAGGACGTTCGCGTGGTCAAAGGCTGGCGAGTGCGCGCCGTTCGGGTGGCGCTTCTCAGGCGTGTGCCGGCAATTTGCGGGCACAGTTTTTGCCCGAGCTTCAAGAGGTCGGGCAGCTTGTCTGCCAGACTGTATCCGGTTTCGTCATATCCGAATAGGGAAAGAGAAACCAAACGAAACAATGGTCGTTGATAGCGGGTTCGACTAGAAAACAAATCAATCAATCAATCGTTTTATTTATGGTCTTTATGCCAACGGAGACCCTAGACAAAAAGCTGCCAGTGGCAGCTTGACGAGGTCTGAGGCCCGTCTCAAATTTGTCACCAGGACATCCATTCAGAACACAAAAGGGCATTACATGCAAAGGAAAGATACGCTGAGTAATCACTTCATGCATACAACTTCTAACAGCATTATAAAAAAAAAATATTCGCAGAACTTGTGACAGATTGAAAAGATATACAGCTACATATAGAAGAAAATTACGCAAAACAACACAAGGCGCATATATGAAGCCATTGAGACAGACATCCCTCTGTGGTCCGAGAAAAAACAGCAAAAACTAAGATAAGTACAACATTTCTTAAAGGGGTAGGAAAACAAAATTTCAGCGCTCATTTTCTAGCTTGCACCTTAACCTCAAAAACACCAGTCTTCCGTTGAAAGGCACAAGAAAACTAATTTTAAAGCTAAATAAACGATCTTTTCATGTGCACCTGGTGGATGCATGCGGAGCCTATTTGGGAGGTAATCTAGGAACGTTGTGGAATCTGCTACGTAGTCGTGACGTAGCAGATTCCTTCGGACCAGCGCCGCCCTTTGGAATTTCAACATTTTCCTTCTGAGCTTTCCTCCTAGCTCAACTCACAAATCGCGCATTGTACCAAACGGTCCAAGAAGACGGAAAGGAAGGACTCCCCTTTTTTTCGGACCCTCGTTCGTGCAACCGGACACAGCCACTCTCCCCCTATAATCCGCGACAACTTTTCTTGGCAATGCAGTGGAAAGTACAGGCCCGCGTCCCCTCTCCCATTTTGAGTGTACGCAGGCTCTCCTCCTCCCCCATTTCCGGGGAGAGGAGGAGAGCCCGCGCACACTCAAAATGGGAGAGGGGACGCGGGCCTGTACCTTCCACTGCATTGCCGAGAAAAGTTGTCGCGGAGTATAGAAGATTAGCCCGTCGCTGAAAACTCGAACAAAAGTTGCTTTCCCCACCCCGTTCAGCCCTAAGCTGACAGTGTTGTGGAAGCTACGTGCTCCTTGGGCCAGCCACACGTTCGTCACCCCACGGTACTTCGAACGGCTCGGTTGTAAGTTGTACGCGCTCACGCTATTGACGCCACCACAACGCTGACAACGCCAGCAAGGGCAAAGCTCATAACCACGCCTGCCTTGCTACTCCACGAACGCAGGAAATCTTTTCTTTCTGCTTTTGTTTGCGCCGGATATCCGATGACGCATCGCGCTCTCCGTTCGCTTCTCTTCGAGCGCTTGCTCGAGCGCACCGTTTGGAACAAAACATATATCAAGTCGTTCAAAATAAAAACCCGCGATTATCATTTACGGTTATTATCCGTCATGCTTGACTCATTTCCGAACGAAATTTGAATATTTCAATTTTTGTTTCCGTACCCCCTTAAAGGAAGCTCGCGCAAGATCAGTTTGCTATAGAACACAGCGTGTTATTATACCGATGTAAAAAAAAGTGCTGATAGTGCTGCAGCTCGACACTTGAACCCGCATTACTATTTTAAAGGGCTAGGCCAAATGAAAAGGCTGAGGATTCCGGAAAAAGGTAATAACGAGAAAATGGAATATAGACAGCGACGCTGGTGATCCTTCTGGGATCCTTGCAAGATGGCAGCAGTTCTTCGGGAATTCAAACAAAACATATTAAAATTAGTTTACCCACATCCCAGAGTCCGAATATATGTTGCTGATACCTACAGCGTGCATATTGTATTATAAAATAATCGAAGAAGTTAACCAAGCTCACGCGCTGCCCAAGAAAACGAAAATGCCAGTTGCCGGCGCTTTGTGTTCGGGTGGAGAGGATCACGTGGTGCGCCGCTGGCGCGGTTCTGGTTTCCGGTGCCGCCGGCGAGGGTTCGCCGGCGATTGACCACCCGAATTTGCCATTAGCTTTCCTCCTCAAGTCACAAGTTGTGCATTGTTCCAACACCTCCTGGAAGAGAAGGTCGTTGCGGTCGTCTCGTGACGTCGCAAAGGAAGGCCACCGGAAGCGCGCGGCGAAGCGAAGGTAACGCGTGGATCGACCGTCGTAACGCCCTTTAATCACATGCGCGTGTCTTATTTGCTAAAATGAAAGCTGCATACTGCAACGGGCCCCAGAAAACATTTTATTACACGGGCAATACATTATACCGCTAAATGATCGTTACTAGATGACACAAGGTATGCGTATGAGACGTCTATAGAAAAATGGGATTGTTTTAAGTCGAAAACATTAAGTCACGCATTTATTGCTGTAAGAATGCATATTTTATACAGAAATACTTCGACAAAATGGCGAGACACGCAGTGATTGGACACAGCAAAACAGATCACAGTTAAGAATCAGGTAAACGTGGTCAACGCGGACACGGCAAGACAAGTGTCACGATCATGTAAGCGATGTTATCGCGCGCAGTCACTGAATTCTTGCATTACAACCCGGCCACATGTCAAAATTAATGTATTTTCGATGAAATGACATTATGGGGTCCACAAATCAGCTTGCGACGCTCGTATAATCCCTCAGGACTGCGATCAGATTAAATCCCATATCATTTAATCAAAATATAATAACTTTTCCCTGCGGCAGAGGTACTAAACATACTATTCGCATTCACCTAACTTACTTCTCCCTATATGCTCGAACTACCTTAGAAGAAAATATAATTTATTTTGGATATGATAATAATATTAACTTAATATAGTTCAGATTCTAGTATAAACCCGGTAAAGGCAATACAATAACTTTAATATAAATAAACAGATAAGTACAAACAACGCACTTTCAATACTCACGCAAACCTGTTATTCACATTTGAGTTAAAGTTAGAATTATTACCGAGCATATCGACAGATGTCGACGCAATAGCAAACAGATAACGACGTACAACGAAACTCCATTCTATCACGAGATTAAAAAAAAAAAAAATAGGGAAACGATTGCAGCTTTTTACCCGTGCCATCCATGGCCAAGAAACGCCGTAAATTAGTTGTTTCTATCGTGTCGATCGTATCCATACGTCCCGGAAAATCCGCCAAGAAAATATTTGAACACGAACTCCCAGAAGTCTCTCTCTGTCGAGAGAGAGGTCTATCGATAATCGACCAG